>NC_059435.1:37148740-37466740 GCF_021028975.2 Sphaerodactylus townsendi
ATGCTTTGGTGATGTTTGAATACACTCCAGCAGGTGGGGGAGCTCTGCCACCAGCTCCCACGCAACATCAGCAGACCCAGCAGGCCCAGCAATGTCAACGAGTCCTCGTCCCCTCCCTGCATTGACAGGCCTCCATTGCCGTTGCCAATCAAGGGCGGTTTCTCCATTTGGCTGAGTCCAACCCACAGCGGATGGGGAACCTCTGTCACAGGCCTGCACTCAACTCAACAGGCCCAGCAACAGCAGGTCAGCATCCTTTGCCCATGTCCACAAACCTCCACCATCACAGACTTTGCCACCAGGGCTTCTCCATTTGGTTCAGCCTAGTCCGCAGCCAATTAGCGGCTCCCATGCACAGATGCTGAGCTGGAGACATATGCCGACCAAAGTTAGTTCAAACAGTCAAAAGTAGAGGTTTGTTACCAAACTCGGGCCAGTTCTCTGCCCTCAGTTGGTCTTAATGGTCTCCAAATGGGTAGAAATGGGTAAAGGCATCTCCTGGTTCTAAAAAATTGGAATTTTGCTGGAGCTCCACTACCACAGCTCCACTCTGGTCACCATCTTAAATCTCCTTTGGGGAGTGCTTTTGGGAAAGTCTTACCACTGGATCTATTACTCTCATATCATTGTATCTATTACCAGGAAACAGAGGCTCATATCACACATGCAGAATAATGCACTTTCAAACTGCTTTCAGTGCTCTTTGAAGCTGTGCGGAATGGTAAAATCCACTTGCAAACAGTTGTGAAAGGGGTTTGAAAATGCATTATTTTGCGTGTGTGGAAGGGGCCAGTGACTCAGACATATAAGTAGTGTTTTGGGGAAGAACTTCACACAACTCTTTTCCCCCCAAAAGAGTTCAGCCCATTATATTCCTCTCAACCCAGGTTTTTCAAAAATGGTTAAAGTAGAGATCTTTCCCCCTCAACCTGATTGAGGATGATTCCTGCCTGTTGAGCGAATGCCGGCAGGCAGGATTTGAGTTCTCCCACCCAAATATTTTACTTTTGTTTCAACTGCTTCTGCTCACCATTTTGGTTGCTGCAGTAGATTCTGTGGAGATTTCCTACAGAGGTTTCCTCTGCTTGTAACTCATCCATTTGCTATTTTTGCTGTAAAAAGTAAATTAAGTGTCATTTTTCTTTTTTGTTTGAGGGGGCTGTATATGAAGCTACAGCAACATGACTAGAGAAGTTGCAAAATGTGCATGTTAGTGTAACCGTAGCTTCACAGACATCCCGCTCAAAACAAAACAAAAAGGAAAAATGAAATGTGCGTGGGATCACTAGGTTTAACAAACTTTATTCATCTACCTTTTTACAGTGAAATAGCAAACAGATGAGCTGCAAGCAGAGGAAGCCTCCATGGGGAATCTCCATGGAGAATCTGCCACAGCACACAAAATGGTGGACACCCCTGTGCAACTGAAAAGAGCTCCATGCAGCAGGCAGAAAAAAAGATCCATTTTGATTGGCAATTATTGTGTTTTTCCATGCTGTAGAAACACAGAATCTCAAAACAGATATTTTTATAACATCCTAAAGATATTATATTGATGCTGTGAGCAATCCACCTTACATATCCAGCCATTCCCCCAAGGTGAAATCCCTCTTCACAGGATAATGTAAATCTTGCCTGACAGAATTCCAATGGCTGGTGGGAGAAGGATTTTCTTTCTTTACCCAATTGTTACTGCATTATACACATGCACACTGGAGTAAATGAATTGCTGTGTCCTGAAAGAGCACACCTTTGAGGTGGCTGTTAAAGGACATGAGCCTGATGTAAAACCCTGGAAGTTATTTTTACTTCAGTATATATTTGGAAATGAAGCAGCATGACCTCACAGGGCTTCCAGAATCTTTTAATCCTTTATTCTGTGTATACGTACTAGTATATTGTGACCATTGAGTAAAGCCTTCTTGACTGAAATGCACTTGGTCCATGTGTGTTATATCACTGGATTAATCAGTATTACTTGCAGAAACTGCAATAGCTTGTAAAGTATACTGCACTTGTACAGCCTAGAAGCCTGTTTTCTTTTTAATGTAATTTTTAAAAAATGTTTAATTCCATTTTATAATGTTACCCTTAACCTCATAGTTTTCCAATTCAGTTTTGAATGGGTCTTGCCCCTTTTTTGCTGTTCTTTTAGCCTTTCCAGAATTACATGAGTGGGGCCAACCTGGTCTGTATTTTCATCTGTGGGCAGGGGGTGAGGTGGGTGGGTGGGTTGAATTCATAATCTTGGTGTTATCATGAAGATTTGTTGTGCATTGTTACCTGTCAAACTTCTGATAGCAGTAGCACATACAGCAAGACCTTCCCGGATTACCTCAGCATTCAATCAGATTAATGTGAAAAAGATCTGTCACAGTGTGAATCACTAATACAATAAACATAATAATGATTGCTAGATTCTAGTGCAGTTACACCTTAGGGATCAACAAGATTTGAGGGGTCAGTATGAAAAGACAATAGTCTCTTTGGTATCTGATGAACGGAGTGTTGAATCTCAGAAGTTTATACCCTGAAAATCTTGATGGTTTCTAAGGTCCTACTGAACTCAAATCTAGCTGTTCTCCTGCAGACCAACACACCTACCCTCTGAAGCAGTCATCATTGTAAACCTATAAAATGCTAGTTAAAAATATCATGCTGTGGCATCAGTGTTATAGGTTCCAAATAAAACTGACTTCTTTCACCCACAAACCCAAGACAACATGAGTGCTCCCTCACTGTACTGCTTCAACACAGAAGTATATAAAACCCACAAATCACTATATAAACCCTTTCAGGATTTTGTTCTCAACCTTTTGCTACTTCCCACAACACTGTGATTTTTTTTTCCTTTTCAAAAATGCATTTTAAATGCAAGCTGTGCATATCACCTCCTCCTTAGTGATGTAAAAAACATTAAAGGTCACTGCCCAGCCCTTGCAGCAAAGCTATTTCACCATCTGTTATGAAGGGGTAAGATTCAGTATAGTAATATGGTAAACGTATTGGATTCTACTAGCTTTCCCAACCATTCTTGACTGATTCTTTCCTCATGGCAGCTCCTCCTCCCATGTGCTTTTGGCTATGTGCGTCCCACAAGCCCTGGCATAACCATTTGATTAGCCCCCAAAGCTCCCATTCCCTGTATTGTCGAAGGCTTCCCTTCCCTCTTTCACCATCAGAAAAACTGGTAGGGTCCAATTCATTGTTCTAAGAATAAAATGCAAAACGGTTACTCGAACAGGTGAAGCATTCACATGCTTGCTGCAATTTTAACATCATTTTCTTAGGAGGAAGTCACTGAGTAAAACAGACCGTTGGATTTTCACCATGAGTGGTCCTTCTCTTCTGAGGTCAGGAAGACATCTTGTGTGGGTAATTCCCTCCTTTTGCTCAGAAAGGCAGGACTACATTTGTCACTTCCTGTGTCCACCTTAAGAATCACCCACATCCAGTTTTGGCACTTCTAAAAGCAGTGGATCCTGACCTGTAACCTCAACTGTTCATCTTTGCTAATTTCTTAACTGTTACAGTGAACAAGAGAACAAAACAAATAGAAGAAACAAGACAGGAAGCATTGTATGAAGATTCAAGAATCTAACTGATTTTATGTTTTTATGTTGTTAAATCATTGGAGACTGACAATCTTGAATGATGGCATGGGAGTGCCAAGATGACTGCCTAACCTCAGAGGAGAAAGGCTATTCATGGTGAGGTCTGTTCTCCCTCTAAGACAAAAGGACATATTGTGTGGGACCTCCCAAAGCAGTGTCCTTTAGGTTTGGTCAATACTCTAGACATTTGGTAAAATTCAGATTCGGATTTATTCGGGCATAAAATTATCTGTATGCCTGAATAAGACAAATGACATATTCAAATATACCCCAAAATTTGGGCATATCCAAAAAATTCAGGTCCATCTGATTTTTTTGTGTTTTTGCATTTATGCTTGCAGGGGGCGCAGTTAAATGAGCAATTTGGAACTGTCAGGACAGACATGGGACTGATGATTTCTACCCTCAAAATGGCAGCCACATCCACTGACAGCTGAGGTGAGAGGCACTTCTTTTCCCCACACTTCCCCAGAATACTGCCATCCCCAGGTGAGTTCTGCTGCCATGATCATGCTGGGGGTTTCTAATTCACTCTCCGCGCCAACCCAACCCCCCTGGGACCGTTTGCATGAACAGTCCCAGAAACAGCCGGGACTACGGCGCCACGGAGCGCCGTCGCCCAGCCGACCTGGAAGAGTCCCTGGCCCTCCGGCACATCGCTGAGGCCTGGAGACACACCCCCCGGCCCTGCGCGCCTGCTTCAGCGTCGCAGGGCAGGGGGGCGTGTCCCCAGGCCTCGGCAATGCACCGGAGGGCCGGAGACCAGGTAAGAGAAGGGGGGAGTGGGGGGGAGGGCGCCTTGGAGCCGCTGCCGTTCGCACGGCAGAGGCTCCAAGCCGGCATTTCCCAACAATCTTGCTCCCCGAGCGAGGTTGGGAAATGCCAGCTTTGCATCAGTCGGGCGGCGCGAGGGCGGCGTGGCTGCGCAGCAGCTGCGCCCCCTGTGCGAATGGCTCCTGGGGATGGCGTTTTTGCCGTCCCCAGGCCACCATAAAACGCCCGTGCAGAAAGGGCCTCTGAGAGGAATCCATGCCCTGCTGCTCTGCATTGTATTGTGATGGGAGCTGGAATGTCACTGTTAATGCTGCTTGCAACGGAGGCTTCCTTGCCTATTACCTTCCTACATATGCTGCACACACCCTCGTAGCAGAAGAGGGTAAAGGTGAGAAATGGGAGAGAAAATGAATAGAAACTAGAAACAGAAACCAAGGTAATGAGGTTAGAATAAAGAAGGTGAAAGATCCTACCGCAATAGTTGTTTTCCCTGTCTGAAGCAGGAAAGAAACTGGATGTGGGTAATTCTCAAGATGGAGACTGGATGTGACAAATTTAGTACTGCCTCCCTGAGCAAAGGGGTGGGAATTGCTCACGTAAGATGCCCTCCTGCCTCTGTGTAGATAAGTAGGTTTGTTCCTTCTGGTTGGTATGCTACTATTCCATTTATCCAAATGGAAAGCGTGGTCTGAGGAAGACCACTGCCTCTTACTTATGTTCTTTGCCATGACTGGCTTAGAATCTCTTTATTAGTTTGATGTGCACTGAAGAGTTAATTCAGATTTGGCCTCTACAGGGCTACAAACCCTGTGTTTAACAGAAATACACAGGGAGCAGGCAGGAATGTGCTTCAGTGTCAGTTCTGCACTGAGTCTACACTGTTATTCAGGACAGATACTCTTGTCTGACATAATTAAATCTTGATGGTAATTATTTCTGCTGATTCCTGGCAGACTGCTGTAAAAGATACGCTTATCCACTTTCAACCACACTATCTTATTAGAGCAAATATACACTGGTAATTATAAAGCTGCACATTTAAATTTAGGGTTTTCTAAAAGTCCTTTTTTATTTAAGAAAGAGAGCAAAGATAAAGCTTTGCTAAAATGATCCCATGTGGCACCCAAGCTGGAGAAAGCAAAATTGTTCCACGTGCTGAGAGTGATGGGTGTTGAAAGTGCACAACTGTTGTTTTTATTTTAAAAAAATTCAATGGAGGGGGTGATTAACAGTAAGTAGTCCTCGACCCTTTTATGTTTTGCTTTGCAGGATGAATGGTCATAGATCAAGGTTAATTCATATCATTCAGTTCAGCCATATTAAAATCACAAACTATCCAGTTCAATAGTGTTAACTTATGACACAGTATTACCCTTGATCTGTATGCTTTTTTAGCACAGAGAAGTATTTTAAGGTGTAGGTTTTATTCATAAGAGCTATAAGAGACATTATTACAAATCACTGCCATTTGAATCAGGAATGGATTATGTTTCTATGGGCTGCTTCATTAAGAGCACTGATGGATTTTGATTGTTATAATTTCTAAAGGTGATTTTACTCAGCTTCCTTGTGTCCTGTGTCTAATTGTCCAGAATCACTGTTGGTCACAATTGATGATGGGCCACTTCTTCTCCCCAGTGCATCATATTGTTTTTCACAGTAACTGCTGCTTACCCATATTGTGTATAAAATCAGATAGAAGCAGTGTCAGGTTTATTCCTGGACTATCATATTGAATTATATGGATAATATTCATCTACATGGAATAGCCACAGCCCAGTGGAAGAATATGTATTGAGAAGTATAACATTCCAACCTGAATCGTAGGCCCTTTCCGCATGGGCCAAAAACGGCGGCCTGGGGGCGGCAAAAACGCTGCCCCCAGGCCGCCGTTTGCACAGGCGGCGCTGCTGAAACGCAGCAGCGCCGACCTGGCTCCCCTTCCCTCCCACTCAGGGCGGCTGTCAGGCGCTCCTCAAAAACACCCCTTTAAAGGGGTGTTTTTGAGAAAGCAGCGTTGTTCCCTGCGTATAAGGCAGTGGTCGCGAACGGGCACCGCCGGCTGAACACGCTGTTTCTTTCCTCTCTTACTTTTTTTTATTAGCCACAGTCGTTGCCGTGCATTAAGCCTTCTGCTGTTTCCTAAGCCCGGCCCATCGCTGTCCTCCTCGACCCTGGAGGTCGGAGGGCAGCGTGAAGGCGGGGCTTTCAGGAAGACAAGCAGAGGCTTACCATCGGCGAATAAAGGCAAATAAGAGAGAGACAGGGAAGAGGCTGACTCCATCGCGAGCTGCCTCTCCTCGCGCGCGAGGCACTTCTGCTGGGGCCTTCGCAAGACTTTGCTGCTCTTGAACGGCCTTCCACCCCCCCATGCCAGCAGAATTCTTGCCGGCATGAGGGCGCCCGGAGGCCTGTGCGGAAAGGGCCGTAGAGAACTGAAACACAGTACCTCTGACAGCAGGAAATCATGGGCTAATTACGCACAAAGTCTTTGCTGCATAGTGGAGGCCAGTGTTCGCCACTGCAAGATGTATTTTCTGGAGCCTCACTTTCACTTTCCACTCTTTTTGTAGCAAGTGAAACCACTGATAGCACAATTTAAATCTTGCTTTGCTGGCAGAACAGGACAGATTTGCCAGTGGGCACAGCTTTGCCCTGGACCTCTTCCCTCCACCCATAGCCAGATTTCTCACTCCTTCACAGCAGTTTGTGTGCCTTCCTTCACACATCACCTTCATATTGTTGGTTCCTTCCTGCTTCCCTAAGTACACTGATCAAGAGATCAATATATCAATCTCTTATATGTATAGTAGGGAAGGGGAGGAGAACCCCCCGTCATCTCTGTCTAATGTCTGAGTGCAGTCTCTCCTCCACCAGCCTCAGCACAGCCTCCATTGCCAGGTGCCCTGGAACCTTCCCCCTTGCCACCACCCTCCATGCTACCAGCTCTTTCCTGCTTCTTTCCTGATCTCTCACATAATGAGAGATCAAGAGATCCATCTTTTGATACAGAGTAACAATGAAGAGGGCTTTTGCAAGGAACAGTACAACCAGTACAACCACTCCACCTTTCCTGCTCTGTTTTTGCCCTCCTTGATGGCTGAGCAGCAGTGGCATAGGAGGTTAAGAGCCCGTGTATCTAATCTGGAGGAAACCGGTTTGATTCCCAGGTCTGCTGCTTGAGCTGTGGAGGCTTATCTGGGGAATTCAGATTAGCCTATGCACTCCCACACACGCCAGCTGGGTGACCTTGGGCTAGTCACAGCTTCTCGGAGCTCTCTCAGCCCCACCCACCTCACAGGGTGTTTATTGTGAGGGGGGAAGGGAAAGGAGATTGTCAGCCCCTTTGAGTCTCCTACAGGAGAGAAAGGGGGGATATAAATCCAAACTCTTCTTCTTCTTCTTGAGAGGTTTTAAAACAAGCCTCTCTCTTCTCTTGCAAAAGTGGCAGAGAGTATGTGGAGGGGAAGGGAGTGTGGGGAGAGAATATAAGTGCTGTACCTTTAAGGCTGTTGGTGGGTGGAATTAAGAGAACCAGGAGAAGCAAGACCCAAACTGTTCTGCATGCTATGGGCTGCCTCCTTGCATATGAACAGAGAAATGTAGAGAACAGGCTTGACATAAGTTTTCCAGGTGTAATAAATCTTAGAAAGCTATTGCCAACATTGGGATAAATAGACTACATGGATAGCTTGGCTTTTAAAGAAGCTCTTTTTGTTATAATAATAATGTGCATGTATGCTAGGGCACTTTAGCATATATGCTAAAGAAGGGCACTTTCTAAGTGGCTCCCAGTGATCCAGTGGCTCCCAATGATCCAGGGGATTAGTTAGCTTTTCAATGATGATTCAGGTTCATCTGAATTAAGTGTGGACAGATACATGGGTAGAGAACATAATAGACTAGCATCTGGGGAACAGGGGCTCCAATCCCAGCTTTGTTATGAAGCACACTGAGTGACCATGGGCCACTGGCATCTTCTCAACATCACCTACTTTACAAGGTTGATGTGAAGATGCAAGGAAAGAGAAGGAGATCCAAATAGACAACACTGAGGCCCTTTCTGCACGGGCCTCTATGCGCCCTCACACCGGCAAGAATTCTGCCGGTGTGGGGGTGGAAGTCGCTTCAAGCACGCTAAAGCGTCGCAAGGAAGGCTGACCAGAGAGAGGAAGCGAGGGAGAGGCGGCTCCACACGGAGCCGCCTCTTCCCTGTCCCTCTCCCACTTACCTCGTCGTTGTCGTCACACTGCTGGCCTCCTAAGCCCCACCCACGCTGCCCTCCGACCTCCAGGGCTTTGCAGCAGTGGCGGTGCTGAGGCCGGGCGCGGGATCTTCACCCCTCCTGCTCCAGCGGGAGGGGGCTTCGGCTCACGGCCGGGCCGGGAGGCCGCCCCCGCACTACAGTGGGGGCGGGGGAGCGCTTTGCCTGCTTTGCCACCTTTACCCCCCCACCCGGGAGCGGGGGGGCCGCTACTCCCGGCCCGGCCGGGAAACCATCCGCGCCGCCCCCACACACCCCGTCCAGCGGGAGGGGGGCTGCGGCTCCCGCCCAGGCGAGCAGGCTGCTCACACCACCCCTGCTCTGTAGAGAAGAGCCGTAAAACAGAGAAGAGCCATAAAACTATTCTTTAATCATTCCCAGCATTCATACCTAAGAACACAAACATATTTTTTTTCACAATACAAAGCTTCCCCGTGTGCAAGCATCTTTCACCCCTCCTGCTCCAGCGGGTGGGGGCCCCAGCGATGGAGCGGGGGGGCTTCGCCTGCCTGACGCCGCCCTGAGGGAGGGGAAGGGGAGCCAGGTCGGCGGCTGCTCGTCGCTTTCAGGCAAGCGCCGCCTGTGATCTTGAAGGGCTGGCCTGGGGACAGCGTTTTTGCCGTCCCCAGGCCGCCATTTTTGGCCCGTGCGGAAAGGCCTGAGCTTTTTAAAGGAAGGGTAGGACATAAACTAAATGATACCTAGATGGGTCACCTGAAAGCATATTCAAAATAACAATAATGTGGTTGTTTCTGAATCAAATGAATGAACATAGCTTAACAGCACACAGGTAGAGCCAGTCTGAATTTCCATACTGCTTATAAATATTTAATGGCAAATACTGGATGGGAGAATTACTCAATCGATGTCTCCAAGCTTAGTTTGTCAGTGTCCATGGAATGACACATGAAGGTCCTCTCCAGTCAGTGCTGCAACATGCAGCAGGTTTGTGTAATACTGTCATTTCCTCTCCATAATAGTGATTCATGAGTGTGACCTTCTAGGTCAGCAAATGGCACTTTCACTGCTCATTATATGCCACTCACTATGCTCTGTCTTAAACATTTATTTGCTGCTTCAGAAATACAGAGAAGAGCCATAAAACTATTCTTTAATCATTCCCAGCATTCATACCTAAGAACACAAACATATTTTTTTTTCACAATACAAGCACATTTGCCAAGAGCAAATGTTTAAACAAAAGAACTTAGGAATCTTAATGAAGCACCCTGAGGAAAATGTTTAAACTTTGCCCTTAAGTTTGCTTTGTTTGCTAATCGGCTTCTATTTCAAGTAGTGTGTGGGAAGGCTAAGTTCAATGTGTTAATAAGAAAAAAGTAATAATATTTAATTAATTCTGGCTGAACACACATGGTTTAATATACTTGGCAATATCGTTCCATCACATGATATGATAATTTAATGGAACTTTTTTATTTAAATTGCTAGCAAGTTTATGAAATTATAAAGCAAATAGGTCAGGCACTTCAGTGTAATTGACTGTATAAATGCGTTTTATACTATACTGTTGGCAAATTAGCCACTCCCTATCAGGGAATCAATTATTGTCTAGTCGTAGCCCCCAAAACACAATAGCAGAAATGTAGCCTTGCTAAACAGTCTCTGCAATGATGATTCTCACATTGTGCAGCTTTGTCAAGTAATAACAATACATGTCTCATTGATCATCTGCTTGTTGCTGTCAATTGTAACTTAAAGTTTTGTTTTTCTATCATTCTCTTCTATTCAGTGTTTTAAAAAATGGAAGACCACTGAGCTGAAAGAATGTTGATATAAATATTCAAAGTTGCCAATTTGAGAACACCCTATTCTTCAGTTCCTTGTTCCATTACACTCCAGCTTTTAATGAGGTTTGGCTTCCAAAAATCCAGATACAAAAAAGAAATATGGGCAGCCCAATGAGGGGTCAGGGAAGAAGCTCCCAGAACTGGTACAGAGCCGCACCTTTGTGTCTGCCCACCCTGCTGGTGCAAATGGCATTTAAACTAGTAGGGAGAACAAACACAGAGGCGGTGAGCCACCACAAAGATCCACGGCACCTAACCTGGAAAATCCTGCCACCTGAAGAGCTGCATCAGTTTAAAACTGTGTGCCAGTGCAGCTGGAAGTGGGCTAGGAGCTGCCATTAGTTGGCTTCCCCCTGGCTTTTGAGCCAGGAATGTCCCCAGTGCAGACCTCTATCTTACACCATCCAAAAGAGAGGCAAAAGTCCATTGTGCCCTATGGAAGGCTTTTAGACAGCTAGGGATTTTTTTTTTGGTGTTTTTCTGTCTTCCCACATCATTTGGAAGCCCTCTGGAGACAGTATAACAGCAAGGCAGCGGCACTGTTCCTGGTTGCCAGAGCCCTCTGAATTGGGCTGATAGAGACTCATATTGCTGAGTTCAAAGAGATAAAATGGGACATAAATGTTATTAATAAATAATAAAGCATTCCTAACCACCCCTAGGTAGGATTACCATTTTTCAGGTGCAGCCTGTGGATCTCTCAAAAATACAGCTGATTTCTGGAGTACAGAGATCAGACCCCCTCGAGAAAATTGCTGCTTTGGAGGGTGGGCACCGGGGCATCTAATGTTTGCTGAGCTCTTGCCCATCCCCACACCCTATGTTCCCCAGAATCTACCCCCAAATTGCCAAGATTTTCCCAACTCAGGATTGGCAGCCCTACCTGTAAAAGAGTATATTGTTTAATGTGGCCAAGCAAAATCAAATGGTGACAAAACTTCCTTCTTAATCACAAAAGGCATAAACTATCCACTATAGCCAGGGCAATATAAATTTTCAAGTTCAAATAGTTCATATTTTGCTTATGTTTTGATGAAGAGGTAATCATCTATGAAATTCTTTCTTACTTTGTCTTGCCTCTGAATGAGTGGGAGAGTTATAAATAAAATGTTGTTCAAGGAGGTGTATAAATAAATTGGCATAATTAGGTGTCATAATTAGGTGCCCATTGCTGTTCCAAACACATTTGCATAATTGTCAGTGCTAAAATGAAAATAATTGTTTGTCAGGATTGCTTCAGCTAGGTTGCAAGTTTTTTACTTTAGTTTGCTCTAACTATATGTTTGGAAAATATTTTAAACTTTGATTGCCGAATTACTATACACAAGTCAAAATTGACAACTAGGAGCCAAGGTTTTTTTTAACAAAACAGCCCCACCTGCTGTGAACTTTGAACTTACATGGTTTGCTTTTTGCTCTTTTATTTTTAACTGATTCCACTGCTCCTTACGCCCAGTTTATCCAAAAATGCGACAAAAGTGAATCAGTTTACCCTGAACATCTTCCAAGGGTCAGGATTCGGTCCAGTTCTCTTCCTTTCCCCATACTGAAGTTGCCTGTCTTTGTACTCCTTTAATATATATTGTGCAATGTAAGAGTCAAAACACTGTTTGAGCTTTCTCCTGTCTCTCATTGCCATGTTTCCCCCAAGGCAGCTGAACTAGTCAGGCAGCTCCATGCTTCCAATGAGCCAAAGCTCTGTGCTTCCAATGAGCCAAAGCCAGGCCAACTGTTTAGCTCCCTGACTAGCAACTATTCAACAGTCTTTTGGCTCCTTTGACTACTGCATTATAGAGGGACCCTCTTCCTGGGCCAGACTTGCTATAGTGTCATCAAGACCAGTGAGCTGCCAGGTTGCCATGGAAGCAGCTCTGGTTCCCAGGGGGCTGTTCACCACACAAATATTGTCCTTGAATGCACACACATGAACACACATAGTTTCCTTATGCTGAGTCAGAGCATTGGTCTATCAAGGTCAGTATTGTCTACTCAGATTGGCAGCCGCTTTCCGAGGTCTCAAGTGAAGGCCTTTCACATCCCAGGGATTAAATTTGGGACCTTCAGTGTGCCAAGCAGATGCTCCACCACTGAGCCGCAGGCCTTCCACTACTTCATAATCAAGCACCTCATGTACAAAATGCAAAGATTTTTTTCAAATTGCTGGTATATTTTGTGGGATTTGGACCTGGGTTCCCCCAAGTTTAGTATAACATGATAGCTACTGTACCATGCTGGCTGTCAAATAAAAGAACCTCTTGTTATAGCTAATATGTTTGCATCAATTCTAATACAAAACAATCAAATACAAGTCAAACCATTACTCAGAATATTAAAATGATGAAAGGAAGGAATTGATTGGCACATAATTGCACATAGGTGCAGCTGAGCAAAACTCAGTATGGTATTATTCCAAGCTGCCCAGTTTTAATTGATATATTGATGTTGGGCTCATTGACACAACATAAACACTGATTTTTGTCCATGGTGTTCATTCACCATGTATTATTTAGAATACAGAATTCTTAGATCTCAAGTTGTAATGACCAACTCAGTGTGAATGAAAGCGTGGTTGTATATCTAGCTAATTTATAGAGGCAAAATGAAATGCTGTCAAATGCTTTTCCTGGCTAGATATATCTAAAATTACACACTGTGCATATACGCAATTTAATTGGAATAATCCACAAAATACTCCCGTGATCTCTAATTACACTAAAAAAAGCAAGATTACTACAAACAGGTAGTAGTTTGCAATACTAAGTGGTTTATCTTGGTCAGTTTTTCCCCTGTGAGTAATAAATCCCACCTTATTTGCTAAGTCAGCCAATTGATATGCTTGGATAAGTCAGGATAATTGATAGCCTCTTTGTGTAAAAATCTATTGCTGAGCAGATCAGTGGGTCCATATTTGTAAAGTTCCCAGCAAAATCTTTTTAACCCATCAGAATGAACTCAGTAGTAAATAGATTTGGTAGCGTTTGCAAGACTGGTAATCATCAAGCGTATTTTTTATTAGTCTGAAATTGTTCTTGCCTCCATTTCCCCCCTTCTAAATTATGCTTTGAATCAACATCTTTTCAAATGTTAATTTTATTTTAAAATGAGTGTTCAGTCTTTTTAATGAAAATTTCTGAACACTATCAACTGAAACAACAAAAATTCAGGATCCATCAACTTTGTCAGTGAGTAAGTAATATGCATGAAAAATTATTTGCAATGTACACTGATAAATCATTGTGTTTATCAGTTTGGTGCTGTGGTTAGCGTGTCATACTAGGATCTGGAAAAGCCAAGTTTGAATCCCTTCTGTGCTATGGAAACTTGTTGAGTGTCACTGTCTCTCAGCCTACCCTATTTTCTAGGGTTGTTGTTTTCAGAATAAAATGAAGGAAGGGGTAATAATATTGTACACCATTTAGGGTACCTTAGAAGAGAAAAGTAGGACATACAGATATAATAAATAAGGTTTACTCAGAATTGCCAGGATTTTTTTTAAGTGTGGGGATGGGAGTCTCTCAAGAAGTTCTTTTTTTCTTAATTTGTAATGTAGGTGGCAGTTAATGAACAGAGTCAAACAGAAGGGCAAAAGTTACTCTGTGAAACCCTGCAGATGTACAGAAATTGAAAAAAATGCATCAGTTATAAGGATGATGCTTTTTCTTCTTCTGTGTGCATTGCAGAAACCTGGTGTTCTGTTTCAGAAAGGTAAAATGAATCAGCAGTGAAAATGTGCTTAATCCAGGGATGCAGTTTTTGATAATTATTCTGTGTTTCATTCTTTGTAAGAGTGCTGCAGAAAAGGTACACAGCCCATGATGTGCAAGGTCACATATACAACACCTGAAACCAAGATTCCCCAAGTAACTTTTCTTGCTGGCAGACAAATGGAATGGAAGCTGAGGTATCTCAGAACAGTTGAATAGTAACTGAAATATTAGCAGAAACATGCTAAGCCTTATTCAAGGTCATCAGTCCCCTTCTGAAAGATGGGGATGCTCAAAATAAGAATTTGAGGGAAAAGAAGAGTGTTATGTCTCAAAGAATCAGGAGTCGGAGGAACAAAACATGGTGCTTTATTTCAAAGCTGCTACTCACACATAGCCTAAAATCACTCTGCAGCTGTGCTCAATATAACACACCTACTGATTACCAATTCCAGTGCAACAGCTGCAGACTCTTAAAACAATACAGTACCTCACAATCAATACAATACATTACACCCCTTCCCCCTAACTCCTGTAATAATCTGGTGGGATTCTCTTTCGCTGAGATCGTCTCAGCTCCCGCTCTGGCTCCTGAGTCTGTGTTTGTTCCTGGTTCTGCAAAACAATTGGACCCTTTGCTGTTTCCTTATCCTGCATCTCCATCTGTGCCCTTAACGCCCCAGGTTCCTCTGGGACAATTGGACTATTTACTGCTTCCTCATCCTGCAGCTCCATCTGCGGAGTTTGCGCCATAGATTCGAGGACCTGGGGTTTCTGATCTACTGTTGGACCTGGCACTCTCTTCCTTACTTGGTCAACATGTCTGCGGATCACCCGCCCTCTTCAGTTTCCACCCTATAAGACAAAGGGCCCTGTCGGCTGCCTCACAACTGCTGGGACCCAGCATGGACCTGCTCCATAATTTCGGACATACACCGTATCATCCCTATCAAATGTCCGAGGTGCTTTCAACACCTGATCTTCTTTCCGTGGGCGATCATCAACTGACTCGGGATGCATAAGGTCCAGCAACGTTGTAAGTTACCGATTCCTTAGCAACTCCGCCAGGACTCCTCCCGGTGGCTGTGCACGGTGTTATGTGCTGTGTCAACAAAAAAATTAAGCCAACCGGCGGTGCCAATCCCCTCTACTATTGGCTGCAATGCATCGCCCGTTGTACGCACCATCCTTTCTGCCTGCCCATTCGTAGCGGATGAAAAGGGGCCGAGGTAACCTGGCCGAATAACACCATTGGCCAGGAATACTCTAAACTCCTTGGATACAAGCTGTCCCATTATCCGATACCACCGTATCCGGGAGGCCATGGGTTGCAAATAACTGACGCAGTGCCCTAATTACTGGTTGTGATGTCATTGACATTACTGGCACTACTTCTAGCCATTTGGAATATGAGTCCACTACGATGAGAAACACCTGGCCTTGGAAGGCCTGCAAAATCAATATGTACCCTTGACCCACGGTCTTTTTTGTGGACTCCCATTGATAGGTAGGGGCCTGAGGTGGGGCAGGTCGGCGTTATCCTGACCTCCTGCACCTGTACCCATTCTTCTATTTCACTATCCATCTTTGGCCACCACACATAACTTCACGGGCCAATGCCTTCATTCTCACTATTCAGGGGTGCCCTACATGCCAAAGGCCTCCAGCACCTAATCCTTAAAGCTGCTGGGATCACTACCCTATTTCCCCACAGTAAAGCACCTTGTGGACAGATATCTCGTGCTGCCTCATTCCAAATGGTCTGAATTTTTCCTCTAACTTACCCAATGGCCAACCCTTCCATGCCCAATTCAAAACTCGGGCAAGCACTGGGTCCTTAGCTGACCTTTCTTCTATTTCTGCGGCTTGCACTGGAGGCGCTGATCGCGATTCCAACATCAAAACCTCAAAGTGGGGAATGATCTTCCTCCTCCCTTTGTACTGGCAAGCGACTCAAAGCGCATCTACATGACCAATTTTCTTTCCCGACTGGTGCTGCAAGACATAATCATATGCATTCAGGAACATTGCCCACACGCAGCATTCTAGGGGACAATATCTGTGGTGTCTGGCGCTCTGAGGAAAATAATCCCAACAGCGGCTTATGGTCTGTAACAATCATAAATGGTAAGCCCATACCGCGTAATCATGAAACTTCTTAACCCCAGCCACTATTGCTAATGCCTCCTTATCAATTTCTGGCGTAATTTGGCTCCGTTGTAGACAGCGTCCTAGAATATCACGCAATTGGAGCTTCCGCATATCCTCCAATTGATGGCTCAACACTGCTCCAACTCCATCACGGGGAGGCATCGCGCGTCAAAATTAATGGCTTCCTCTCATCAAAATGAACCAATACACCTTCTGATGACAACAATCGTTTGACATCTCGAGATGCCTTCTCATGCTGACTTGTCCACTGCCACACTGCCCGTTTATCTAATAAGCGGTGCAGTGGCTCCGCCAGTAATGACCTTATGCTCTAAGAATGAATGGTAAAATTTTAGCAATCCCAAAAATGCCTGTAACTCTTGCTTTGACTGTGGTGCTGGGGCATCCTGGATGGCCCTCACCTTTGCTGATGTCGGGTGGATTCCCCTTGCATCTACCATGTATCCCAAAAACTCTACTTGCGCTACTCCAAACACACATTTTTTAAGCGCAACCCTACATCTGAAGCGCTGAAGTACTTTCGTACCCGTGTCATCAGTTCCTCCTCAGTTGCACCCACTATCAAGACATCATCAAAATATGGTATGACTCCCGGCAAGTTTCTTAATATTTCTTCCATCAAGCTCTGGAATATCCAGGAGCTACGCTCACTCCAAATTACGGACGGCGCTTTACTCTGAATGCCTGTGAGTCACTATCGTCTGGGCTTCTGCAGTGGCATCATCCACTTCCAGCTGTTGGTATGCCTGCGCTAGATCTAATTTTGCAAAACCTTTCCCCCTGCCAATGTTGCTAACAACTGACTGACAACTGGCACTGGGTACGGATGTTTCTGCAATGCCTTGTTAATTGTGCACTTATAATCAGCACAAATGCGCACATCCCATTGGCCTTCAGAGTCACAATTGGAGTTTCCCATTTTGCATTTACCACTGGCTCCAATATTCCCTGTTCCAATAACCGATCTAGTTCTGCATCCACTTTAGGCGCAAAGCAAATGGAATCGCCGTGATTTTAGGCGTATTGGGGGTACTAAAGGATCAAGATGCAATGATATAGGTGGACCCTTATACAGCCCCAGTCCCTCAGCAAAACACACTCTTAAATTCTCCCACTAGCACCTCCATGTCAACTTGCTAACCTCATGAATTCCAGTAATTACAATTCCCAACCTCCCAAACCAGTCCAACCCCAATAGGCTCGTCCGCCTTCCTTCCACTATTAACAATTTCAAACATCCATCAAACATATGATATTTCACATGGACATTACACATGCCAACCACAGGTACTCTATGTCCTTGATAATCCGTAAGTGGTAAGTCACAAGATTGAATGTCCAAATCATCCTGTGGGCAAAATGTTTTATAAGTGTCCCATGAAACGATGGAGAATGCTGTCCCAGAACCCACTTCCATCACACAAGGGACATCCTGGATCTTCACAGTCACCGACAACTTCACGGCTGGATCTCGGGTTGCACGTGGTTAATTACATCAGCTGCGTAAACACCATCACACTGCTCATGTGGGGGTTGGCCAGTCAAGCCAGCTACATGGGGACAGCAAGGTGCATCCACAGAGTGTGTAGCA
Source organism: Sphaerodactylus townsendi (assembly GCF_021028975.2). NCBI lineage: Eukaryota > Metazoa > Chordata > Lepidosauria > Squamata > Sphaerodactylidae > Sphaerodactylus > Sphaerodactylus townsendi. Next base: position 37,166,668 of record NC_059435.1, read on the forward strand.
GATGAGCGGGAACATGTCTTCTTGGTCCCTGATGCCTTTTTCTCTGCACACTCTCCCAATATGCTAGCGTTTACAACAGAAACATTGTGCCTCTTTAAATTTACACCTTTCTCTCTCATGGGGCCCACCACAACTCATACATTTTCTCTGTTAACATCCTCCCCTCTGTTGTGGTGGTCTTCCCATCTTCATTGCACCATGCTGCAGTCTCTGAATTTCACCATTACCGGGTCTACAGTCCCACTGCCAGCTGTTTGCAATCTCTGTGGGCTCCTGGCTTGTCGCACCTCCGAGTAGAGGCTGCAGCAAGTTCAAAATTGAAGAGCTTCTTGGTATGCCGTTTGAAAAGTCAAGTCTGTCTTTGCCAGCAGCAACTTTTGCAATGGTGCCTCTCTCAGCCCAGCCACAGACTCTGGAGGCGGTTATCCCTTAACATTTCTTCCAAATTGGAGAAATTACATTGTTGTGCCTGTACCGCAAAGTAAGAGCTGCGTAACATAATCTGCAATGCTTTCAGTCCCCTCCTGATCACGTTTATAAAAAACACTCCGTCTAGCTATTTCTGGCCCGGTTGGGGGGGAATGAAATGGTTCCTTAATGCAGTCGAGTATCTCTGGCGGTGTTGCTGATAAAGTCTCTTAGCTATCAATGCTGAGGTGAGGTCCAAACACCCTTTCTGCCACAGAGGCTCAAAAACACGGACTCTTTTCCTTTCTGGGTCTGGTATGCCATTTGCCAGAAGATAAAAAAATTCAATCGGGACCTCATGAACTCTGCCACTTCAAAGGAAACTCCAAATTAAACTGTTCCAGCTGCCTTGAAAAGCCATAATTTACTCCACAGTCCTTGCTTCACAAAAAACTTGCTAGACTTGAGTCATAAGTTTATCCTAAATTAAGCCAATATGTTATGTCTCAAAGAATCCCTTCAGAGTTCGAGAGGAGAACAAAACATGGGGCCCACTCCCCACTTACCTCTTCTAAGTTACCCAGCGCCGCAGCGACCAGTAGAAAAAGCCTCGGCGGACTTTTGACCACGAGGAGAACATTTGTTCCCCACTCATTTGCCATTCCAGGAAAATAATGCGGGGGAGCAAGAGGGAGGAGGAGTTCAGCGGCAATCGAGGTGTTCCTGATTGGCTGGCACGCGTATGTGAGTCATGGACATGTGGAAGTGGCGGACCAGCCAAAGGCGGGCCTCCATTTTAATTGGCTGACCACGAGAAGTTGTTGTTTTGATAGGCAGCGCCAAAGCTGTAAACCTCGAGCAAAGGAGCAATGTTGTGGCACATCGGCGTTGTGCACACGTCTCAATTTCCGCGAGTGTGCATTGTAAAAGAAGGATGTCGCCTCGTGTCTACATCATCCACGTAGCTTCGTGTCGCCCACTTTCTGACGGGGGACACCCTCCCAAAACAAAATGGCGATTCCTGTTTCCTGATTGGCCGGAAGCTGTGCGTCACAGCGAATCAGCCGCGTGTAAACAGCCGAGGATCCCCACCACCCCGCGGTACCCGCGGGTTTTTTGAAAATGTTGCTCTTTGCAGAGGACCTAATTTGCCGCACGGCAAGGAGGTGGGAGAGCGGCAAATTCCGGGCAGCTGCGCAGTGGGCGCTGGTGACGTGGGGAACGTCCAGGATCCTCGTGTCTTTTAAAGAGGTGACCCCGCGGCTTATGGTGAGTGGGGAGTGGCCCATGGTGCTTTATTTCAAAGCTGCTACTCACACATAGCCTAAAATCACTCTGCAGCTGTGCTCAATATAACACACCTACTGATTACCAATTCCAGTGCAACAGCTGCAGACTCTTAAAACAATACAGTACCTCACAATCAATACAATACATTACAAAGAGCATATGTGAAAACACATGATCCAAATCACTGAAAAGTCATTAACAAAATAGATTCCTTGGAGTAAAAAGTGTTGTGAAGTTGAAAGAGTTAGAAAGCAAATTAGTGTAAGGAAATATTTTAAATTGCAGGGGTCACCATATCAGTTGGGTACCATTACATTAGATATTCTGTTGCACTTCATTTAAACAGAAGATTCACACATAAACACACACACACACTCTATGGGCAAAAGGCTAGTAATGTACATTTATTTATTTTAAATGCTTCTATTCTGCCTATCCATGTCTACCAATCTTGATCCTCTTTGATCTGAGATTGCAAATGCCTTAACAGTCCAGGTGCTCGGGAGCAGCAGCCGCAGAAGGCCATTTCTTTCACATCCTACATGTGAACTCCCAAAGGCACCTGGTGGGCCACTGCGAGTAGCAGAGAGCTGGACTAGATGGACTCTGGTCTGATCCAGCTGGCGTGTTCTTATGTTCTTATGTTCTTATGTTCATGTACCTCAACCCAACTAGCAATGAACCTTAGAAAAGGGTTTGTTTAAAATCAGAGGTGGGATCCAACCAGTTCTCACCACTTCTCTAGAAGTGGTTACTAATTTTTTCTGAGTGCCGAGAAGGGGTTACTAAAGCAACCTCCCTGCCCAATAGGGACTGGAGGTGCGTGTGTGCGGCAGCGCCACTGTTTGAATCCCACCACCATCGGAACCTGTTATTACAATTTTTGGATCCCACCACTGTTTAAAATAAATATCAAACATCAATCACAAATAAAATATGTCTTCATACAAAAAAAGTCACTAACATTTTTCATGATACCAACAGTAAAAGCTCAGCAGAGTAGCAAAACAGCAATAGGATTTCATCCTAATAAAAACATGCTCAAAAGACAGATAAATGTCATACCTAATAATCTTGAGTTGGCAGAAAATCTTGTGAAGTCCCATTTTGCAGGTTTTTCTAAACAGCTTCAGCAAAGGTGTTTTACCTGCTTTTTTACCAGCTATGGGGAAAAAACAGTGAATGGGAAGGAAACAGCAGTTTGGGGAACAGATGGAAGTAAGAGGACAGACCCTACAGCAGTCATTTCCATTGTGCTCGTGTGTTTCCTACTGCACACTTCTTTCTTCCTGCAAAGCACAGAGCCATTATTGGCTTTCCTCAATCTCACTGGAGCAGAAGGTCCAAGAGATCAACCTTCAGCCAAGTGTCTCAGGGAAGGTGGGGACAGAGATCCCGGATATGAATCACTCCCACAACTGAAAACCACTTATGACTTACTAGAAGTCCTATGGAGTACTAGTCATAGTGCAACATTCCTTTACCAAAGCAGCACACAGTGTAGTTTTCAAATTAGGTAAACTGGTAACTTTTTATGCCAAGGGCATAGTGTGGATACACTGACGAGTGTGCTGTCTGCAGTACTTTATGAATGTCCGTCTTCAAATCCTCCCCTCTCCTTATCTCAAAGGGCAATGCTATCATATCCATGATCTCAGGAAGCTGTCAACATTTTCAGCTGTGTCGGCTTTATCATGTCTTTTGTACTTATTAGGTGTGACGGACACTTCATGTCAGAGATACTGATGTCATTCAGGCCAGAAGAGTTCTGGGGATGCTTGGGCCTCTTTCTCTCTTGCTTCTACTTGGTAACAAAAACTAACAGTAAATGGTGGTGTTGCACTCTTCAAAGTTAAATGCCAACTGGGGAGGAGGGGGGTGGACTTAATATACTCCAAACTGACATTTTCTCTTGGTATGCAGTTGCAAGCTTTGAAAGTCCTGTTTAAGTACATCTTTTTAAAAGATAAATACCTATTAAGTAATGTATATGCACAAGCTGAAATGTTAAATGGTTTGTTGAAACCTATTAGAATACACAAGATGATAAACATAAATTATAGCTAATATACTGCACCAGTGATTTTTAAACATAAAAATTACTGACACTGTAAAAACACACTTGAGTCATCGTAGCAGCATAATAGCACTAATCCATGTTTATCCAACCGTGCACTTTTCAAAAACAACACAAACCTCTAATAAATGCTTTGGCTTCACCTTGACAACTTATATGGGTTATTGCCTCGTTCATGCCTGGGTAAGCATGTGTTATGACTTAAATGTTCTTTAATATCAATTTATGCCTTGAAGAAAAAAAGATTGAATAACACAGTGTACATATGGTTCAATTTATTACAGCAAAACAATCATTTTACTTGGAAGATATTTTCTCCTGGTACATATCACAGAAATCTTATTCATTGAGCTCCCAATAAACCAGATTTTTTATGTCACAGTAAATGAAACTAAGGCAGCTAATTGTTCCTAAGATTCTAAATAGATGGGTCTAGTTAGCTTTCTTGTCAATCAAGATATAAATTCCTTTAACACTTGTATTTCTGGACTCTAATGTCTCTAATTGGATTTTACACTACTTGATTAACAATATAGTTTATAGACTATTGTTTAAAAAAAAAGAGGAGGAGTACAAAATTGTAGGCTGTCAGCATTATGGGAAAAGCCAACATGGAAGGCACTGAGTAATTTGTTTTCACAACAACAGCAACGTGTAATGCCTGATCCACGAGGTTTCATTTGGGAGAGCATACTGCACCTTGCTGAAAATAATAAAATGACCTAATCAAGTGTGTTACATTTGTTAAAGGGAAAAGGCAATAAAGATCTAGGTATGCCACCATGAAATTATAATGAACAGAAACAGGAGAGATCAATTCTCTTTTAGAAGCATATGTAAGTACTTTATCTAGCATCTTATCTCTCCCTTCTAAAGAGCTCAGAGTGGCACATATGATTCTCACTTCCTTATTCAATACAAGGAAGGCAATTCACTCATATCTGACCACTAGTATCTACATAGTGTTTGTGTTAGTACAATACTGGATGACAGTGTCTTTATTTAATTAACTGAGCGCTTCTGAGCAATATGCTAAATATATTTTTTCAGACAAAAAAAGTTAGCTGTGTGTGGAAGAGAACGTACAACTCAGAGGTTTGCTGACTGAAAGGCTGTTTGTTGTGATGTTACCTCTATTATAAGGGCAAAGCAGTCTGGCTCCAGGCTTTGCTAAAGGCCATTATTACCAGGCTCATAGAATATTATAAGTGCTGAGAAGGATTTTTTTTAATCCATTATGAAGCACTATTTTCAGCCCAAAAAAGAAGTCGAAAAGAAGATAATTTGGAAACATTTGCCTTTCAAATAGAATTCAATCTTCTTTAATGTCCACTGAACACTGGACCACATTTGGTGAAAATGGGTTAATACACAAAATTTATAAGAAGCTAAAAATTAACCAAATGTGAAGTATTTGTGTACAGATTTCTGATTTGGTCAGATTATCACTAGATAAAATGGCTTGGAAACTACCTTTATCTACCCCTCTGTCTTCAACTCCCATCCTCACCTCCCAGGAGCTTCCACCTGGGAAAACTGTCTGGTGTCAGCTATGGTATAAGGCTAGTTGTATTGAAGGGAACACTGAAGGACTTGTGGGAACACTCAAGGACTTGTCTATCCTCCTCTCCACACTATTTTCTCTTCCCACCCTCCCGGCAAACCCCATATCCTCTTCCCTTTCCGTGCCTCATTCTCAGTCATTCACCAACTTACCTTTTAATCTTTAGCTATTTATTTCCTTTATACTCCACATTTCTCCACCGTGCGGCATGAAGCAACTTACATTATTTTCCGCTCCTCCTTTTTTATCCACACAACAATCCTGTGAGTTTGGTTAGGCTGAACTTATGTGTCTGGTCCAACATCACCTGGCAAGCTTCCACAACAAGATGTGAATTTGAACTCCAGTTTTCCAGACCCTACTCTGAAGTTCTAACCAGGGCCCCACACTTGCTTTCATACAGTGACTGTTGTAAGGAACCAGTAAGGTCTAGTTGAGTCATGCAAGTCATGGGAGTCATGCAAGTCAGATGGTATCAAATCACCCAGAGGTTCCTGCCTAGGTTTGAGGCCTAGGTTTTCCAGTCTCCAGGTGGGACCTGGAGATCTCCCAGAATTATAACTGAACTCCAGACAACAGAGATCTGTTTCCTTGGAGAAAATGCTCCAGAGGGTAGACTCTCTGACATAATAGCCAGCTTATAGCTCTCTTTATCCAAACCCTGCCCTCCTTAAACTGAACCACAAGATCTCCAGGAATTTCTCAGTCTTGAGCTAGAAACCCTAGCCAGGTCTGGACCAATGTGTCCTTACTCAAAAAACTAAAACAGGCCTGGAAAGGTCCCTGCCCACTCCTCTACCTTTGACTCACAGAAATGTTGTATGGAATGCTCTGGCTTCCCAGTAATAGCACTGAGGCTATCCATTTCTTAAAGCTATAGGTGCTCTATTTATCGTTTGGGGGTGGGAGGTTAATCTCCAGTGTTGATGTGGGCTTTCTTTTTTCAGATTTCATATTTTTTCTGCAAACTTGAGGCTTTTTTCAGGATTGTGGAAAGATCTGTTTTGTCCATTCACAGCTCTAGTCAGATTTAGTCAACTGTTACTACAGTCACCAAGAACTGGTACTTTAAAAATGGATTACATGACTCAATGAGTGTTGCTTATGACTTCAACCATTTTGATTGAAAAGTGGTCTGTAAATGAATAAATAACTATATGCACAAATGCATGCAGGATTGCAGAGAAGAAGCACCCATGGAGCAGGAAGTTATGTACATGTTTCATGTAATGTTTGCAATGGCTCTGGTTGTATTAAGAGGGAAAGATTTTTTGTCTGGAGTGCAGTATATATTTGTCTGAAGTGGAATCTGTGATGAATGACTGCCTGCAGCCCTACACAAGACAAACACATACTTCCAAACTCACACACCTATTTAGAAGTCAGTATTTAGTTCAATCTTTCTTAAACAATAGTTACTTTTTTCTGCATGTTGATGAATGCTGTAGGAAAGTGTATGGAAAAAGTTACTATCCCAAATTATATATGCTAGGGTAAAAATTAATAGCCAAGCACAAAACTTCTGAAAATAATGGGTTAGAATGAAAAGCCTGATCCTGCCTTAATTATAATACTTCTGTAAGAAAAATACTGGTCCATGCCATATAATGAACTAAGACTGCAAATTCTTTTGAGCAGCTGCAAAGGTGGTATGATGGATAGAATACAGCCTATCCTGCCAGCTTGCTTTTCCTTCTTTTGATCTAATTATAATATACCTGCCTAAAATGGGGGGAGGGGAGAGAAAACCGACTGTAGACGATAATTCTTCCAAGATCTAATTATCAAAATATAGCATTATATTATTATCAAAGCAAACATCAAAAGGTCAGCAGTGGGTGGCGGAGGTGAATGTTTTAATGTTGTCTTCAGGTAGGGGTAATAATGAAATGACAATCCTAGATTCATCACTTTGAAAATGGATTAGCACTTCCTTGGACCCAAGCCATTTGTTCCTATTTAAACTTTTTGAAAAGGTAGATGAGTCCTCAGCCTTCGTGCGTGGTTTCTTCTGTTCCTTTCTCATAGCACCCCAACTGGTGAGAAGTTCTTCTCTGCATGTCCAGTTGAAATTAATGGGTGATATAGAGGAGAATGTCCTGACCTGGATGGCCTAGGCTAGCTTGACCTCATCAGATCTCAGAAGCCAAGCAGGGTCAGCCCTGATTAGTACTTGGGTGGCAGACCAGCAAGGAAGTCTAAGGTTGCTACACACATAGGTCAAGCAATGGCAAACTACCTCTAAATGGCTCTTGCCTTGGAAACCCAATGTGGGTCACCATAAATTGGCTGTAATTTGGTGGCACTTTCCACTATAGAAGAGAACCATAAAGAGTTTGTAAAGTTCTCATTCATCCCAGTGATGCTCATGCAGGAAAACATCTTGGTAGATTGAGTCTGTGGACTGCAGATTCTGTTCACCAAAAATTGTTAATGGGATTTATTCTTCAATCCAGTCACAGGGTTCTTACACAAAATCTCACAGTGGGCTTTTCCCCACTTCAAAAGTGAAAGTGGAGGGGACCCCTGCTCCATGTTTGGCACGCGGTTTCAAAAAGGTGTACTTCCGACCAGGACCTGAAATGACACGCGCTGAGGGATGGGAGGAGCGGCAGAATCAGGGTGACTGCGTTGTCGCTGCATTGTTACTGCTGGTGTAGTGGGGAGTGCTGCAGGACCCCGGGGTATTTGCTGTGAGGAGCGTGCATCTAATGGTGGGTGGGGAATCGACCTGTGTTCAATGTGACTTAGACCTGGTGAGAGGATTTGTGATAGCAGCATGAGCAGTATAACTGTACACAGTTATGGGTCATGGGCCAGAAAGTTGCCCTAATTGAACACAGCTGGTTTGGCTCATGTCTTGTTTGCTGGTCACAAAGAGGGAGGTGATTTTTCAACAACTGGTTTGACTGTTTGTCAAGCCACTCATAGCTGTTTTATCAGGCTGCTTTGCTTAGCTTTCCGAACAGTACCACAATCAGTATATGTGCATGAATATTCTCATATAGCCTGTCTACTTTCTGTTCCCTCACTGTTCTTGCTGCATGACTGTGCCACTCCACAGATGATGGTTTAAATAAATGATTACATCAGTCAAAAATGATATAAATCAGTCATAAATAACTGTTGTTTTGATAAAGTCCTGCCCTTCAGTGTTTGTCTAAGTATACCATTGTGATAGTAGTGGCTTCCAGCTGGTTTGAATGGTCAGTGTATTTGTGTATCTGCACTTTTGCAAAAGCCCAATACAAACCTTTTAGGCAGGTTATCCAGCTGTCTGGCATGAACCAAACTTGTACTTATGCTTGAATAGCAACCCTAAGGAGTGGGAAATAATAATAAGCTGCTATGGACTCTCATTCTGGACTAAGACAAAGTACAGATGAAATAAAAAATGTAGCTGAAGATGGAGGAGAAATAAAAGATAGGTTGCTTGATTGCTGGGTGGGTGGGTGGGTGGGTGGGTGGGTGGGAAGGAGAGAAGTAAGCAGGCAAAAGTGAAGATATGAGAGGTTGCCCAGAGGAAAAAGTATGGAGAAAGGTCACAGGAGAAAAATGAGGTCCCTTACTGTGCAACTGGACATGGTCTGGAAGATGGCATTGTGCAACTTGGCCATAGATTTTCCAGGCTTGCTGGCAGGGGGAACAAAGGGAGAAAAGCTAAAGGCAGAAGAGATACATAAAGGTTGGTTGGTGGGGGAGTGGGAAGGAGAGAAAAAAGCAGGAATGTGGGAAAGAGGGAAAGGAAATAGTGGGAGTGGAAAATGGGATGACCCACAAGTCCTTCCAAGGCCCCCACTTGTTGTCTTGTATTTCTCTTGAAATGTGTGATAAGAATGAATATACATTCTGACTCTGATGTCTACTCTGGATAAGTTTGATGTTCCAAGAACAAAAGACACAACAGCAGTCAGATTTATATTAGTTTTTCTAGGGAGAAATGTTTATGGTCTCTGGAGTTTTTAAGTATTTCAGAAACAAAGGATCCAATAAATTTACCTCTCTTGAAAAAACACCGGCGACAAAAAAATTAAAGTGAAAGTGTCTGTTAGAACCCAAAACCTGTATAATTATAAGGATAAATCTGAGCATGTAATTCAAAAAAATATATTCAATTTAATTCCAAAATAAGAACTAGAATTTTTGCAGAAATCTAAAAGCCCCGCATAATTGATAAAATTAGTGCAGTTGTAGTTGCTATTACATCTTTTTTTTAAAAAAAACACCTTGCTTGATTTCCAAGCTAATATAAGTTTTATATAGGCTCAGCTGACATAGCTGCAATGCAGACACATGGTGTCTTTTTTTATCTTGCTGTCCTAGTGATTTTATCTCCTCCTTGAGATGATTCCCTCTAGTGATTCTTGTAAGGAAACAAGCTACCTGATCCTTTAATCCTGCTAACATTTTTAAAAAAGAGATCCAAATTAGTTTTGCTCATACCAGATGTTTCCTGCACAACTGGGTATAGTACTCAGGAGGCTGAAATAGAAAACAGGTAAATTCAGCTCCTCCCTCTGGAAAACTGTATTATTTAGAGAATTCATTGGAGGTTTTTTTAATGTGCATTTCCTCACTTTTTGTATACTTGTTTCTCTGCTGCAAGGAAGGACAGTTTCATGGACATTCTTCTGTTTTGACCAAAACCCATCAATACTGATACTGTAAACCTTGACGGGGATTTTTCCTTTATCACACATACATTTCCTTCTTCCCTCTTACAAAGGAAACTTTTTTCAGTGATATGCCAGAATTCTTCACTGCTATAATTCTGTTCATAGTGGCAAAGACATCCTTCAAAGACAATGGGCACATGGATAAGCCATTCAGGAACAGTCATGAATAATCAGCTCCTTACAAAAAAGAACCATTATAGAACGCTATGTGGAGCTTCTGTGTTCCAGTCCAGTGTTATTCTAAATAATAGTTCTTGGAGGGCAACAACAGGAAAATATTTCATCTCTATGCCCTTCTTGTAGTCTCTCCAAAGCTGTCAGGCCAATCATTGTAGCAAACAGGATGCTAGACACAACTGCCCTTAGTTTATATTTTCTTAGGAAACTGATGCTTCTTCTTTCTTTAAGACCTTTCTGAAGATTGATTCAGAGATATTTCTACAATGAAGACAAGAACATATGAATCTGGCTTATACTGACTCAGACCATCACAGTCATCATTTTCTATTCTAATTGGCAGTGGCTGCTCAAATTCTCAGGCAGAGATGTTTTACATAACCTACTGCCTGGTTCTTTTAACTATGGAAACAGGAGATGGAACCTGGGACTTTCTGCATGCAAACCAGATGTAGGTGCCATTGAGCCAAGGGCCCATAATGTGTATTAATTTATATTATTTTTGTAGTCATCCTCCATTGCTAAATGAACATTGACCATCACTTAAGAACTGTTTACAAGCAACTGGGATTTTGTGTACCAAAGTTTCACTTCCAAACAGAAGGTCTACTAGTTCTTAAAGGTTTTTTTAGTGGCTTAAAGTTGCCAAGGGAAAGGGGAAAATTTTCATCAGTTTCCATCCTGCTGCAGACCTCCAACTTCTGCATCATTCCTGGGTGTCCCATGTCTCCTTGGAACAGAATTTTGGAGGGCAAGCATTTGGAGCCACAGAAAAAAGTGAGTTGAAGAGGGTTCCCTTCACAGATGGAAATTCCATCCATCAACAGACATGTTCTGTAGGATCCAAGCCATTATGTTCTGATATTATTAGACCCACAGTTGCAACAATATTATTCCCTTCTGATTATCAGGACGGAGATAAAAAGTTTGTTATAGAACTTCTACAAAACTATTTCATTATTTTGCTCTTTTGATATATTGCCATGTACATTGAGGGTCTTGTTAGGGAAAGACAGGTGAGCTAGAAAACTGACATATAGCTTGATCTTGTTTAAAGCATCACAACAGAATAACAGGGGTGTAGGATCTTTTGAGACTTGTAGTGTTCATTCCTCCTAAGAAATGGACTCCTTAAACACTGCTCTTACTTCATTGCCACAATGGAAAGAAGGATCTAGACAATATGAATGTTCTTTTGCAAATAGAATGTGTTTCTGTTTTTTCCCCACTAGTGAAGCACTCACCTGAGAAGGCAAAGTATTCCATTCCCATCTTCTCCCCTGAATTTTCCTTTATAAATTAATTATTTATCACATCTGCTCTTTAAAGAGGTGCTATGGTCTCGTTCATTTGCTGAGGGAGAAAAATATCACACTGAGATTTCAAGTGTCGTAGCAATTAGCAGAATGGGGAAAGGATGCTTCTCCAGAATGTTCAGGGACATTGTACTTCATCATTTTCAATTTGTTCAATATTACAATTAGTATAACTTCAGATGTGTTTGTAACCTTAAGAACGTCAACATGTTTCCATTATCTAATGTGTATGTTTTGAACCTACTTCACATGGCTGAATTTATTAATGCGTTTTTATTTTTTTTATGTTTCATAAAAAGAGCTCCTTGTAAAGTGGTCCTTCAACTCACTGTGAAGGATTTAAGACCCTTATAGAAATCTTTCACTGATGAGCATTTTTTTACTATCGAAAAAATTATCTCCCACAGTTAACTATGTAAAATATGTTCCTTGCCACAGGAATATATCCTTTTCCATTTTTGAGATGGTTAGATATTTATAAATGGGGAAATATATAAAGGTACCAAAAAAGTCACATTCCCTGATCCATAAACACTTTTGGCATATGTATTTGGGGGTAATGTTTTAAGAGGACAGAAAGTATTTAAAGAACGGCAGGTGAGAATTGAATGTATTTTTCCTTCTCTGAACACCATAGCTGATTTGATGGATGACAGCTCTTGTACAACCAAGTCGTCTGCCTCTTAAGATGAGTGTAAAAGAATGAACTATTTTTAGTGATCTGAAAAATGGGTCTCCTGGGAGTCATGACCTTTTACATTATTCCCAAAATGGCCAATCTCTCTTTTCATACATATATAATCAAAGAACAGCTTAGATAAGAAATTGCTGCTGTAAAATACTAAATCTGCAAAATCCTACACTACTGCTGAAGAAGAGTTGATTTATGATTTCTCTACCTTAAAGGCGTTTCAAGGCAACTTACAACTACCTTCTTTTCCTCTTCTCACAACGGCTACATTGTGAGATAGGTGGGCTGAGAGAGTTCTGAGAGAACTGTGACTAGCCCAAGCACCTAGCAGGCTTCATGTGGAGAAGTGAGGAAACAAACCTGATTCACCACTATGTAAGTATAATTTATTATGGTCATTGACTAGGAAACAGTACAAATGGATACATCCAAAATACATCAAAAGATGCTGGATTCTGTTTGTATCAATAAAAAAAAACTTTCCGAAAATTACACATAATCAGATATTCAGAGTTTTAAAAATTAGTCTGCCACATAACAACTACACCATGCTGCCTCTCTTTAACTATTCTGTTTCCACCGAGGGCTTTTGACTAAGCAGCTAAAGCTGGATCTTATCCAGGATTACTAATTAGGTTTGAAGATGCACCAGTTCAAGTTGTCTCCTAACTGCCAGTCCTGAGCAGAAAGCCTATCACAGGGTTGCATCCGAATGAATTCAGATACTTCTGCTGTATGATTACACTGCTTTTTCACATGATTAGTCAGTTTTCTCACAGCAACTGCCTCACTGCCACTTATCTGATTATTTTAAAACTTTGAGGGTTTTGGGTTGAAACTTACTATTTATTGTGTTTGTGTGCTTTTGCTGTCTGCTCAAGAAACAGCTAATCATGTGATCAGTTCTTGAATAGTGATTTCTAACTTGGCAGGTGCAAAAAAGGAGGCAGTGTCTCAGGTCAATGTGATACCTGTTGTTTCAAAGATTCATCCAAGCTTAAAGGAAAAGAGAAAGAATGAACTGCAAGCGATTTGTGTTTAACTCAAGGTCAACTTAGAACCTAAAAGGACACATGGAATGCTGCTTTTTCTCTGGTAAATGAGAAACTGATTTCTTGGACTGAATGCAAGCAGCTGCAAGTTGCTACAACCAGGCAAATGTTATGCAGGTGCAAAGCTGCACAGTAGGGTGCTATGCTCAAGATTAACTTTGCCAGGAAGCATTCAGGTGATGTGATCAGGAACTCATCTTGCATATAATCAAGAGAGTTCAAACCAGAAATATTACTCAGGCGAGGATGTGAATTTCATAGCATGTCTGTAATTTTTTCAGCAAAACAGATTGCCATGGCCTTTGGAATCAGATCTAAGGGACATTATGATAAGATACAAAGCTCAGTTATTGGCATGTTCCCTGCTATTACCTGAATATTATTCACCAGTAAGGCTACTGATAGAATGTCAGATCTTGAACCTTAATGTAGACCTCTTGAGGCAGAAAGAGTGGAAATTGCCAGTGTAATAGGAAGTGATTTGTTAATTGGTTGCTTTTCAAAGGATTAACAAATATATAGATAGATGTGATTTTTTTTAAAAGGAAAAAGATTAGAAGGTTGTGACAGAAGTCCATGTTCCAGAGAAACTTGTTTCACTTCCAGCTCTTGAGGTCTTTAACCATAGTAACTAGTATGTTATTAATATTACTGAACATTTTAGCAGTTTAATGTGACAAAATCTCTATTATAGCTTATTTGCTTAAATGTAATCTGAGAGAGTGTGTCATGTTAAAACACGATGAGGCCTTTTTCTACATTAGTTGTTTACAATGTATATTGTCACCAAATGCTACATTTTTTTTCTTATAATTTTGCATGCTTTTTCCTCCATTAGGTTCTGGTAACATTTTCCCTTCATTTTTCTTCTGCTGTTTTCCTGAGCACTTTTTAAAAAATCAATTTTTGAGCCAGCTTCCCTTGAGCATACAAACAGGTTGGAATGGCCTTGGGTGGAGGCCGTTTAGTCACATGGGGATCCGAAAATCACCCCCCACATCCCTCCTCCATCCCCCACCGGTGCATGGAATCAATGAGATGCTGCTGGAGAGGTGCACTAAAGTAGCCAGGCTGTCTCCGCCACTGCTGCTGTCACTGCTGCTGCATAGTGGCAAATGCAAGGCCTACCAAGGAGGCAGAGACCAGGCACTTCAGGGAGCCTCCAGAGGGTGCCTGGAGAGCACAGGGCAGCTGGGTGGGACTGGGTGAGGACAATGCCCCAGGTGGCTTGCCAAGGAAGACTGGCAGCACCCCCCCTGGTGGTCTGGGGCTACTGCGCCTGGTTCTGCTCAGCCAGGGGTCTGGGAGGGCGAGTGGCTGGCGGAGCTGAATGGACCGGCCCCCAGTCCAGAACTCTAGTTGGACCGGAGATCTTAACCACTCAAAGCAATTGCTTAGCCAACAGTTCCTGAGGATCCCTGCAAATAACGGGCCTGTCTGTGTGCAGCAAACAGGAAATAAAGTCTGGAGATTCCAAACTGGATGGTTGTGGGTGTTTCAGGGAGGGATGACAGCCCACAGGCGGTGCCCCCTTGAAGTAGAGCTCATCTCCAGACAAGAGAGGGGCTTAAGCCAGTGGTGGTGAGCCTGAAAGCCCTGCCTTTGCCCAGGTCTCAAAGGTCTAGTTCATATTTCCAGTTTGTAGGTGAGGTTTCTGTTTCCTGGCTCTCATTATATACAAAGATACACTATTCCCCCCCCCCCTTGAAAATTTTTATTTTATTGCTCTTGGAGTTAAAGGAAGATTGAAGATCTTTAAAAAGTCAATTTAAAACCAATTTATTGTGGTGTTTGGGGGTAGGTTCAGATACTGTCAAATGAACAAGCAACTCAGGAAATTACAATAATTCTGTAAAAGGCAGGCTTTTAAGTGGGAGGGGGAGCAAAGGGACCAGAAAACCTGTAGGATATGTTGGTGGATCTAGGATAGCTGTGGTTAGGTGTCTGCTGAAATTTCTTTCTGGGTGGTGATCAATAATAAGCATTTGGGAAGCTGGTGATTATGGAAGTATTTCATGTACTTGCGGAAGGATCCTGATGTTAAATTAATCAGAGCTCCTGTAGGCGAGACAAAGAAGAAGGCGGAGGCGGAGCAGCTGGCTGGAAGTGCCTGCAGAAGACGTATGCCATTGTGTGGCATGGACCATTGCTGTGTTCAGATTTGTGAGTTGGGGCATGTTCTATAATGTGATGGTGACTTTGAGATGACCTGGTGCAAAAAAAGTTGTTTGGTTATGGTGGGGGAGGGTGGATCCCCACATGGGGGGGATCAGATTTTGCACCAGGCTACATTTTCCAAAGATACGCCTCTGATTACCGCTTCAAAATGTAACACAAAAGCAACTGCACAAAAAGAAAAGGGGAGGGGCTGTTCTTCTGCTTCATGGATGACATCCCACCACTGTTAGGAATAATACATTTTCAGCAGTGGTGTATGGAATAAATGCAACTGAAGAGACAAGGGGGGGGGACCTCAAAATGATGGAGAGAAAGGAGGTATGCATAATGATTTCACAGGAAACGTTTTGAAGACACAAGGTTTGATGACTGGGAAAATCTGTGGTGAGCTATGCAGAAAGGATGAAGCCTCTGATCTATGAAACTTATCAAATGCCAAGCAGTTAACAAATGACTAGTTTGAGGGTCCTCCTGAGTTTGAGGCCCAGGAAACAAGGTACATTTGAGATTAAGCTCAACAAATACTAGAAGCAAAGTTAGTAATACGATTACATTTTGGACAAGATAGTGGAGCATTCTTAAGGAAGTGTACCAGAAAAAGAACAGACTGTTGAATTCCCCCACCTTCTTTAAAAAAAGATTTCTTCAGTCTTGCAGGCTGTCTCACAAGTCCCCCTGGAATTTTAAGAATTATTTATGCCAATTCTCCAACTTTGCAGAAGTGTTGCCTTTTTGTAGGTATGTAATTTGAATATACTCTTGTGAAGTTGGTTGCTATAAATATTTAAAATGATGAATGGGTGGAGGACCTATGTCGACTCCTAATACTTATGAAGACACCAAAGAATCCCCTTGAGTAGAAACCTAACATAGATGATATCACCCAGTGTCCCTCCATCTGGCTGAACAGAAGCAAGGACGTTTTCTACTCTTCCATCTAATTAATAGGAGCACAATTCCAGAGTTCATTTGCAGCTTGGTACTAATGAGTGTATATCAACAACAACAAAACTTTTTTTTTGTTTTAAACATATTAATGATTTATTTTATTATTTTACTCAATGATTGGCATTTCAGATGGTAGGATTTTTGTTTTTGTTTTTGTTTTTCCCAAGAAGAGGTTGGTGCTATGGGGAAATCTATCCTTCCCAGAAAAAGACAGAAATATGTAGAAAACATAAGTTTCCTAAAACAGCATTAAGTCCCCTGAAGAATCGTCTCTTTTTTCTGACTTTACTGTTTCCTTTGCTGTTTCTTGAAATAGCAAATTAATCCTTTTGCTTCCAAAAAATGTAAGTTTTGCACATTATTTTGAGCAAAGCTTGGTAAAATTCTAATGTTGTTCGTAGTGAAATAGTCATTAAAGACACTACAGTGTGCTAGGTATGGACTTTCGTATTTTAATGAGAGCCAGGGTTAGCTTTCACTGTGATATTTTGGTGTTAGCTTTTTCAAAAAATTGATCTTTAAAAATACTTTGCATATATTTGTGTAACATGCTGCCATTACTGATGATGACCTTTTGGTTGAAATGCATTTCATTTTAGCATCTTCTTGTCACCATGGTTTATCTTTAAAAAAAATTTAAAGGGTGATGTTAGTTTTGCCAATACTGTAAACAACATATTGAGATGATTTACATTTGCACCTAGTTGGTTATTTTATCATATTCAGTTGATTGTTTATAACCATTTGGTGTCTTCCGGTGACATCTTAAGCTGGTATACTAGCAGCCCAATCCAGGGAGGGTGAATCCTCCTCTCTAGGCAACACAGGCCTATGTCAGTGAATTTGATCTCTCTGAGAACCTTCCCCAGCAAAGGGACAAATCTGCTGGCAACCGGCTGCTGTGGGGCCCTGGGATCCCCAGCTGTGGCACCCAGCTCTATATCACTGCTCCCTAGCCACATCAGCATAGTTGGGGTGTGACAGGGCATTCCTGAGATGGAGCTGACTGTAGTTGGCAACCACTGCTACATTCAGCCCTTTTGCACTGGGGGAGCCGTACTCAGAGATATGCCACATTTTCCGTGGTGTATCTCTACTTTCTCTTAGGGGGATTCTGAGGAGGAGGTTCTTTTTGGGCTTCCTGAGCCATGAGAAAGGCCTTTGGAGGGGGCAGAACAGTGCTGAAGCAGAACTGTCCCTGCCTGCCAGAGCAGCTGGGGTTGGGCTGCTAGTATCCTACTCAAGGTTATTCAGTGAAGCCTACTCTTCTCCTTATTCTTTAGATGTCACAGTAATGCCAGCTACTTGCCCATATGGGCCAGAGATTATAAAGAGGTGAGACGTTTGTGGTACATGGTACAATAATTCCATATTTGCCTGTATCTTAAATACTGATTTTGTGTTGCCCCTAATGTACCCAAATATGTGTTGATGGAATTAGTAAAGCAGATGATGTGAGGACTGGGAAAACTAATGTGGGAGGGTTAAGATGCTTAAATCTAAGGTCATATGGGAAAGGCAGGCTTTTAAATTAGCTGAAATGTGGGAGAGAGGTAGCATCACATACGTATTCAGGGAGAAAGTTCCAGGTATAGGGGGCAGCAACAGAACATGCACTGAGCTTTTTTCTTTTCTTTTCTTTTCTTTTGCTTACAATAGGGGAAACACAATAAAAAGATTTGGGTGACAGTTTGGATCCACACTTGCATTTCTGCTTGCACGACATTTTGTGCAACCAGTTTCTGGTCACTGTAATATATAAAGGAAAAAAATGCTACGTTTCACAAGATTTTTCACAAATATAACTCATCATGTCTATGTTTCTGTTTGTGCATTGCTGGGTCCAAGGCTATGGCTAGTAGCTATTGATATACCATGAATCCGTCTAAGCCTCTTTTAATGTTGCCTGTGCTCACTTCCATCACTTTGTCCACTGAAAGTGAATTCTACAATGTAATTACTTGTTCT
Source organism: Sphaerodactylus townsendi (assembly GCF_021028975.2). Classification (NCBI taxonomy): domain Eukaryota; kingdom Metazoa; phylum Chordata; class Lepidosauria; order Squamata; family Sphaerodactylidae; genus Sphaerodactylus; species Sphaerodactylus townsendi. Next base: position 37,185,013 of record NC_059435.1, read on the forward strand.
CTAAGAAGATTTCCTTTTGTCTGTCCTGAACCTCATCAATTACATTGGGTGACCCCTAGTTTTAGTATTATGGATAGAGGAAAAGCCATCTCTATGCATTTTTTCTGCCTCATGCATAATTTTAAAAACTTTTATCAAGTCCCTTTTATCATGTAATCTATTTTCTAGACTAAGTCCCAGACTGTTCTGCTTTTCCTTAAAGGAAATGCTCTCCAACCTTTTAAACATTTTGGTTGCATTCTTCTGCACTGTTTCCAAATTTTTGAGGTATGGCAACCAGAATAGAATAGAATAGAATAGAATAGAATAGAATAGAATAGAATAGAATAGAATAGAATAGAATAGAATCTTTATTGGCCAAGTGTGATTGGACACACAAGGAATTTGTCTCCGGTGCATATGCTCTCAGTGTACATAAAAGAAAATACATTTGTCAAGAATCATAAGGTACAGCACTTAATGATTGTCATATAGGTCTAGTAAGCAATCAGGAAACAATCAATAGTAATAAAAACATAAAATGTAAAATCATAAAATAAAATGAAATGTCAGCACAGGCTATAGTCATACAGTCATAATTGGGAGGAGATGGGTAATAGGAATGATGAAAAAAGTAGTGCAGTAATTATATAATAAATATATAATAAATAGTTTGACATTATCGAGGGAATTATTTGTTTAACAGAGTGATGGCATTCGGGAAAAAACTGTTCTTATGTCTAGTTGTCTTGGTGTGCAGTGCTCTGTAGCGACGTTTAGAGGGTAAGAGTTGAAGTATAACAGTATTCCAATTGAGGCTGCAGCAAGGCTATTCAAAGGCATTATTAACAGTTCTCATTCAGTCCCTTTCCTAATAATCCTCAGCATGGAATTTACCTGTTTCACTGCTGCTGCACTCAGAGTAGACATTTTAATTTAGCATTCAACTACAGCCCCAAGATCTCTTTCAATCTTGGGCCTGTTTCACACGGGCCAATAAACACAGGTTAAAGACAGTTAAAAAAAAACATTTTGGGGGGGGGGACTTCACACAGATCAAGCCCCTAAAGCAAGTCTGCCCCGTGTTATTTTCCCCAACCCGGGTTTTTTGAGAATCACACTATCCACAAGTCTTTTGAAAAATCACGGGTTGCCCTGCTTGCAAGCAAACAGCCAAGCAGGAGGTGCTTTATTCAGCTGCACTTTCCTTTTTTAAAAATTTCCCAGCTTTCATCTGTGTAGCTATGCAGATGCAAATGGTCGTAACATGGTATCGTGAGACGTCAGCATGGCTGTGGGGGGGTTCATTTGTGCATGCCTGCATAGCTATGCATCGGTGGGAGATAAATAAAAAAAGACACACCTCCCTGTGAAGGTGCAACAGCAACCCACATTGTTTCTGTGGGCTCCAATCGCTGCCTGCACGCGAATGTGAAAACAGGAAAGCGGGTTACTTTATCCTGACTGCAACCCGCTATACATTTGCTGTGCAGAATGGGCTTGGGTCTCAGCCATTTCAGACACCATTAGCATATATTTAAAGTTAGCATTTTTTGTTCCAGTGTGCATCACCTTACTCATTGCGTTTATTTACTACATTTATATCCTACCTTCCTCCCTAATGGGTTTTCAAAGTTGATTACATCATTCTCCTCTCCACCATGTCATCTTCACAGCAACCCAGAAGGGTTCACTAGGCTGAGTTATTCAATTTGACTGAGTTCTTTAGATACTCCTAAAAGCAGTAACTTCTGCTTGGATAAATGCCCAACATTTTACACAGTGAAAGTAAGGCGCACACACACACACACACACACACACACACACACACACACACACACACACACACACACACACACGCACACACACACACACACACACACACACACACACACACACACACACACACACACACACACACACACCCCGCAATCATTCTGTCTCTCTGCCACTTCTCCAGCTTCCTTAAGCTTATTGTTTGTCAGAAATCTGGGTAACTAATGTACAGATGAATCTGGGTTTGCTTTCATTGCAAACACCAGTCAGTTTCTTGCCTTATACCTAGTCTTCATTTTAGCTTCTTTTGTTTACTTAGTTCAATAGCTAGTGATTGCAACAAGGTCTGTCAAGATAAAAGAAAGGAAGGTGCCTTGCAACTTCCACGATCACATGGCTTTGACTTGACTTGACTTCTGTCCATGAAAATCTCCAAATTCCCACTTACAACATTTATATTACAATTGCATTAAAACAGTAAAGCCATGGACAGACAGGGACCATTATCAGGACAAAATAGCAAATAAAAAAGCCTTAAAATCATGTTTATGGGAGGAAATTATTTAGAGAGCCATAATCTGTAAGTTATCAGCAATAACATTCCATCTGACAATGTATATATGCACATATGCTGGTACACAATTAAATTCTTTCCAATTGCCGCTTGCAAGCACTACAGTTGGGCAAACCCTGGTATGCAGAGTATTCCCTGTGCTACAAGGCTGGGAGGCTGTGGTAATGTTAATTGCATACACACACGCACAGATGTAAAGATCACAATATTCTGAGATATGTAGCTGCTCAACCCACACAATTTTTCAGAGAAACTGAACAAGGGTACATTTTAATGTGTCTTGAAAATTAATGTGGGTTGGGATGAATGCACCATGGTCTTTGCATTTGCCAATTTCACATAATTATATTGCCATATAAGAACATTTTTTTAAAAAACCCTGCTGGGTCAGAGCAATGGTTAATCTACTCATGCACCCTGTTCCCCACAGTGGCCAGTCAGGCACCCTGGATGGCCCACAGGGTTGCAGATACTCACGCCTGCCCTTGTTTGATTTGAATAATGAAATATGCAGGATTGGTAACACAGGAGTTTCACATAGAAATACATGGAAGTTCACTTGTGTCTGTGTGTAATATCAGAGGTTGTGTTGCCTAGTCCATATGAAACCTGGACAATAAACTAAGACTAAATTCCCACATGACAGTTGCTTAACTGTCCCTTCCTGGTAGTGCAAAATGCTGCCTAGTCACAGCTAACTTATTGTGACACCACAGGGTTTTCAACGCAAGAGTTGTTCAGAAGTGGGTTTGCCTTTGTCCACCTCCTTACGGGCTCTGAGAGTTCTGGCAGAACTGTGACTGGTCCAAGGTCATCCAGCAGGCTATATGCAGAGTAGAGGGGAATTTAATCTAGTTCTCCAGATTCTTAACCATTCTTAACCACTATGCCATGTTAGCTCTTGCCTTGCTCAACCAGTATGTATGTATGAAAAACCGAAAGGTCATTTTGACTGTATTTGTTTTAGGTTTCCAAATCAATTGTAAGTGAACCTTCCTGCACATTCATCAATCATATTTCAACTGTCCTGCATATGTAGAGCATATGTGATTTTTGTTTAAGCCATGGACCCACAGTACTGCAAACCAATACTGCAAACCACAGAACTGCAAACCAAAAATCCTTGCCTCCTTTCCCACCCACAAAAGAGAAACCTATTACTTGATCATAGTGAAAATTAGTGAGACAATGAAAAGTTTTTTATTTGTTCTGAAGCTGTAAATCTCAAAATATGTAGAATGATTGAGAAATAGCTTTTGGGCTAACACATCTAATGATAAAATCACAACATGTGAAAGAAGTTCAAACTTATCTTTCAGTTTTTAAGATGAAAGCATGACGCACAGCTGCACAATACCTGTCCACATCTGCACATGATTCATTATGATGCTTTTCCATTTTTTTCCTTTGTCACAAATCAGGACCACTGAAAGTAATGCATTTTCATAAAGACTACATTCTGGAGACCCCACTGGCGTAATGCCCATTGGGCAAGGTGGGCAGCTGCCCAGGGCATCACCTTGTGGGGGGGCATCAAAATGCTGGGTTCGTTTTTGGGTATTTTGAGTGGTTTTCCATTTATTGCCTGCAGGGGGCGCGGTTTTTAGGCTAGTGGCACCAGAATTTCAGCGTATCAACAGGAGACTGTCCTTATGCTACCCCCCATGTTTGGTGAGATTTGGTTCAGGGAGTCCAAAGTTATGGACTCCCAAAAGGGGTGCCCCTATCCCCCATTGTTTCCAATGGGAGCTAATAGGAGATGGGGGCTACAGTTTTGAGGGTCCATAACTTTGGCCCCCCTGAACCAAACTGCACCAAACTTGGGGGAAATCGATTAGGTGCAGTGTCTCCTTATACTGATTTCATGAAAGTTTTGAGACTGTGTGCAGCTCTTCTAAAAAAATGTGCCCTCTCAGGCTTGCACACCCCCCATTACGACAGCAATGCAGAAAACTCAATGCAGAACAACAAGATTCTTGGGCAAATTTAGCGGGATGTTCTCTGCAGTGTGAGGGCATTCTTGGGCGTAGCACTCCCTCCTCAGGCACCAAAATTTCAGGGTATCATCATTTGAAGACTGGCTCTCATGATGGCACCCTCAAGGTTTGGTGCAGTTTGGTTTCATTAGGGGTCCAAAGTTATGGGACTCCTCAAAAGGGTAGCCCCATCTCCTTGGCAAAGAGATATGTGGGATGGGGTACCCAGCTTTGAGGGCTCCATAACTTTGGACCCCCTAAACCAAACTGCACCAAACTTTAAGGGGACTACCATAAGGACAGTTTCCAGATGATACCCTGAAATTTTGGTGCCGATACATTCAAAAAGGCGCCCCCTGCAGGAACATTCCAGAAATTTGCCCAATAATCTTTGTTCTGCATTGAGTTTTCGGTATTGCTGTCCATGTGGGGTTGCAGGCTGGGGGGGAGACATTTCTGAAGGCACAGTCTCAAAACTTTCATGGTCTCATCGAGACTGTCCTTGATGTTACCCCCCAGAAGTTTGGTTGCAGTTTGGTTCAGGGGGGCCAAAGTTATGGACCCTCAAAACTGTAGCCCCCATCTCCTATTAGCTCCCATTGGAAACAATGGGGGATGGGGCACCTCCTTTGGGAGTCCATAACTTTGGACTCCTTGAACCAAGCCTCACAAAACTTGGGGAGTAGCATAAGGACAGTCTCCTGATGATATGCTGAAATTTTGGTGCTGATATATCTAAAAACCTCACCCCCCTGTAGGCACCAATGTCCTGGTGCAAAAAAAAATTGGTTGTGGTGGAGTGGCCGCCCATGGGGGGGCGGCATCCAACTCAGGTTTTGCCCAGGGCTACAGTTTGCCCAGGGCTGCCTCGTTACGCCCCTGGGACACCCCTTCCAAAGAAGATGTGACATAAAGGTGGGTCAAAGCCGAAATGCACAGACACTTGGCTTGAGAGAACTTGCTCACTTGATGACATTTGTTTGCCTGTTTTTTTTCCACAAGAGTAACAAAGACTTCCTATTTATAGTATCTATAAGGTAAGAGTAACAAGTCCTATGGATAATATCTATAAAGTAAGAGTTAGTTAGATCCTCCCGTGCAAAGTAGCATAGTTTCCTCCTGTGCTAAGCAGCATAGTTTTCTCCCGTGCTAAGTAGCAACGTTTCGAATTAAGATAAACCAAATTGTTAAGCTAAACCATCTAGAAATTTACTGCACTGCAGGGAAAACTACTACTTTCCTCAGAGTTCTTATGTTTTGTCTAGGCTTGAGCACTGATTCAAAATAGCAGCCAATTTCAAGTTCAGATATTTTTTTAAACCTGAATTTTTTTCACCAAGCCAAATAAAGCCAATATGAATCAGCTTTATTTGGCTATTACCAAAAATATTCATGTTAAAAAAACCTAAACCTAAAATTGTTCAGTTCTTTCCCCCCACTGCTACAAGGGACGGGGAGTGATCCTGTGTGCACGACTTAGCTAGCTCCCCCTCACATGCAAGGTCATGCTCTCTCCCTCCACCCTGCTCTGCAAATCCTAAAGACAGCTGTGAATCACCACAGGCTGCGGTTGCTGCCTGGGATGGGTAGGCAGAGCTAAGCTGGCAGTTTCTGCCCAAGTAAGTGTGGGAGTAGAGCCCTGGCCATGTTGAACCAGGGCAAAAGTCACTAGAAATGGGAGGGCTGGCCCAAGTCTTTAAAGGACCAAGCCCTCCTTTGTGCGGGCCATGTGCTTCAGCCGGCAAACCCTAACTTGCTTAAAGAGCAAGGGGGAGTGATTGGCTTTTTTCAGCCCCAGTACTGTGCTGTCTCCCTCCACCCTTGCTTCCAAAGCTTAGCAGTGCATGGAAATCAAGGGATGGGGAGTGATCCTGAGAACGGGAGTGAGTTCACCAAAATCCTGACCCTATTACAGATAATGAATAGATTGTTCCAGCCTAAGGAATTAAAAACTAACTTTGTTCTATATCAGGGGTAGGGAACCTGCGGCTCGAGAGCCGCATGCGGCTCTTCTGCCCTTGCACTGTGGCTCCACGAGCCAAGCCGCCGGCTTCATCCTTGCCCGCCCTGCAGGCAGCAGGGCGGGTACATCCATGTGCTTCTCAGAATGAGCGGAGTAAAAGGTAAAAAACCCCCCCTATATATATAGTGTTATCTTTATTTTAAATGTCAAAAATTATTTGCGGCTCCAAGTGTTTTCTTTTCCTGTGGAAAACGGGTCCAAATGGCTCTTTGAGTGTTAAAGGTTCCCTACCCCTGTTCTATATCCACACCTTTGTAAATATCTTATTTTGACAGAACACACACATAGTCTCATAATATTCCATGTGTCTTTGCAGCCAAGAAACATTTCTTGCTTCTGTGACCACAGTCGTTTCATTTTTAAAGTAGCTGTCCACCAAATATTTATTGTTCTGCATATTTTATTGAAAATACTCTGAGTAAATTTATCGACAATTCATTTTCTGTGCCATGAGCTTAACTTTCTGCACATATGAAGATTTTAGCTTGTCGTATAAAAAACACTAGCACATTAACAAGATTATAACTGGAAGAAACAGCACTGGTGAAAGCTGCGGTTTGTAATTGCAAAGTTAATTATCTTCCCTAAACCATCAGTTGTCACTTAGATAGACCAGATTCTAGCAATCTCTCCTGGGACAACCTTTATTTCATTCCTAATGGCTTGGGACCCACCATTTTGCTATCTCTGAACATTTGGTCACTGAATGCACCATTTATGGAGTATTGTTTAATTAAGGACAAATTAAGAGAACTGTGCACAGAATTTAATTTCATATACCGTGTAAATTCTTTTAAAGAGGGTGCTAACTACAGGCATTATAACTTTTCATTAGCCATTGCTTCTACAATGCATTGAGAGCATATTGTTTGCAACAGTTACACTTTGTTTACTCTTTGGGGATTCTCCAGAAGCTGAAGATTCGGTGCCTCCTGATTTACTAACCCCTTAGCTGCCATGCACAGTTCAAGATGCAGCCACATATTTCTCAAAGCAGCAGGGTGTGCAACATCTGTTTATACAGCTATAGGAAGAAATGCCCAGCACTGCATGGCACTGCACAGTACAGCTTCATTTATCCACATGTCTTGGGAGAAATAGGAAAAAGCTTGTATAGTCAGAATAAGTCAAATAAATAATTAAGAATCACTAGATAAATGGGTGTGCAACTTAAACAGAATTACATTACATTGGTTATACAATCTCCCTAAATCAGAACTCTGTGTATTGTCAAAGCTTTCATGGCCAGATTCAACTGGTTGTGTGTGTGTGTGGGGGGGGTGTTCTGGGCTGTGTGGGCATGGTCTGGTGGATCTTGTTCCTAACATTTCGTCTGCATCTGTGGCTGGCATCTTCAGAGGTGTATCACAGAGGGAAGTCTGTTACACACTGTGTCCAGTAAGAAGGAAATGTTTCGTGAGGTATATATTGTCCATGTCCCAGGGTGGGGAACCAATCCACCTTCCCTATGAGGGACTGGAGCACCTTCCCTATGAGGAGAGGCTGCAGCGTTTGGGACTCTTTAGTTTGGAGAGGAGACGGCTGAGGGGGGATCTGATTGAAGTCTATAAAATTATGCATGGGGTAGAAAATGTTGACAGAGAGAATTTTTTCTCTCTTTCTCACAATACTAGAACCAGGGGGCATTCATTGAAAATGCTGGGGGGAAGAATTAGGACTAATAAAAGAAAACACTTCTTCACGCAACGTGTGATTGGTGTTTGGAGTATGCTGCCACAGGAGGTGGTGATGGCCACTAACCTGGATAGCTTTAAAAGGGGCTTGGACAGATTTATGGAGGAGAAGTCTATTTATGGCTACCAATCTTGATCCTCTTTGATCTGAGGTTGCAAATGCCTTAACAGACCAGGTGATCGGGAGCAACAGCCGCAGAAGACCATTGCGTTCACATCCTGCATGTGAGCTCCCAAAGGCACCTGGTGGGCCACTGCGAGTAGCAGAGAGCTGGACTAGATGGACTCTGGTCTGATCCGGCTGGCTTGTTCTTATGTTCTTATGTTCTTAAACTGACCTGTGCTCTGATGGGGGAAACAACCAGCTGACTCAGAGGGAGAAGGTATCTCTCTGAGAGGAAAAGTTTTGTGAGCTTTTTGGAATAGTAGTGAGCTTTTTGTGAGCTTTTTGGAATAGTAGTGAGAAAATGCTACTAGAACACAGCCATACAGCCTGGAAACCACTCAACCCCCCATTGTTTTAATAACGTTTTAATAATTTATTTATTTATTTATTTATTTCTTGGATTTTTGTATCGCCCCATCCCCGAAGGGCTCTGGGCGATGTACAACATATAAAAACACTGTAAGACAGTTAAAACCTTAAAAACATTAAAGCAGCGGTAAAACCATAGAATGAATTCTAACAGTTATACAACAAATCACAGTAGAATAAAATATAAGTGGCGTCCGACATTCCAGCTTTAAGTTCCCTCTTCCCCCCCAAAAAAGGGGGAGGGAATGGTAGGTCTCCTTGGGTGACAAACGGCCCAGATGTCGGGGGCCCAGTCAGCGGCTGAGAGGGGGCACAGTCAGCGGCTGGTTTCTCCAAAGGCCCGGCAGAACAGCTCCATCTTACAGGCCCTGCGGAACTCACTAAGGTCCCGCAGGGCCCGGACAGCTGGAGGGAGAGCGTTCCACCAGGCCGGGGCCAGAGCCGTAAAGGCCCTGGCCCGCGTGGAGGCCAACCGCATCGCCGAAGGGCCAGGGACCACTAGTAAATTGGCCTGAGTTGATCGGAGAGGCCTTGCAGGGACATATAGGGTGATGCGGTCTCGAAGATACGATTGTAAGCCATCTTGAACCAAGAAGAAAGGCAGGACATTTTAAATAAATAAATAAATAAATGGGTGGGTGGGTTAGCTCAGGGACCCTTAGAGAGCTTAATGGAAGAACAAGGACATGAAAGTGGTCTTCCCAAAGTATTTATGTATACTTCTGTATAACATACCATAGTGGATTTCCCCTTGTGCAGAAAGTTACATTACAAAGTCTTACATTGTCTACATATGGAGCAACCTCTGTTAATCATCTTAAACTGGGTCCATGGAGAGGTACAACAATTATTCAGTTAAGCATTTTACTCAGATATTGTATATAGTCTTGCTAAGAATTTGGCAGCAACTGCTAAGGATTGAGCTGTTTGTCCAGTTATTAAAGTTAACAGTCCAGAAATTATAGCACTGGCATCCGCAGAAACTTCCATTTCTAGTTAGGCAGTGGCGCTGCTGTTTAATTCCAAATGCTAGCTATAAATGGATCAGAGTCAGTGAAAGTTAAATGCTCCTTCGTTTATTGTCATGCCTCTGCTCTATTTAACCTTTTCAGGCAGATTCCCTATCATTTTCCTCTAACTCTTAGAGTCCTAGTTTTTACACTTTAGCTTCTCCATTCTAATTATCTCTTTTTTTCTAAGCTCAAACTTGTGAAGGTTATCATTCATCTTTGGGAAAATAGAAACAGAATTGGAAAACAGTCAACTTTGAGGAATAGCCAATCACCTATATTTAATTATTTCTATATAATACAATAGTTTCCTCATCTTTGTGTTTTCTACAACAAGAGAGATAATTTCTGCTCAGATAGTTACTAATTAGGTGCCATCAAGTTGTAACTGACTCATGGCAACCCTTACAGCAAGAGAAGGCAATTTGCAATTGCCTTCTTCCTCATTGCAACTCAGATCTTACTTGGTGGTCTTCCATCCAATTACTAACCATGGATGAACTTGCTTAGCTTCCAAGTTCTGGAAATTTTGGGATAGTCAAGGCCTTTAAGACTGCTTCTGCGTGGGTAGTATGGGGAAAAAACAGCTGACAAATTCATGGTCCAAAATTTCCATTCCTAAGCAGACCAAGAGATGTGGAGTTGTATACAATATTCTGATCTTATTTGACTGTGGAACCTAAGCATAATGAGAGACCACAAAGGAAGACTTTTCAGAGGTAGGCAATGGGATACCACCTACCACTTGCCTTGAAAACCCTGCAGGATTGTCATTTCAGGTGTAACTTGACAGCAATGTACATATTCAGTTACATATGGTACACGAGGCCAGCAAAGAACAAACCTTTTATGCATTAACTGATTTACAGTAACCAATATTTTATTTGTAGCCAAACTGAACATTCAGATGTACATAGAAAAAGTCATCTTGCACAAGACTTCCCTATGCATTTCAGTGGAATTCAGTGAGAGTGCACGTGAAGGAATGTGCACTGGGATCATTTCTCACCATTCAAATGAACTGAGTGTGGACAAATAAATAGTATGGAATCCATTCATGGTCAGAAGAGAGTACTGCTTCATGGTATTATGGTATAAATGTGTATTTGGATATATGACAGAATATTTATTTCTCCTCTCATCTAGGCAGTCTTTTAGCACATACAGAGGTAGACAAATCAAAAGCTGAATGTAAACCTACACAGACATCTGCCCTGAGATTAAGGAAGGGGAAAACTACCATGTTTTTCCTTTAAAAATTATATTCCAAAGCAATCACAAACAAAAATGAAAACTCAGTCAAAGGAGATTTAGGAATATAGTCCAGAATCCAAGTATTCCCCACTGAGTAACTCTATAATGCCAATATAAATGCTTTTAAGTGTTCACATTAGATCGTCTATATGCTAAGGGCAGCATACCACTACAATGCTCTTGTTTTTAATTTTGTGTTATTTATTTCTGTATAAGCCTTTATGCTTGCATTTCAAAGCCCACCATCATCACTTATGAAGAAACAATATGTCAGGCAAAAAGGGAATATTTCATTTTTTACACTTTAAAGGTGAGCTGTACTTTTAAGCTTTATGTCTCCAATAAGTTTTGCTTGCCTTTGGAGTGCATTTGTGATAGATACCTCTGCATTTAGAAGTCTCCCCCCCACACACACACACACACAGCATTAAGCTTTATTATTGACATACTTGAAACAAGAAAACCTATCTATTAAAATATACAAATATTATGTTCCTATCACTGCAGCTCAGCTGTATTGGTCTATTTTTCAAAAAAGAAATTATGTGTCAGTTAAAATATAGTGCAAATGTAAATATGTGGACTAAATAGAATCTTGTGAATGGCTGATCATCAAATGCTTGACAAAATAAAACTGCTTTACATCATTTCCAACAGATGCTCATCTCTAGAATCTGTAGAACCAGCTAGGAAAGTCAGTTTCAGAGCTTATCCACTGTCATTTCAGCCACTAAGATACCCTTGCTAGATGTCATATAGAATTTGCACACACACACCCACACACAAAAATAAGGACATGAGACAATAGCATGGTTTAACTAGTTTATTTATGTCATGAATTAAATGGGCTAACATAATTAAGGTCGTGCTAGGCATATCTACCCTGGCTCCAAACAGCCTGCAGCTTTCAGCAGGGTTGTTTATCCTTCCCTGCACACAATGTGCTGAGAGGTACCCAGCCCCAGTTCGTTCCCCAATGTACTGTAAGGTCACAATCAAGTTCAGAAAGTTGTTGCTCAGCACCAAGGACACTCTTTTCCATGCACCAATCCCACCATAAGACTAGTGATTGGCTAATCAATAAATCCCCCTACCTAATTTTTATAGAAAATTGCAGAAAAAGAGGAGTTAAGCAGAGTCAATATAGTAAATCAGATGAGATTCTCTGAGCTGGAGACTTCAACTGCTTGAGTAGTTTAATAGTTGATAGGAGAGGTTTCTCAAATAAGGTGAAGACATACAAAAGTGCAATACAGTAGGGTAAATAAACTAATTAAGAAAGAAGCCGCTTGAAGCGTGAAAAAATTGACTGATATGAGTAAAGGGTTATGGCATGATGCAATGTGCTAAAAACATTCTATTGAAGTTGGAAGGTCATCTTAGGTTATTAGAAATTATAATGGGTGAGGGATCTCAAGTCCCAATTTAAACCAGGACAGAGGGTTTTTTGATGAGGTTTAATTCTGCACTTCTGTGTTGTACACTCCTTTTAAAGATATGTTGTAGAACAGAGACTTTCAGATCTGCAACTGTATGTTCAGTATGTCTAAAGCCAAAAATGTTTATGATTATGAAGTTTTCTAAATGGATCTGTAGATACTTTCTGGATTCTTGCACTGCTAGTAGGGAACTGCAATTCAATCTAGTAAATTCTAAGCATGTGCAAATACGGTGAACACTAACAACCGATGAATACACCAGCTGTGCAGGTATGAAAGGAGCACATACAATACAAATGAAACAGATCTGAAATCATATATGACCCAGATTTGAAATCATGTATGTAATCTAAACAAGACAATAAACTCTAAGCATGTGTTAACAGTTATGCAGCCAGTCCCACGTGATTGCTATTAACCGTGCAGTTAGAAAAACAGTTACTGAAAAGCAAAATTTCACAAAATGTGTTAGTCTATGGAACTGTGTTCAGAGAACCTATGCCTAGCCTGTTGATTAAGTTATTTAGAAGAACTTTGAACAAAGCAATTAGAAAATAGTCCTGTATTAACCAGTCTACTTTAATCTAATAGGTTATATGATATATCCATCTTTGGCCTCTATATCATTATTCCTCTTTGGTAAGATACATAATTTACTAGGGACTGTCTGCCTTTTCAGAATGGAAGTCAGTGGCTTAGACATGGGAATAATATAAGGTTCCAGGTTAGAAGCACAGCAATACATTCTACTTGAAAACATACTTTGCCCCTGAAAATGGTTTGGTGTTTTCAGCAGGTCCTTAATGACTCAGCCTGCTTGATAGCCAATTAAAGTGTGTGACAACAGTACTAAAGGAACTCCACTGGTCATCATTTATTTTCTCAGCTCAGTTAAGATTCTGGTTCATACCTTTAAAACTTTCAGTGGTGGTGCTTTCTCAAGGACTTCCTTCTTCTGTAGCCAGAGTGGTGTAGTGGTTAGAGTGTTAGATTAGGATTTGGAAGAACTAGGGTTGAGTCCCTACTATGCCCTTGAAGCCTTCTGGGTGAATATGGGCCTATTGTCAGACTGACCTATGGTGGACCAAGGGACCCTGTTTTTAATACAGTGGCATCTCTACCACCTCAGCCAATCCTTGGGGTACCCAGCAGTGCCAAAATAAGACAGCCTGTTTTGGGAATTGGCTCAGTATGCCTACAAGGGAAAATAACTTTGTCTGGACTTGTCTCCCTCCAAAGCAAATTGCATAATATTCTCTCACACCCTTCCTGACAGGATTAAGTCTACACAAAAAACTTTGCCCTGGAGAGAAATCCCATCTCCAGCCCTGGGCCATACACCCTGGTGAAGACAATAAATGTATTAATGTGCTTAACTAAAATCTCTTCCTCAGATTAATACCTTGAATGACACCTTACTTTGCATTGCCATTGTTTCACAGCTATAATCTTTTCAACTAACTTCCCCCTTGGAGACACTCCTAGTCCTGGACATATCAGTCTGATGTCTCAACCCATTAGACCAATGAGCAGCCATTAAGGTTGATGAGTCTTTCGTCCTTCCCAAGAAGAGCAGGAAATCCCTTTGTCTGGGGAGATTTAGAATCACTTTGCATAACCCTGAGGGTTTGTTTTTCCCTATAAGAAGCTTACTCTCCCAATAGCCAGTGTTCAGTACAGCTCTGGACAGCTCTTTGTCTGTGATATTATTCCACATCACTGTTCCTTCCAGAGCTAAGCGTAGGTCACTCAGTTCTGTTCATTGGACCATTCTGCTCCAACATCAGGTGACTATAACTTTGATTGGCCCTCCCCATTTACTCCTTAGCTATTCCAGACCTGTTCTATCACAACTGTCTATATCATAGGACTGTTGTGGGTTCTGCTGTTTTATTGTATGCTTGTCTATCCGTTCATAAAAATGGTTAAGCTCTTATTTGCTCTCCTATAAGTTTTATCTGTGGAAAGCTGACTCTCATATGCAAAGACAATCAAGTTTTCGCGTTGCCTGGCCTTTTGCAAAGCCAAGAGTCTGCTCCAGCTGATTTCCCCACACTAAAAGGGAAAGACTTCCCACCACTTCGGGTAATAGGCCAGTCATTCTGTCTTAGCCTCACCTTCCTTACAGGTGTGTGGAAGAGGGGAAAGCAATGTTGTAAGCTATTTTAGGTCTCCACTGGAGAAAAAAAGTAAGGTATAAATATAAAATAAATATGAACTTCAGCATACCCTTACAGCATCCCAATGAGGCTACAGATGCCTCACTTACAGGTATTTGGCTGATATGCACTACAACCTCACCCTTTTCTGTTGGCACTCTATATGAAACAGTTTCTTCCATGAGTCTCCCTGACTGTACTTTTCACCAAAACATTTTTGAATACAAGAAATGTCAACATTTACTTCTTAATTTGGAGCCTTTGATGCTGATGTGGGTTAGTGTAGATACATTTTCATATTTTGGATAATTTATGATGTTTGGGTGGATCCCAAGAACCATGAGTATAGCCCATTGACTGATCAGATACCTTCTGCTCCACTTCAGTTTTCTTCAGCCCTTTGTATCACCAGAAAAGCTGCAGTTAAGGATTTGGTGTCATCTGCTATAGAAGAGGGACATTAGCTTTAGAGTAAAATCTGACATAATCACTGACTTGTTATTGCATGTATGGAATTGTCTGCCACTCCTGCAAGGACTCCACAGGATCCATCTCACTGGGTCTAGAATGTGCGAGTTCCTATAAAAGGCTGTCATTTTGAACATATAATACTGCTAGGGATCTCTAGTATCCACTCCACCCCTGGTCATGGTGACTTACAGTCCAAGTTCCTTTGTTAAGTGGTGGCTCCCTTAGTCATCCTTCATGTTTGTGTTTGCTGTTAATTGTATTCCTGTTTGAGGTCATTGCAGAACCAAGAAACAAGAAATTCTGTGCTAACTATTAATACTGGGGTCATAGAGTAGATTGTTGGCATCATCCTTCAAGGATTCCATTAGCAGAGTTGCATGCAAGTTGCATTTGTTTTTCCCAGGGGCTGCAGCTGCTTGGGAGAATTCTTAAACCAAAACTTAAAAGTCCTTCTCTACAGAAAGAAATGCTTCTTGTTGAAATGAATGATATATTGCAACATCCACACCCAAGGACTGAAAGAAATTGAAGTATCTGGCCATTGCTATGATAGGTTGTCTCAGAAAAAGATGTTAGTAGGGTTGCATATTCCTCTGCCACAGAATTCAACATGCAGGACCTTCTTTGTTGTAGAATGCTCTGCCTAGGTCCTAGTGCCTACCTAGCCCTGCCCCTCCCCCATCCATTTGAAAGTAAAAATACATTTTGGCATTCAGTTTAACTCTACAACATTATACTGTGCTGGTCATGGGACCGAGACGGTGTTGGTTGCCATTGTGGACAAACTCTGGCTCCACTTGGATAGAGGCAATTCGGCGCTGCTGGTGTTGTTAGATCTCACCGCAGTGTTCAGTGCTGTAGATCATGACCTTTTGGTCCACCGCCTCACTGGTATTGGAGTTGGGGGGTCAGCCCTGTGTTGGCTGACCTCATTTCTCCAAGACCGGGGACTGCAGGTGGCATTGGGGGGAGAGAACTCCCAACGACATCCCATAATCTGTGGGGTACCGCAAGGAGCGATCCTCTCCCTGATGCTTTTTAACATCTACATGCACCCTCTAGCAAGTTTGGTCTGGAGTTTTGGGCTGCGGTGTCATCAATATGCAGATGACAAACAGTTCGTGTTCACGATGGAGGGCCACCCGTCTTTGGCCCCTGAGGCTCTCCAGCGTTGTTTAGATGCTGTTGCTGGTTGGTTGAGAGCGAGTCGACTGAAGTTAAATCCTTCAAAGACGGAAGTCCTGTGGCTTGGCCGGGGGGAGTGTCCGGTGTCCTTTGGCCTGCCTACGCTGCCTCATCTGCCAAAAACCTAGGGGTGATTCTGGATCCAGCATTATCACTGGAGGTCCAGGTCACCTGAACGGCTCAGACGGATTTCTACCATCTACGGCAGGCACGCCAATTGGTCCCGTATCTCTCCTGTACTGATCTAGCTACTATGATTCATGCAACGGTCACCTCCAGGCTAGACTACTGTAACTCGCTCTATGCAGGCTTGCCTTTGGCCATGATCTGGAAACTGAAACTCGTACAGAATGCGGCAGCCAGACTTCTTGCAGGAACATCTAGCAGGGACTGGATTACGCCGGTCCTATACCATCTGCACTGGCTGCCAGTCAAGTATAGGGTCATGTTTAAAGTGTTGGTTTTGAGCTTCAAAGAAATTCACTGCCTTAGACCTGCATACCTAAGGGACCGCCTCTCTCCATATTGCTCGGTTAGGCCCCTACATTCTTTGGAGGAAGACCTATTGGTGACCCCTGGCCCCAAAGCAGTCAGGCTGGCCTCTACAAGGGCCAGAGCTTTCACAGTCCTGGTCCCCACCTGGTGGAACAAGCTTCCGAGGGAGATCAGGGCCCTGCAGGACCTGCAGAGTTTCCACAGGGCCTGCAAGACGGACCTGTTCCTCCAGGTATTTGGCCAGCCTGGCTAGACACATCGTTTCCATTCCATCTGGCCTCCCATGGGTACAAGGGTGGAGAAGAGAGAAATGTTGCCATCTGACGCCATATGGTTCCTGGGTTTTAAAGGATATTAGTTGTTTTATATTGTTTTATATCATTGTTTTATACCATTGTTGTTCACCACCCTGAGCCCCATGGGAGAGGGCAGTTTATAAATTTAATAAATGAAATGAAAATGAAAATATGTTCAAACTAATGGTTTTGACAAAGGCAGAGTATAAAAATGAATGGTAATTCTCATATTTGTTTAGGACTATATTCTAATGCAGAAGCATACAATTTTTTGACCACTGCACCTCAACTGACTGCACTAACATCTTTTTCTGAAGCAGAGTATAATCGTCACAATTTTAGTCAGCCACAGCTAGAAAACAAAAAATAGCAACAACAACAACACTTCTGAAACACCCAACTGCCAGAGGATAGTTTTTCTTTGACAAACAGCCTCCCAGTACCATGTAACAAAATACTTTTGGTGGCTTTTTAAGTTTAAGAGAAGTTTGCTGTCTGGAATGAGGTAGAACCCAACTGTAAACTACCATCAGTCACGTGGAATGAGTTATATAGTTATTTAAACGCTAGATAGCAGTTCATGCACCAGATGGTTTATTATGAGGTGAATTCAAATGAATTTTGGTAATTTGAATACCAAATTTCAGGCCACAATGACCAATCAGGAATATAGTAAAATCTGCAATCTAAAAACAAAATATGAAAAAAAATAAAAAACAAAAAAACAGTAATCTGAGTGTCTATTGAACCCAGGAAGTTGTTACATAATGTTCTGTCAAGAAAACACTGGCCATTATCCAAAACACAGTTATCTTAGGCCAATTTTGCACACTGAAATTGCCCCTCTGTTGGCACGGGAAATGCCCTGATACAATCGGGAGTTTTGCAGTACCCCCAGTGCTGCAGCGTGGCTGCCACGTTTCTGCCCCAGAGCTGCCCTGTGGCAATGGCTTTAGTCTGCAAATTAGCCAAACAGCAAAGGTTGAGGTACTTTTGAAATGCCCCTTTGTTGCTCCAGAGGCTTCCACTGCTGTGCAAAATGTATTAGTGATGGGCACATTAGATGGGGGAAAAGTAGGCAGTGTAATAATATCTGAGACCTTGGGGTTCTGCTGCCAGTGAGAAGTGACCATGCGGACCTTGATAAACTAATCATCTTACTCAGCCTAAGACAGATATGTATGTGTGTATAAATCTCAGGCCATACAACATTGGCCAAGAATACCTCTAAGGTTAATTCTAGATGACTAAGAGGATGTTAATTTATCTTGCATAGTCTAAGACACATTTATCTCCCCTGAAGCCACACAAAGTCTATGTAGCAGCCTAAGCATGAAAACAATGAATGACTTCAAGTAAAGATTTAAGAAGATTCCAACCAAATGTTTTTCCCTTCCTTTAGAGACATTTAAACACTGAGATCAAAGATGCTGCATAATACAGTTATTAAATTATAGAGAGGATAGGCTAGTATTTGTGCAATTCACAAGAAATTTCATTTTTCCCCTTGAGTTAATGTGGTAAAAAGTCCTTTATTTTATATCTTTCAGCTTCACACAAAGTATCTTGTCAGTAAGTTATTGTCTGTAAAAAGGAAAGATATTACTGAACTTGCAAGGTAATTGTACACAATGCTTCTTTGTATTCAGTATGTTTCCCATAGACTAGGGGTGCTTCCGCATTGTCGTGGTCGACCTGAGATCGACTAGAGTCCGACCCGAGTCCTCCGCACAGACGTAGCGTCGGACTCGTGTCTGACTCGACTCACCTCCCTCTCGTCGTTGATTTTCTCGACCCTGCTGGGCCCTTCCGGACACACGAGTGGACTCAGGTTTGACTCGTGTCGGCGGAGTCTTACCTTGACTCGAGTCCTCCCGTTCCTCCGCACAGCAGCCGACTCGTGTCTCCGGAGTCGAGCTCAGAGGGCGGGACCACCTCCCAGCGTTGCTTTCCGATTGGTTGTTGAGCTCGACTCAGCTTACGAGCTGAGCCGAGCTCAGAGGGCGGGACCACCTCCGCACGTTTTCCACTCCTCATTCCGATTGGCTGCCATTCTATGGCGGGAAACGTGAGTACGCGGTTTTTTTTTTCCGTTTGCCAAGTAGGAGCTACGTTGCTACGGGCGACGGCGCAGGCGCGGCGTAGGAGCTTCTGCGCATGCGCGAACATACTAATAAGTTGATTGGCTGGATGGCTGCGTCGAGTCGGCGGAGATTCCGCATTCCGCCGGCCTCGGCTCGAGCGCAACCCGAGTCCGCCGGTCGACTCGACCTCCCAGCAGGGTCGAGAAAATCAACGACGAGAGGGAGGTGAGTCGAGTCAGACACGAGTCCGACGCTACGTCTGTGCGGAGGACTCGGGTCGGACTCTAGTCGATCTCAGGTCGACCACGACAATGCGGAAGCACCCGCTGGGAGGTCGAGTCGACCGGCGGACTCGGGTTGCGCTCGAGCCGAGGCCGGCGGAATGCGGAATCTCCGCCGACTCGACGCAGCCATCCAGCCAATCAACTTATTAGTATGTTCGCGCATGCGCAGAAGCTCCTACGCCGCGCCTGCGCCGTCGCCCGTAGCAACATAGCTCCTACTTGGCAAACGGAAAAAAAAACCGCGTACTCACGTTTCCCGCCATAGAATGGCAGCCAATCGGAATGAGGAGTGGAAAACGTGCGGAGGTGGTCCCGCCCTCTGAGCTCGGCTCAGCTCGTAAGCTGAGTCGAGCTCAACAACCAATCGGAAAGCAACGCAGGGAGGTGGTCCCGCCCTCTGAGCTCGACTCCGGAGACACGAGTCGGCTGCTGTGCGGAGGAACGGGAGGACTCGAGTCAAGGTAAGACTCCGCCGACACGAGTCAAACCTGAGTCCACTCGTGTGTCCGGAAGGGCCCTAGAGGAAAGGAAAGGAAGGGAAAGTGAAATAATTAGGCATTACATGGTCTTAAACCTCATGAGCATCTCACAAAAAAGACCTCAAAAGGGATAACTTTGTCTCCTGTGATTCTACAGTGAAAGTGGATTAATTTTGGTGAAGTGTTGAATATTAGAGCAATGCAAAACAGCCAGTGCTTTTTTTGCAAACATTTTGATTTTTTCAGATTTGATGTGGGGGGAAGGGGTCTTCCAGAGATATTCAAAAAGACATCAATGAAACAAAATACTTCCTGGTAACATTGCTCTAAAAGGGGCTTCTTGCCTTCAAGCTGCTTCATAATAAAGTTGTTGTCCAACTGTTGTGTGGGGCCAAGATCTGGAATTGAGATGACAGCACAATATCAAACCTGGAAATAATACAAAATTTATTTTTAAGGAGAATTTTGATCTTGCCTTGTCCATGTTGCTTTAATTAATTACTGGGGGAAGCTGAAGAATTCACCCTTTGATCATATTTTTGGTCATCAGTGTTTATTCCATCTCCAAAAACACACCTTCTGTGTTGGTAGATATAACTGGCAATAGCCTGTGACACCTAGAGCTGGATGGATTTAAAATTTGGGTTCATATATTCATTATAGATGCACCTAGTGATACATTTACTAGCTCCATATTTTCCCCAAGGTTCAAACTACAAAACGGGATCACACTAGAACTTATTTGTCCGGTATCACTTCCCACAAACTTAGAGAAGCCTTTACAGTTCTCAGATTTCAAACAGTACAAATGTCATATTAGCAGGCTGTTATCAGATACATTAACTGCTCAAAGAATATGTTTCTATGATGTCTAGGAATTGAAGGATCTTCCTTATTAGGTCCTGCTTTGTGACCTTTATTCAATTCCCAGGCTCACGTTAGCTAGGCTAGTCTAACATTCAGTGGCAAATACAATCATTTATCTTTTATTTGATCAGGATCCCTACATCACCTATAATATGGGGTGGCCAACCTATGGCACCCCATATGTCCATGGACTACAATTCCCATAAGCTGCTGCCAGAATGACTAATTGGCCATGCTGGCAGGGGCTGATGGGAATTGTAGTCCATGAACATCTGGAGTGACATAGGTTGGCAACCCCTAATATATGTTGTCACTTTATGCATTGGCAGCCAAGAGAATTAGTGCTAAATTCTTGCCCTGATACATTCTATGTTATATTATGCCCTGATCCTAGCAAGTTTAAAACTGTTTAACCTTGTTAAGTTTTCTTTTATTGTTATATTTATTATTTCCTGGGCAGTTGTTTTTATTACATTGTTTTGGTCTTTCACTTTACACAATAAATACTACCTAGCCTCTAATATCAATTCCAAAGTATATATAAGCAGTGGTGGGATTCAGCAGGTTTGCACCACTTCGGCAGAACTGGTTGTTAAAATGGTCCTTGTAAACAACTGTTGTTAAATTATTTGAATCCCACCACCGGAACCAGTTGTTAAATTATTTGAATCCCACCACTGTAATAAGTAATAATGAATTAATAGAAACAACAAGGTAACTGCAGTACATTCCTAGATGTTTCAATCCATTATTCAGCACTGAGGAAGCAATGAGTTCTTTTGTATGCCTTTAAAGTGATCTTTGATTGGCTAATAAGTTATACCAGCTGGCAGTTTACCAACAGGTTAACCACTATACAACACTGTCTCTCAAACACTAGGGAAGAACACGTACTACAGGTCTCTAGTTTGGTTTGGGGGTGCCTGTATTTTCTTTGCCAGTGGCTTTGAGGGTGTGCTGATTGCCCGAGATGGTTGGGAATGGTCCGAGGCCATTGGTGTCTGGTAGATCAATGCCGGCATCTGGGCACAGCAGGGCAATGGAGAGTGCCGGCTGAATAATGGGGTTGCCATTTCTTCAAAAAAAAATGGGGGACCTTATAATGATACTAATATTCAATGAGGTGTGTATTGGAATACCCAGATGGATGGACGATTACCTTTGTTGAGGATCGGGGGCGGGATGTGCTACCCCTCCACCTTCCCTCACTTAGTTTCAGGCCCTACGTTACTCGTGGGCCTACCTTTATGCTGCATCCGGGATTTATGATGCCATATGGGGTTTGGGGGCGGGTCCTCCCTCCCCCCTCCTGGGGAGGCAAAAGAAGCAAAAATGTAGCAAAAAAGAGGAAAGGGGAACACAGGAGGCTCAGAACCCCACTGCATGAAACAACATGCCCCGCCGGTAAAACAGCCAACCAACTGCGCATGCGAGCTCCCCCTACAGCAGGGTCCCGGCACTGCCTTCAACCCTGCTCAGCTCAGACTTAGTGGCGCCAACCTTGATATCAAAATGAAGCCTTGAGATAATGCCAAGATCCCTTGCAGTAGAGGACCACCACCCGACTGTCAACAAAGGAGTGGAATGATCACAGCCATCTACCAACCCGTCCACTGTACAAAACCAAACTGAGAATGGATGCAGTGGCAACCTCTGGGTTCACCAGGGGAGAGAAGGGAGGGTTGTGACAACCCACCTGGTGCCATTCCCATCAGAGATCCCTGGCCCTGCCGGGGCTCCATGCCATCAGGCATACCTAAACCCCAGCTGCTCTCGTAAAAAGAAAAAAGGGGGTGAAGAAGGAGGAGTGTAACCGATCCTTCAATAAACTATCCCTGGGAGCCCCCCCCCCCTCAATCATGCCCGACACTGAACATGCAACGTCAGTGCAGAGAGAGCAGCACAAACACTGACAAATTTGGGATCAACACACCCTTTGGCTGTCCCTCATACTAGGTGCCTGCACCTGGACCTAAGCCTGCCTATCCAAAGCACGTGAAGCACAAGGCCGGATTCCTACCCTATTGTACCCACCACACTTTCATAGACTGAAGCTGACTGGGCCCACTAACATTCCCCAATGGCCAAGGAAAACAACTGCGTGGGTAGCCAAACCGCACCTTGCGCCCTCCGCTCTTAGGAAGAGAGGGGAGAAAGGAGAGGGGCATAACCTATATGATGGTACTTCCCCGGCTGCATAAGAAACCTCTGCGTTACAGGAGGAAACAGGGAAAAAGCCACCAGTCAGCCAATGTACCAATCGATATTCCCCATTCAACAAGCGTGGCTCACAACCAAAGTGTTCCCCCAACAACTGCAGGCCACTAGGCTGCTAAATGGCCTACCGGCACTCTTGTCAGCTGACAAGTTAATACCCTGCATCCCGACCCAGGTACCTCCTCTCCCTGTGACCTCGAAACAGTCCGACATATAACATGCCCTAACCCCATGCAGGGGCCCAAACTCACCAGGGAGGGGATGGCTGGGAGACCAGCCCTTCTCACCAATGAGACTGGGGAAGCGGCGTTGACCTTGGCCATGCCTTTCGGCCACCATGGTGCTTCCCCAGGCATAGCTGACACTGCTAACTCCCGCGCGGGAGCTGGCATTGATTCAGAAAATGATGCCCCCTGGACTGGGTGAGTGGCAGAGACCACGGCCCCACTCTTTTGGCTGACACAAAACATCCTCAGGCATAGCCAACGCTGCTAACTCCCGCCCGGGAGCTGGCATTGCTGCTGAAAACGATGCCCTGTGAAAACAGGCATAAGATCCCGACTGGCCGGGTCCTGCCAAAACCTACACAGGACTGACCTGTCCGGAAATCTTGGGTGCTTCAAACAAGGGCTCTGAGGACCCAGGCGTTGCCTCTTCATTGATTGCAATCCCCAACCAGGGCATAAAATATTGGAAGAGGCCACTCAACTGGGCCGGCTGGCCCATAAAAGCCAAACCCGGGCTATCCAGGGACCATCCATGGAAATGCCCCGATCCTGTCTGTCCGACGGCGGTGAAACCACAACATTGTGTGATGGTGCTGGATCAGGCGAGGGAGGAGAAGATGCCCCCAAGGGGCCCCACTCCCACTGATCCCAGTCATCAACCTCCAGAATCACTTTACCCCAAATGGAGGTGGAGAGGTCCATTGCCAGCTGACCCCCATGCCCGGAAAAACAGCACCCCAGCCAGGACCGTGACAGCCTCCCAGGCCAAGCAACCGGAGCTTCACTCTCTGAACCTGCCTCGGCCAACTCATTCCTGGCCTGGCACGTCAAGCAGCCCCTGACGCCTCTTTGTGCCATCACCAATTGAACCACTCTCCGCTGAGAAACACAAGGAGTTATACTCAAAAAACCCCAAAACAAAACTGTCTGCCTGCTACGCCCCTTTCATGCCTAAATCCCGAGCAGGTACAAACACCCGTTCAGTTTTGCTCCAGGCTTCAAAAGAGGCCGGAGCAACCGCGTGCTGCCTAATATATAGGGAGTGTGCTCCACCTTTTTCCCACTCGTGTGCATCACGCGATCAGGGCCAGGTTTGGCTCAGCCACCCAGCCGGCCCAGGGCACGCATGCTCATGACTCCGGAGCTCACCATTTGCCCTGCCCCCTGTCGCAATGATGTCCCAGTTGAGTCTAGTGCCGTTATTTACAAAAGTAAAGATATAGTTCAAAGATGAGATGCGTTGGTTGAGGGCCAGAAGACATGCGTAAGAGAAACTTGTAATCACTTTTTTTAACAGACATTGTTGAAATAAACAATGTTTCTATAGTTATATATTTTATACATGTCATGTATAGATAATTTGATATGATGTTTGAAATTAATCAGTCATTAATGTATTTCTTTAGCAAGTGGGACAGCTAGCTATTGCTAGATGATTTAAAAACCTATAAATATGGGAAGCTGAATGGAGCTTGTTGTTAGATGGGTCTCCTTGCTAGTGACATCACTCATATAACTGCTGTCTTGTCATTATTTATGTTGCTGGATGGTATAGTTTTCTGTTGATGTAGACAGTGTTAAAGATGCAAAACAGTGATAACCTTATAAAAGATTAAAATGGAAGCAAAGACTCTGTAATAGATTCATCTGTGAACTAAACCCACAATGAACATAAATGTTGTTAAGGCATACTTCTTGCAAAAAATTTAATCATCCAACATAAGAAAGCTAACTAGATGTCCAAGACTTCTTAAGTGCAGGCCTGTATTTGATTCAGGTCTGATCAGAGTCATCCATAATAATGACACTTTGAGAGACTGCAGGCATTTTGAGCATGGTATATTCCATGTCTAAACATCTTATTTGTGAGAATCAAATTGTCACTATAACTGGAATGTGAACAAAACACAATACAACTTCCTGAACCTTTTAAAAGAATTTTAATTGTCGTCCAAAGTTTAATAAAATCAGCAGTAAAATTAACAAAGGTTACAGGGAACAATTCAGTTGATGCTTTAAGTTTTTTATTTGTGAAACCCTATTAAATATGTAATCCTTAGATTAAAATATTTCATTAAATAGATTGACCAGAAATTAGGGAATGCAGGAAACAGAAATTCACCATCACACAGTAATATGAAAAGTATTGCTTTACCCTATTGCTGCCAGCTACTTTCAATATCCTGATAATATATTGTAATGTCATCACAACACAGAATAATTTAAAATCCCCATTCATAAGGACTCCAATTATAATCTAATTCAGTTCAGATTAACTTTGCTTTGGCAGCAACTCTCTTTGAAAAAATAATCTAAGATAATGGCTTGTAAATATAGTTTTGGTGCTAATCAGAAACATTTTGACAGCTCAGGGAAGTTCATTCTCTGACTGCATTTTCATTGCTGCTACAAACAAACATGTTGAACACCTCAAAAAAAAAGAACCCTACACTACTTGAAGAAAGGCTATTCCACCACTGTGAAACAGAGAATCCACCAAATAAAGCCTTTGTTTTGTCACTTCTAATGTTAAGGTTTTTGCTTTGCAATAAAAATATATTTCTTATATTCTGAGCAAGGGAAAGGGAAAAGTGAGATATAATGATAACACATTAAATTATTGCAGATTCAATATGTAGTTGCCACATTTTATGCACTATTTATTTATATTTATACTGTACATTTATGCTCTGCCAATCTCCCGAAGGACTCGAGGCGGCTTTACATATCTATATATAATAAAATATAATAAAACAATTCAAAATTACAAAAATAGAAATACTAAAACTATGTTGAGTAGCTGCTAAACATGCAGACATTAGCAGGTGACAGTGAGGCCTGTATTACATCTTTATAACTGAAAAAAACCTTATCTGTTGATTTTGACCTATCATGCAATGTTTAAAAGCACTTTGTGCAAGACATGTCTAATGAGAGTTGATGTGTCAGTCGATTTAATAAATACATTTTTAATTAAAACAACCCCAACGAAGTCAGCTCCTTTCTTTTGACTAACTGTGTAAAGCCAAGAGTAGTTTTAAACATTGTAGCTGGTTCAGTTTCTTTTTTAAAAAATGGGATCATCTGTAAGGCTAGCAAGACAGCTTTTTAAAATGTGAATCTTACAGGCTTTACTTTTATGGTTAGGTAACTCTGTAAGCTTTGGTTCTTAGGGTTTTTTTGAGGAGTATCTCTTCGAGAAAATTTTCATGGAAAGCAGATTTCACTTACCGGTAACTAATGTCCTTCAGATCCTTTGCACACCTCAGGGTTATACTGCTGACCACCAGATGGAGACACAGTATAGTTCTTCAAAGGTGACTTGCAATTACAGGTGAGATTTCTTTCCATAGCCTCATTAGTTTCTGTAACTTTAACAGGTCAGACAGGTAAGCCTGGTTCCACCTTTATTTTTTCCTTTTAGGCTTCTTGAATTACATTCACAGTTAGCTATAATCTCATGGTTCACTTGAAGAAGAGTTTTTTGTCGTTTCCCAAGTTTGTTCTGTCAGCTATTTGTGCATTTTTTTTACACAGTTCTTAGAACTGAACAGAATTATCACTGCCTAATGTATCATTTTATATACCAGCTACTTTGGCTGTTGAAAGGTAGCTTGCAATCAGGCCTTACTCAAACATATTATTTGTTTTTCAGCATTAGTTTCCAAACAATTCTCCAAACGGATAAGGCCACAGGTTGCTTGCATTTGCAAGTTTTAATAATGTAAAGCCAGTTATCTCTGTTTGTAATATGTATGTTTCCTTACGAAAGAACTGTGCTGACACAAGTTACTAGATATTCTTTGCCTCTGTGGCACTTCTTTGGAAGATTTGAGGAGTTCAGCTGATTATTTTTATTTATTTATATTCATTGCCATATCTAATAGTAAAAAGCTTATCTCCCCTTACCACTCATGAGAGGAACAAAAACAGGCCACCCATTTATATGACAGGGATTGGGTTGCCAGTCTCCAGGTGGCTAGGCCTGGAGATCATAATGATAGTTAATTTTCAGACTACACAGTTCAGTTTCCCTGGAAAAACAATGGCTGGTTTGGAAGGTGGACCCCCCTCCGCATACCCCACTATACCCGGGTTCCAACCACAAATCTCTATAAATTTACTAGAGTTGGGAAAACTCGACAGGAATTCCTATATCCTTTGGAAATACTCTTGCCCATTGTTTTCCAAACTGTGAGTGAGGACCCAAAAGTAGATGCTGAGGCCTCTGTGGTGAAATCCCCACAGTCAATTAATCGCATGATACTCATGCAAAATATCTAGACTTCAGCAAGAGCTTCCCACCGCTCAACTGCCGAACATGGATTCATCC
Source organism: Sphaerodactylus townsendi (assembly GCF_021028975.2). Classification (NCBI taxonomy): domain Eukaryota; kingdom Metazoa; phylum Chordata; class Lepidosauria; order Squamata; family Sphaerodactylidae; genus Sphaerodactylus; species Sphaerodactylus townsendi. The sequence continues at coordinate 37,212,370 of NC_059435.1, forward strand.
TGGTTCTGGTGCTCCTGCTCCCCCTTATCACATGTTTTTTAAGAACCTGCAGAACCCAGATCCGTGGGGATGTTCGGGGGTTGAATCTAGATTTCCTGCCGTAGGGAGTGAGGCGGGGCCTTCCAGCCAATCAGAATCCGGGGGGGGGGGGTGTTTTGCGCCAGCCGAGGCTATGTTGAAAGGTGGCTGCATGTAACGTGATTTCTGTGCCAACTGTAAACTAAAATTAGACTTTTGTGCCAGCGCAGCTGTGTGGGCAAAGAGTGCCGAACATAAACGTAGCTTAGCGCTAAAAGCAGCTACCGTCCTATCTACGCATGCACATGGTGACATACCTGCACACAAAAAAGTTTTTTTAAAAAATTCCTGCCCCAACACAGTGCAACAGCCAATCAGGACAAGGAAAAAAAAGCCACTCCGCAGATCACGTGTTCGATCACGCGATCCTGGGGACTGCTGCACTGTTTGAAAGAGTGATAGACGTGGATATCCTCATCACACACACGCTGCCATGGGGAGGGTGAAACCGTGATGAAAAGTTGCCATTTCTTTTGAAACCTGGTTGCATCTGGATTTAATTTCTCAGTGGGGAAATGGCCTGTAAGTGGGTCACAGATCAGTCCTTCTAAATGGCCACTCAAGCTCTTTGCTTTGTTCTTTCTCTTTTTGTCCTCTTTGTCAACTGTTGGGAAAGCAACAGCCTGCTAGAAGTCTAGTTTACGGTTTCCTAGCATGGTGCCTGTGGGTGCCAAGGTACCCCTGACACTTTTTCTGGCACTTGCCAAATATTTATACAAAGTGTGTGGAGCCAGATAGGGCTTTTGCCCAGCAAGGTTTATGAATGACTATTGGAGCTTTGCTTGACTGTGCAGAATTTTTTGTTTAATATTGCTTTGTCAGGAGCTGCCATCACAGCAGCACAAGAATTTATACCAGTGGTGGCGAACCTTTGGCACTCCAGATGTTATGGACTGCAATTCCCATCAGCCCCTGCCAGCATGGCCAATTGTAGTCCATAACATCTGGAGTGCCAAAGGTTCGCCACCACAGATTTATACTGTATTACTGTATTTAAGCTGTGGCAAGCATTTTGTGGCTAAGTCTACCTCCTGTAGCAGTCATTTTGTGGCAGCCATTTTGTAGCTACACTCATCATGCTGTGGCAGAATTCCAGATGTGCCCCCAGGCTCAAAAAGGTTGGGAACCTCTGGTCTAGCTAATATAAATACAGCTGAAAGAGTTGTTTAGTCCACTCTGACCCTAGTGGGAACTGTGATGCATACTGCAATGTTCAGGGTTTATTTAATTTTTTACTTCCATTTCAGCCTGTCTTGTTTATCTCTCTGCGCTGTGTGTTAGTGTGTGCTAGTGCTTGTACTCTGAAGACCTCTCTGTTGTATTAGTAGCCTGAAGTCAGTGATTGTCTTTTTGCAAATCCTATTGCAGTAAAGGTTATTGAAAGCAAACTGCAAAGCCTGTGATTTGATTATTTGTCAAATTCAGCCAACATCAACTTTCTATATTCTTGCCTTCCACTTCTCTCTTCAACAATAATTGTAGTAATGCACTGCTGACCCAGCAGCACCGTGGTAGAACGTTGGGACGCCAACGGACCTACGGCCTTCTGGTCGCACCGCACCCCCACTCCTCATCCCCCTATGAGTCACAGGTCATGAACTGTCTGGCTCAGTCACCGGGCGCAGGGACAATGGTCTTGCCCCCAGGTGAGGATTAGGCTCAGACGCTTACGCTCCTCTCCGCACGTAGCCAGGTGAGATCATGCATCACATGATGATCTCCCGACCTCCCGCCTCCCGCTCTCCCGGAACTCCCCCCGGTCCTCCCTCCTACACGCCCCCGATAGAATAACAATAAAGGGTGCCAGGAACCAGCACGCGGGAGACTCGCTAGGAACACGGACCTCCGGGCTCCCGCTGCTGGCGATCTCCACCAGATGTTATCTCCGCGTCTCGTCTCGTTCTTACGCTGACCACGTGGGTCGACTACAAATAATTGTGTGTGGAGGGGGGAGGGGGAATCTGTCTGGCCATTGGCAACTTTACTGGAGCAGGCGTGGGTGGGGACAACCAGGAGAATTGGTAGGATCCATTCAGTGTATGGAAAAAGCAAGAGGAAAGAGGTGTTATCCACAGGTTGAGAAACACTGTCCTATAGTATTAAAAAACCTAGCAATAACCCTGAATGGATCACCATACCAAGTAAATTTGGACTTGCAAGTCACCATACCAAAAAGGTTGAAAGACACTGCTCTAGACTTGCAGGCAAAACGTAACCTAGTTTTTTTTTTTACAAAAACAACGAACAAACACAACTGTGTGAAAAAGACAGGTCTAAAGGAAAACCAAGTAGGCTTCAGGAATTACAGTTGAGAACAGCTGACAATCAGTTACAGTTGGAAAAAGCAAAGGGAAGTGAGAAAATTGGTCCACTCAGGCCTCAGAGAGCTGTACAATCCTGGGAAATCTAGTATGTGGAGAAGAAAATTCCAGATCATTTATATTTCTGCTCAGTCTCACAGCTTGTTTACTGCTTTTATGAGCTACTCTCTGAGTGACTCCTCAGTGGCTCTCTGTACCAGCCAATCCAAACAGATATTTACAAGAGAGAAAGATGGGGCCAGTGATGCTGTACTTGACCCACAAATAAGCTAATGCCCACTAAAGGAAGGGGAGTTGACTAAAAAGATGTTGCCCCCAATGCAGGAGACAACCATAGAAGTGATCTGCTGCTCCCAGAATAAGGTTTCAAGTCAGGAGAACATTCATAAAAACTTTAGAAACTTTTAGATGTCTCTGTATGATGATTAGCTGAGTTGTTCTTCCACCAGGATTTAGGACTCCTGGTTCCTGAGCCTGGGCAAAATTGGTGTCCTCTTAGGCTATTATGACTGACTGGCTTTTCAAAACTAACCAAGAAATAAAACACAGTAAAGCATTTTAAAAATAATTAAACAGCATCCACCACAACCAGGAGGCTCAGTAGAATTTGCTAGCCATCAAATTAAATCTAAAGAACCTACAAGCCAGGAATCTGAAATAAATAAATTTTACCACTTCTCAAAAAGGCCACGAAGAACAGTTTTTGATCTCACTAACAAATAGCAGCTGGGAAAACAGAAAGACAACTTTACAACATCAGCTTTCTACAGCAGCAGCGTTTGGAAAAGAGACACTTAAGTTTCACCTGAGTGAGCCTGCCCCTTGGAACAATCATATGCAACTAGTCCAGCAGTCTGTTCCCAGGAGGAAAGGAGTGAGATTTGCCTCATGGCCACCATGGCCTCAAAAGACCAGCAGACACAGCAGTAAGCAAGTAGGTTGAGAGAACTGCAGAACCAGGTATCTAACCTTGCTATACAAGTTCTTTGTAAGCTACCTTGGAACAAAATCACAGAAAAACAAGTATTTTATTTATTGCCCAAAATACGTAGATTGCTTTTTGTCCATTACAAATCTACAGTTCATTCCTCTAAAGTTTCTAGTCTTGTATCTATAACAGTGTTCACATTTCAATACTTTTACTGTACTGAAGCAGTTGTTATTTGTTGCTATAACTATACAGTTCAAAAGCTAATAAAACATTTATGACTATTAAAAATGCTTTTAGCCAGTAGATGTGTTGGACCATCAGGTAAACAGATATAATACAGCCATCACAACTTTGAGAATGCATGTTATTAATCCAGTAATATCTGATGAAGCCATTATTGCCTGTCATGTAAATCCGCCTTTGCTCATTGATTAGTGACCCTATAAATAACATTAAAGGCTATACCATGTGCTTTGTATCAACATCCCAGGAATTCTTGCTGTTTATTAATGGAAAAGCAATGGTGACCTATTATCAGCTCCTAAACATACACTGAATTCAGGTTTTGAAATTCTGTAAAAGATGTCTATAATACAATGTTTTCTGTCAGCTATTAACCCAAATAGAGTGATAGAAAGAACTACATTGGATCTTGATTCAGGTGTTATAAAGCAGTGGTGCGACCGCACTTGGAGTACTGTGTTCAGTTCTGGTCACCACATCTCAAAAAGGATATCGAAGAGATAGAAAAAGTGCAGAGAAGGACAATGAAAATGATTGAGGGATTGGAGCACCTTCCTTATGAAGAGAGGCTGCAGTGTTTGGGACTCTTTAGTTTGGAGAGGAGACGGCTGAGGGGGGATATGATTGAAGTCTATAAATTATGCATGGGGTAGAAAATGTTGACAGAGAGAAATTTTTCTCTCTTTCTCACAATACTAGAACCAGGGGGCATACATTGAAAATGCTGGGGGGAAGAATAAGGACTAATAAAAGGAAACATTTTTTCACGCAACATGTGATTGGTGTTTGGAATATATTGCCACAGGAGGTGATGATGGCTGCTAACCTGGATAGCTTTAAAAAGGGCTTGGACAGATTTATGGAGGAGAAGTCGATCTATGGCTACCAATCTTGATCCTCCTTGATCTCAGATTGCAAATGCCTTAGCAGAGCAGGTGCTCAGGAGCAACAGCTGCAGAAGGCCATTGCTTTCATATCCTGCATGTGAGATCCCAAAGGCACCTGGTGGGCCACTGCGAGTAGCAGAGAGCTGGACTAGATGGACTCTGGTCTGATCCAGCTGGCTTGCTCTTATGTTCTTAGGTGTTACACTTTGCCCTTTAGTTTCCAAGCTGAGGGGTAACTACGGGATTCATACATGCCCTCAAGTGTAGTTTACATTCTGAAACCCAGTCAAAAGAAAATGTATTCCTAAAATAGCTTGCACTGCAACTTAGTAGACATCATTAACATGACTCAGAAACCTGGGGGACAACAATAATGTGGCAACTCAAGCAGATCTTTCCAGTTCTGCTACATGTCAACAATAAACTATGATTGCAATTAATTACTACTAAATAGCAACAAAGAGGTACTACTAACATAGATGACTCCATTGATTCAAGAATGCATTTGTGATGACAAATACATAATTTTACACACAAATATAAATCTCTATGTCACACCCCTTACTGAGTCATTTTTGGTCATACTTTGTAGCAGTGGACATTCTTGCTCTGCTTTTCTGGCACTGTTACCAGAATCCAAAATGCCATAAATGGTGTTTCATTTACACATGGACAGAGGCGTGGTGGGTAAAGGTGGTCATTTGGCCCAGGTGTTATGCACCTGGGTCACGTGGGGGTACATTTTGGCCCCCTGCCCCCTCTCCCTCCACCCAGTCCTTGGGCGAACTCCCTGTTCCCTGCCAAACACCCCAGCTGTACCCCCACCTGCAAAACACATGCTGCAAAAAAACCCCAAACCTTTTCCTTTTCCAAGAGACACTGGCCAGTAACACACCAGGTGATGGTGATAAAACCCCATTCCCAGTGTGTTGCCAGCTGGCATGGTGCCACTCAGATGGAGGGAAAAGTTTTTTGGTGGGGTTGCCAGGAAGGTGTTGCCGGGATGGCAGCATGGCAGTGACGTGATGGTGGGGCAGCAGTGGGGGAGTTCAGCAGGAGGACAGGGAGAGTTTGGCATGGGGCTGCAGGGGGAGTTTGTGGGGGGATGGGCATGGTGCCCAGAGCTTGCCCCAGCCACCAGTTTGTGGCTGTATGTCACTGTACATGGAGACTCTTCATTTTTCTTTCCAAAAGTTGTCATCTGCGCTTCTGTCAGTCACAAGAGCCTAGAAAAAAAATCTTCTCAGGCAGTGTTAGAGGTTTCAAAACTCAAAACCACTTTCCTGACTGAATAGATGCAAAGGGAACTGAATATTTTTAACTAAAGAAGCATTAGGTGACCAGGAACATTGGCTTAGCAGAGGCTTTGACAGAATCTCTACATTATACACATACCCTAAGGTCAGATGTATAAGCTGTCTCCTGATATTTTTCTGAAACAATAGCTGTGTGCAGTTGCAAAGGTAACTAGAGCAGCAACAAACAGCCTTTCTCATTTATTTATTTTTACTGGAAGTTGTTTTTCCAGTCAAAATTCCAACCCCACGAAAATTCTTTCCAGCTAGAGGAGAGAAGAGATATTGGTCTCTGCATCTTGTGGTAAGAAACATAGGGGTTTTTTGGGGGGGTGGGGGATTTTGAGTAATAGAATGGCTGATGGAGAAAGGTTTAAGCAGCTTCTTCCCTGCCCTAATACATACTGTTCTCTGCTGATATGCTGTGTTCCCACAATTTTTTTCAATACAGTTATCCCTTCCACATAACAAGTTTCCCTATTGCAGTTTTCATTTATTTCAGGTCGGCATAAGAAATTAAATGGGAATTTTGGGAAAGTTTTGTGGAAGCTGCAGACAACATGCAAAGGCCAGCAGACAACACAGAAAAACTTTATAAGTTCAGAAATGCATAAAATACACTATGTACAATAACATATTTTATTGTACAATAACATATTTTATCTTTTAATACCATAAATCTTCATAATTTCTTTTTAAAAGTTAAAATAAAAGGACAAGAAAAAATTCAGACTTATTCTCTGGTATGAAGGGAAGGCCATAAAAGTTTATGTGCATTTTCAGATTGCGCATGGGGGCGGGGGGGCTGCCCCGAACCCCAGTGATGTGGAAGGAATATCTGCATTAGAAAAAAGACTGCTCGTGTCTCCCAAAAGTCTTATTTAGTTTGATCTCAAAGCACAGGCAAAGAGCTGCCTACTTACCTTTCCCATATTGTGGAAAGCTGCAGAGGCTCTGTCTGAACTCTCCCTTATGCACCTAAGCATATGCTAAAGCAACCAAATACGAGAGAGAAACAGAATTGCATACAGGGAGAATCCTCAGTTGCTCTTTTTGCTTAGGAGCAAGGAGTTAAACACCGAGAGGCATAATGAGGAGTTCCTACAGGATCTGAAGTTATGCAGAAAGCCACATAACAAATTCCATAGCCCAGCTTGATTCCCTAAAGTATTAGTTGCCCATCCCTACTGTGCAGATAGATGGACTATGGCTTCTGAAACAATGAATATCGTAGAATGGCAGCACCATGAATACAAAACCCCTGCAATGAATCACAGTAATAGGAGACCTGGCACTGCATTGTTGTGGTCTGCACTACATGTTCTTGGTCTTAGGAACAGACTCCAACCTCCATTTTTTAATATATTTTCGGAGTCGTTTCGCAGAGTGCAATATTTTGATCCACCTGATGATCCACTGTGATCTAAGCGTTTTGTGGCTTAATTTTAAACTTTTAAAATGTCTTTTCAGCAGAAGGGTTGGTAAGAATTAATTCACTTCCCAGCCCCAGCACTGTGGGTAGTGATGCATTAACACAACAGAAAAAAAGGTTGACCTTTATGAAGCTTCTGTCATTGTGGGCTTTTGGCTCCACACTTGCAGTTTAGTTGCAACAAAACATGCAGATGGAACACGCAGCAGAACGCACATAGTCAAAAACTTGTTGTTGTCAATTATTTAGCATTCCCATAAACCATTAGGGATCGTCAAAAATATCTTTAATTGATTCCATCTCTACCTACACTACTTATTATTTATTACTATAACAAACTTCTCCATGGGAACAGCTAATTGTACCTCCCCAGTGGCCACTTCAAGTGGAGCAAGCCTAGCACACGGCTGCCTAAGATATCGCTGAAAGGTCTTCGGCATTTGGGATTTGATTAAAACCATATTACATGTACACAACAGCAACCACTGCCAAAATAAAACACATTTTTTTTAAAAAAAAATTGCTGTACAACTTAATACAATTGGGAAAAAAAATCTTTGCATGTGCTGAAAGAAAGGAGGGGGAGATATCCCTTCCCCGGAGAATTATTTTACAATAGAAATAACATGGTTTCCCCTTGCACAGTAAGCACACAAAGTGAGAACTCTACCAGCTGCACAGAGCAAAAGATTTTTCCCTGTAACATACATGCAGCACCCCAGGCACACTGCTGCAGTTTCAGCTGCATATTCTGTGTGCGCGCATTGGCATCTTGGTTTTTTTTAAAAAAACAAAAACAAAACTTAATTGTTAATCTGCTCTATAATAGAAAAAGGCAGATGTTATGTAAATAGAGCACCACGGTTGTCTTGAATTGTGTTGAGAAGAAAGATTCCATAGGCAGTGTCTCAAAAAATAGAACAATATGGATCTTTCATTTTTACAATTTTAGGCATCAGGTGTGTTAAATGAAAAAGTAAATTCAATATAATTATTTCACTTAATATTTTCACAAAGTAGTGGCCAGCTTTTAGCAAAGTTATTTTCATATCAGCACAGGAAGCAAGATGTGAAATTATTTTGAAAAACGGGCTCTACCTATTCTCACCTTAAAGGGAGAATCTGAGGTCCCCAGTTTAAACATTGAAAGTGATGCTGTTTCAGCGTGGGGGGTAATCCACCCCAAAGCAGCATCACTTTCAATGTTGTTTTAACTGAGGACCCCAGATTCTCCCTTTAAGGTGGATTAAAAAGGAGAATATGGACTCCCTAGTTTAAACACCATTGGAAGTGATGCAGTTTGGGAGTGGATTTCAGCATCATAGCAGCCGCCCATGGGGGGGGGGGGGGCGCAAAACTCAGATTTTGCACAAGGCTCCATTTTCCCTAGCTACGCCTCTGCCCGGAGGGTAAGGCAGCAGGGACTGCCAGCTGCCAACTGCCGACTGGGAGCCCAGCCAGTGGCAGGAGGGCAGGCGAGGCAGGGGAGTCTGCCATCCCTGGCCTCAGTGAGCTGCTTTTATAAGCACTGAGGCCAGGGGTGGGGCTTGGGGAGGCATGGCAATGCCTCCAGGGGTGGGTGGGGGGCATGGCCCTACCCCTGAACTCCCCCATAAAAAAATCTATGCCTACATGACTGCTCCAAAGAAGGAGACTCCACCACACTCCAAGGTAGTGGATTCCACTGCCAAACAGCTCTTACTGTCAGGAAGTTTTTCCTGATGTTTAGGTGGAATCTCTTTTCCTTCACCTTGAATCCGTTACTCTGAGTCTCTGGAGCAGCAGAAAACCAGCTTGCTCCCTCACCAACATGACATCCCTTCAAATATCTAAACCTGGAAATTACTAAATGCCAGTAGATTTCCCTCCACTTAACATTTATTTCCTGTACTGTATATGTTTTTAATCAGTTTTTTTACTATTGTTGTACTGTTGTCTATGCCAGTTAAGGCTTGCTTGTTATTAAACATGGCTATCATGTCACCTCTAAACCTTTTCTTCACCAAACTAAACATACACAGCCCCAAGCCTCTCCTCGTAGGGCATGGGTTCCAGAACTTTTACCATTTTGGTTGCCCTCCTCTGGACCCATTCCAGCTTGTCAATATCCTTATTGGATCCGATGCCTATATGCAAGAACTGTACACAATATTCCAGGTGAGGTTTTACCAATGCAGAATTGAGAGGTACAATTACATCCCTCAATCTAGACTCAATCTATTGATACAGCCTAGAATCGCATTGGATTTCTTGGCCACTGCATCACACTGCTGACTCATATTCAGTTTGTGGTTGCTAAGACTCCCAGATCCCTTTCGCATGTAGTCAAGCCAGGTGTGTATTTCTGTGCATTTCATTTTTTCTGCCTAAGTGTAGTATCTTACATTTTATCTCTGTTGAAATTTATTTTGTTTGTTTTGACCCCGCATAGTGGGGGCATGCCAGACTTATGGCCAGGGTTGGGGTTGACATTACTTAGCTTCCACCCCAGCTTTGCCTCCAGGAACGATGGTTCCCAGTGCTCACTGAGCTCAGTGGAGGGTTTTTGGTAGAGGGGAGTGGTTTTTTTGTTTATTTTTTTGCCTCCGGAGGGGGCAATGTGGTGCCGCACGGTCCCTTAGTGCCCCAGAGCTCTGGATTGGGTTGCCAGGCTCTTGTCTGCAAAATGGGTTTGGGAGGATTACATGCAAAGCACTTTGAATACTTAAACTGGTTAACTATTAATTACTTTATACTAAGAAGCCACAAGGACTTGTGGGAGGCATCTCATTTTCCTTTCCCCTGCTATTTCCTCTTTCCTATCCTTGAAGGCCCCCATAGCCTCCCCCTTTTCCTGCTTCTTTCTCTCCTTCCCACCAAACGGCAAAACCATCTTTAGCTTTCCTTTCATGCCCGTCAGCCTCTGCTTAGGAAAACTATAACACAGTTGTGTGGTGCCAGCCACTAGGCCAGGTCCATCTGCATGGTTGGGAAGCCTGAAGGACTTGGAGGAGACGCATCATTTTCTCCTGTATCCCCCTCCCCATACTATTTCCCCTTTCACTTCTTCTAAAAACCTACATATCCTCTCCCCTTTCACTACCTCATTATCTTCTCTTCATCCATTCAACAACTTACCTTTTGTCTGCCTTCCATCGTCTGTTATATTTATTGTTTACTTCAGTTATGCCCCATCTTTCTCCACAGTGGGGACCAAAGCATATTATTATTCTCTCCTCCTTTTTATGGGCATGACCATCCCTGTTAGGCTGAAAGTATGTAACTGGTCCAAAATCACCCAGTGAGCATCTATAGCAAGATGGAGATTTGAACCTTAGTCTCTCAGACCTACTCTGAAGCTCTAACATCTCTTTCTCCCCCTCTCTCTCTCAACAGAGTGATGAGCCTTTTCTCTACCCTTCCCCCCTCCCTCCCTCTCAATGTTGAGCTGAACCTGAAAAGGTTGAGAAGTCTAATAATTATCCATTAACACCATATGTTGCACTGTGCTGTATCTTGAACAACAAAACACTATTCAAATACACTGTATTGTGCATTTGATCTTTACAACTGAAGCGTTATGGTTTGTAGTATATTTTGTAATATTGTGATATTCTATGTGTTTTAGGTATGCATGTATATTTTCTGTTGAGACTTTTATGTGTAGTGTTTTATTGTTACGAATATAGCACAATGCAATAAAATATATATTAGACTTTGCAACCTTTTTTGTTCCTAGCTTGTTTTTCAGCTTTGGTTTAGATTCCCCCCCCCCCTTTTTTTTTTGACTGTGTGCTGAACCTTTCCTCCTGCCCCCCCCCCATCCCTGTTCTTTCATTTTCTTTCTCAGCAGTTCACCTGGAACAGTCTGGGCAGGTGAGCCACACCCTTCCCCCATACACACACACAAACACATGCTCTCACTAGGCAGCTTGCCCAGAATGCTCCAGGTGTGTGTGCCTTGCATCTTATAGTACAGTAAAAGATCTGGGAAAGATGGACTGTAGTCAGTAATCTCTGCAATCCTGGCCAGATATAAGTCATACATAACAGTACAACTGCAACTTCTAGAACGGGCCACTACCAACTATGAATATCACAGTGGGTTTATCTGTACCACTTTTTATAATACAATTGATGACATCCACATATAAATTCTCTTGTTTCTTTTCAGCCTCATTTTTTTTAAAAAAATCTGGTTATGCTATGAAAACTACTTTGGTCACTCTGATAGTTGGTCTCTGCTGGTCTACCAACAGTGAAAGTGTGTTCCAATTGATTCTGTTAGACCTCTCAAGGACATTTTATACCATCAACCATGTTATCCGTCTTTCTCACAGATCTTCACAGGTTAACTATCTTTCTGGAAGGCGGATCCCAGAAGTGTCGAGAGATTTCTGTTCAGCTCTTTAACCTATGGTGTGTTATGAGATTTCATCTGATCTCCCATGTTATTTAACATCTACATGAAGCTACTGTAATAGATCATCTGGAGATAAGAAAGGCAACATCACATGTGTAAAGTTAATGAACAGCTCAATCTTGTCTTTCCATTGGAATCATGGCAGTTGAATTACTTAACTATTGCTTAGAGGCAATAATGAACTGGATGAGAGTGAACAAATTGAAACTAAATCCAGACATGATGGAATTGCTTTGAGTCAGAAGTAAAACTGGTACAAGTAGGCACACGGCCTATGAGGGATGACACTTCCCCTGAAAGAGCCAGTATGCAATTTGGGATTACTCTTAGATGTTGGTGGAAAGACAGGTGACAGAAATTGCCAGGGGTGCCTGTTTCCAGTATTGCATTAGAAAAAAATGAATAATTAAGAGGTTTTCAGAGTTGGTATTTCAGAAAACCCTGAAGGAACATGTTTGAGATAATGCTAAGTGGCACATGTAAGGTGGAATAATGCTGTAGTGGTAAAAGAGAGATGGGGTATTACTATACACCAGTGTTTAGAGGCAATGAAAAACTGGATGAACATGAACAAACTGAAACTAAACCCAGACCTAACCTTCTCGCAGATTGCTGTGGAAGAGGGGAGAGCGGTGGAGCTCCTTGCAGCCAGGGCAGAATACAAACAGTCATGAATAATAATAAATAGATTGTATCACTAGATTCAGTTTGGGAATAATACTTTTAAATGCTCACCCATATTAAAAAAAACAAGAAGATCAAAAACTAGTACATCAGGGATAAAGAATGTTGCCCAGCCTGGTGTTCTGGTTTCCTGTTTGCAGAGTTATTAATGTAGGAGAACATCCAACTGTGTGATTTCCATAACTGCACTGGGAAGTCGTGCGGCTCCTTCTTCTATCACCTTCTCCCATCATTGGAGACCAGGCTGAGTGGCAAAAGGAAATGAATGGACAAACTGATACTTGAAAATCTTGCAGCTGTGAATATGTGGATCCAAAGAATCAATTGGTGAGGACTGGCATGCCTCCAACTTAGGTGACTGAGCCATCAGCTGAACATCAAGTTCGTAACGCTCATGACATATTAATGATGAAGCACTACTTTAAAATATCCTAGCGGGTATCATTTAAAACATGAACTTTACTATTTGCTTAGCTGAGATTGTCTTGATAGAATTTTCCTTGAGTACAAAGACAGGCTGTCAATTTCCCTAAATCCATATGAGTAATTCAGAACTAGTTCTTACAATCTAAATTGCTTACAATCCCAACTTTCACACATAGACCTGGAGTGCATGCATGTACAACTCCAGCAACTTGGCAACAATGTTGGGAACCCTGGTGACTGCCACAGAAATCACAGCCAGACTATAGCATCTCAGGCTATAGGATATGGGGGCATCACTAGACATGGATTCAAACTTCTTTTGTATCCTTCAAACCAAAATGAATTTTAGAAAATGTAGGTATCCGTTGAAGTCCACTCAATTTAAAAAGGAGCTCTTCTGTTCAGAATTGCATCTCTTCCTTGTCACATCCTTACCTTAGGCTACAGTAACTGTGGCATCTTGAGAGAAGGTGGCCTCTATGCCTCAATCCCTCTCCTCTCATTGAGCCAACCACAGGTCCAGGCTGCTGGTCTAGGCAGCTGCTGTGTCTGGGAGTGACACTTAGATACCAGTGCCATTGTGGCTAGGACCAGATACATCCACTGCCACCACAGTCAAGCCTGGAGTGGTTCCTGGATACTGATGCTGCCCAGTCTTAAGAAGGCAAAAGTTTTGTCTGCACATTTGCATATGCTTTTTCTTAATGTGCAAAGGATTTAAACCTACAATGTTTTTTTTTTTAAGATTAGAGATTTTTCTGCATACCAGGGAGGTCCCCCGAGTTTGCAGGAAATATGCTTAGTGTCCTTATGGCCCCATATAGATGACGTTCTGGAAAGAAAATCTAATTTTAGATCAAAATCTTCACCTAAGTCTCCTTAAGCATTAAATTTAGTTAAAAAATAACATGTGAAGACAAATAGATATCTACTGTTGTATAAACAGTTAACATGCACAGTGCACGTCAACAGAACCAGACATGGGTGGCTGCTATGGATTCTGTCAGCACCTCTCTTTTATTTCTTTTCTGAATTTTCACTCATTTGTATATTCCAAATATATGCAACTCTGCAATAATACACAAAATGTGATGAGGAACAAAAGCGCTACTACGTATGTCAGAGGTCACATGATACATGTTTAATTTCAGCATGGGGACAACATTTAATCACTAAGAGTGTAGAATGACATAAACAGAGCCAGTCTTTAAGCCCCATCTGATATGGTTCAAAACACACATATTTTACCAGTGATCAGTTTTTAACAGAACTGAAGATACTTACTAATGGATATATTTTTGAATCCAGAATCAAAATGCATCATCTAAATTCACATCATTAAAAATACTCAAACAATCATATATATTCATATATGAGAGATTAATTGCTGGCTTTTGCTCAATGTTTTCAAAAATACATTGCTGCAATTAATACTAATATTTAATTTGGAATATGCATTACTACGTATCTTAGGCATAAATAAAAAATCTTTTAGAGCTCAATGAGCTTTTTACCCATGTGCATCCAATTGCAGCACACCATTATTTGCCCTACATTTCAAACATTCGTTTCTTTTAAAATTGTGGCTAATCTTGCTAGCTAATTTATAGCGGTTCAGCTATAAGGTTATTTTAAAACTTTTCCTGTCTTTCCTTTTAAGTGAAAAATTATTTTGTGATCTAGGAGAATGCTGAAAATAGGAAAGAAGTGTTGCACTAGTTTGTTTATCACAGTTATCAGGGTACTGGTCTCTGTAATTTCCTGTGCTAACAGAAAGGAAACGTACTATTAATAGATAGAAAATGCATGTTTTGGAGTCTACGCAACTGTTTTTTCTATTTGTTTTGAACAAATGAAGTTTCTATCCACTTGAGAGGAATGCACAAGGAAATCCAGGTGTAAAAAAAATGAATAATATTTATTCATCATTAAATATCTGGTCTCCTCTAGCACTTTTTTTTTTTACTTCCAACAGTTTATGGCTGTCAGATTCTTTATGTTTACACATAGCATTTGCAGAATTATAGTAATTTCCCTGATATAGATAGACATTTATACCTACATCTAGATATGTGTCTATTATGGGTTGGATTTTTCCATTCTAGTAATGGTGGAACCTTCATCCATGAAAGGAATCCTCTTCCAATGGAAAAGACATAAGCTCACCAGAAGAAGGTTTATTGTTCTAGAAGAAAGTTCTATCATCAGAAGGTTCTGCCATGAGACTTGGAATCTAGCTGTATAGACATCTCTTTCATATCCAATTCTACAGACTAAAGAATGAATACACAATGAAATCAATAGCTATTTTGGGTTGCAAAGACCTTTTTCTAGTATAGCTTCTTTTTGCTGCCCTGGTAGAAAGCTTGACTTTTTTGTGTCATGAAAACATTATGGGCATTGGTCATCATTAGTGAACTTGCCAGTGGTCAACTATGCACTGTGAATCATGAGCCCCAGCCTACCGCATCACAACCCATTCTCCCAGAAATTACCTACAAATACACCATATTTTCAAAATTTCTGGGTCCTTCTACAACTACAAAAGCTGTGTAACTTTTAACTGCTTTCACAATGTGTAACTTTTAACTGTTTTCTTCACAAATCTAAAATGTTTATAAAACATTTGTAAAATGTTTTCAATCCCCACTTTTGTTTGCACTCATCCCCTTGAAATGATTCCTGGTCACAATTTTCTGGTTTTTTCCTGTTTTTTTCCACAGTGCTTGGACAAATCAGTGTTCTATGCTTCACAGCTTTAGATTGAAATTTTCTGAGTCTGCTGTACACAATGGTGTGAAGATTCAAAAATGCTCTGAAATGCTCCAAAAACAGGGCAAGGAACTTTGGCAGTCAAGGAGCGAACTCACAAGAAGGTATCTTAAAGAGACAGCACACAAATGAAGCCTTTTAAAAATATTTTAGCCAAAAGAATCACTTAAAAAAGAGAATGCATTTCAATGTTTTGAAGCTGCAAATAAAACGTTTTTGGAAAATGGTCTTTTCTGCACAGCAGAAATAAAACGTCTTGTATACATTTTAAAAAGATCAGTTTGGACTTCTTTTTTGTTCGCTCTGCGCGAACAAAAGTGTCTCCAGCCAAAACAGTTATTTTTTTTCTTGCCTGTCACCCAACAGAGTTCTTGTCTATGTCATAGTTGCACCTGCCATTTTGTGTGCTGCTGCAGAAATTCACCTGCTTCCACCATTTGAAAGTTTCTTATGAAGGTTTCCTCTGCTTGCAGCTCATTCACGCATGATTTTGCTGTAAAAAGTACATGAGTAAAGTTTGTTTTGCCTGGCAATCTCACACACTTGTTTTCTTTTGTTTTGAGGGGGATGCCTGCGAAGCTGTTATGACATGAATGTATACATATTACAGACTAGCAGGGCACCCGTGGTTCGCTACACATACTTCATCACAGGCTCTCTATGAATTTCGGAGTGACATTCAACATACTTCTTTACAGCCTGTTTGTGAACTTTGGGGTGACATGCAGCATATTTCCTCACAGCCTGTCTGTGGACTGACGGGTTGGTTTTCGCATATTTTGCAGCAGCTTCCTGTAGTTGTCTTTTTATAATGCAATGTGTTATTGCTCTCTTTCACCTCTTGGGCTCCAAAAGACGTCATTTGGAAGCATCCCTTGTATTTCCGGGAAGCAGAAAGAAAGTGTTCTGCCATTGGATGCTGATGAGTGAGAAGGCTGTGAAAAGGTTTAGGGTAGTATTGAATGGCAGGGAGCTGAACTTTACCGCCACTGCAGCACATTCCTGGGGGCTCATCCCGCCACTTCAGAGCATGACACCAAGCACAGGGCAATCGAAGTCCGAGATCAATCACCTTGTCTCCACAGTAATCAATGTGAGATCCATATTCAAATCCCGACAAATATTTTTAGAGTATTTTTTTACAAGGATTGAAAGAGAATTTGATTTGTAATCTTTTTTTATTGTATTTGGCTGTAGCGGTCTGGTTAACATGAGGGTTGTTAGAGGAATAGTTTTTCACAGCCTCGCTATATGCTTTGGGGTGACATTCAGCATACCTCATCATAGCTTGTCTGTGAACTTCGGGGTGACATTCAGCATACTTTTTCACAGCCTCTCTGTGAACATCTGGGTTGTTTTTCGCATATTTTGCAGCATCTTCCTGTAGTTGTCTTTTTCTAACCGAATCTGTAAATTGCTTTCTGCATTTAATCCCTCTCCTCCCTTTAGCTGTTTCAACAGAAGGAACAGGTTCATATGCGGTGAGGAGGTTGGTGGTAGAATCCAGTTGGGCCACCATTGGCTCAATTGTGCTTGTTTGGTGGGCATTATCAGAACTTGTTGATTCGACACATGGAAGTACAGTGGCAAAGTGCCCATTAAAATCTCCTGTGAAATGAATCATTTGTACTCCCTGTACTGCATCCTTTAGCTTGGCAAGCAGGCTTTTAACTGTCATCTTTAGAATGTTTGTGCAGATGGCCAGAGTTCAACAGTAACGCAGATGGCCAGAGTTCAACATTAAATGTGTAATAACTCGAGTAAAACTGAATATTTTGAAAAATCCTTTCTTAGTGAGCACCTAAATCACATAATGAACTGGTTTGCCAAATTTCAACTTTGTAGGTTAGGTACTTTTTGAGTTCTTTTGATGAGTCAGTCAGTCAGTCAGTGGTATTTTGCTTTTATAGATATAGATTCTCATGGGCTGTTTCCGCACGGGCGGAATACAGCGTCCCAGGGATGCTAAAAACAGCGTCCCTGGGGAGGGGTTTGCACGGCCGCCGCCACTGCATCACGGCAGTGCCGGCCTCACAACCCCCAAGTGCTGCGAAGCCGCTGCTTTCGAACCTCGCTCCCTGAGCAAGGTTTTTCTAAAGCAGCGGTTTCCAACTGCTGCTGTGCGAATGGCAGTGGCTGGAAAGCACCATTACCCCCCCCTTTCCCAAACACCTTACCATCCCCTCCTGGCTTCCGGCGCATTGCACAGGCCAGGGGACACGCCCCCCCGCCCTGCGACTCTAGAGCTGTCACGCAGGGCAGGGGGTGTGTCCCCTGGCCTGTGCAATGTGCTGGAAGCCAGGAGGAAACGGTAAGGTGCTCGGGGTACGGTGCAGCCTCTGCACAGGCTGCGCGGTCTTCCCCACCCCTACCAGGATCGTTCGTGCGAATGGTCTTGGGGGGTGCGTCAGCGTCATATACGCCGACGCGCCCCCCGAGCATGGCCGTGTGGAAACGGCCATGTTGTGCTTTTGTAGCTTTTGTTTGCAAAGCAGACAGGAGACATCTTCAGCCCACTTGCAGGAAAAAAAGGTCGCTAGTTTAGCAATTTTCATAAAACCCAAACTGAGAGAAATAAAATGTCTTGAAGACATTTTGGGAGAGAGCTGTATGAACTTCTTCCCCAAAATGCTTTTTATAATGTCCTCAAGATGCTATATTTCTGCTGTGCAGAAAGCACCAATGTAGAAGGAAACATTTTATTTCCTGCCCCCAAATGTTTTAAAGTGTCTTTGAGGAAAGGGCCATTGTATGAATTCTCCATCTTCCTACCACCTATGCAACTACACTTTCCAAACCAAGTATCAGTGGTGGGATTCAAATAATTTAACAACTGGTTCTGGTGGTGGGATTCAAATAATTTAATATCTGGTTGTTTACAAGCACCTTTTAACAACCGATTCTGCTGAAGTAGTGTGAACCTGCTGAATCCCACCACTGCCAAGTATCCTTCCCAATATAGGACTGAACTATCAGTTTTAAATATCCTAAATTTAGCAGCTAGAAGTGCACTGAGACCCCTTCTTCTTTAATACAATGGATGGTGAAAGGATTCCAACAATTATGAATACCCATTATGAATACCCATCCACCTAATAATACCAGAAATTACCATAACTAATCAGAAAACAAAATGATCAATTGCCACACAGTTTTATTATACTGCTGGCTAATTTTTGCTTATTTGTGGCAATAGCGAGAAGAGTTAAGGCTGAAATAGCAACACTATCGGTCATTGCTATCCTGACTTGTTCCTCTTCTTAACCTTTTGACATTGTGAAGCAGGGTGAGTTAAGCTGGGGGCTGGGTGTGGGGAGAGAGGGAAGGGATGGGGGCAAAATGCTCACCCACGTGACTGAGGCAAATGGTGCCTGGGTTGTCTGTCCTCTCTTTCTCCCCCAGATGAACCACTGCTCATAATGTCACCAAAGTATTATAGTCTCAGTTTGGTTATTTTGGCTTGATTTGGTCTGGAACTCACTAATTTATCTTTTTGGGGCTGCATGGAATCCATAAAGTTATCCTCCAATACCATATTTCAAAGGAATCAACTTTCTTCCTCTCAGCTTTCTTCACTATCCAGCAGGCTCACTCTGCTCCCAAAATTATTGCATTCTGCCTTTTAAAAATCCAGCTGCTACTATTTCACTATTTGAAGTTTTTGACATGTATAAAAGAAGGTAGATTTCAAGCAATATTTTAGAAGAGCAAATGTCTATGTTATGTAAGTGAAATAGCTAAAAAGGGAAACAGATTTTAGTTATTAATACAGAATTTTTGGAGCATGAAACAAATGAATGCCATCATGCATGAATCACCATGCGCTCCTGTACATACCTTTTATTCATTGCAGCCTAAATATTATGTGGCTGATTGTGCATAGCAAAGGTTGTGAAAAGAGTGTGGGTTTTAAAGGAAAAAATAGCATTTGATTCAAATGTCCAGAGATGATGCAATTTCTTGTAAATGTTCATACAAGGGATTTCCTGTAGAATGATGTGAAACCAATAGACTTAATTCTGAAATGAAATTACTGTTTCCACACACCTCAATTGCTATTAAGCCATCTTTGTTAATGGGTCTTGTGTGCAATGGATTATGCCTATATCCATCCAAGCATGATAATTTTGCCTTTTCACTCCATAGAATAGTTGCTAGACTACAACTGCACTTATTTCTGAAACGAAAGCCAAAATAAAATAGTCTAATATTGATGTTCCAACATTTCTAAATCCTATACAGCCCATTCTGTGGACCATTCCCAAATCCACCTTGCTTTCAACAGTTTCTCTTCTGAGTCATGTTTACGTGAAGGACTAATATTTGTCCATAATATCTGCAGTCTCAGGATATTTCAGTCTTTTTTCCTGGAAATCAATCTGCTTTCTTGTAATACTTCAATAATGCTGTGCTCAGCCATCTGTAGATGGAAGAAATGTTAACTCTGTCACGGCAAACCATGTTCATTCTTACATGCATGAGGGAAAACTATGATTTCAAACAAGTAGTCTGGACAGGTATAAAGACTGTTCATGTTCAGAAGTAGAGAAAAGAAAATATCAAATTCTACCTGGGTGTTTGTCATGGATAGTGCTTATCTGTTAGTTCCTGAAATATTTGGATACAAGGTTTTCTTACCCTAAAGACTGTAGATGACTTCACTCCCAGACTCAGTACCAAGGAGCAGGATGCTGTTAGCAGTGGTGGGATTCAAATAATTTAGCTACCGGTTCCGGTGGTGGGATTAAAATAAATTAACAACTAGTTGTTTACAAGCACCATTTTAACAACCGGTTCTGCCGAAGTGGTGCGAACCTGCTGAATCCCACCACTGGCTGTTAGCCTCTTTTATTTTCTGCAGGTAACCAAAATACCTGTTCTCAATGCAGACTTCTACCCAACCCATTTTCCCCATCACTGTCACCTCCCTTTGACTGCTGTTTCTCCAATACATCCTCCCTTCCAGATGTGAACATTATGGGGGGGGGAATTAAATCATGGTAGATGGTACAACTGATTATACTAATTCTACTGTAACTAATTGAAGTTGGACACTATTATCATTTTGCTCACAAAGTTGAGATTCTTTATAAATCCTCACCATTTAGATTTGACAGAAGAACAGGAGACACATTCCAACTGTGGGAAACTTTAGAATAACACAGAACACTGCAAGGGTTCAGATTAAGTATGTTGATTTGGTAAAGCAGAATCAGCCAAACAAACAAATAAAATAAAAAGATGTATTTGGTTTTTTTCAGGTTTCATTCATCCCCGAATAACAAATACAAAAAACCCCCAAGAAACCTATGATGAATTCTTTAAAAAAAATGATAACCCGAACAGCTATTCAAGTTATGAGTTTGTGTCCCTTTAAAGTTTTAAGGGATGCTTCCACAGCACCTGGTCACTGGGAATCCCTTTAAAATGGGTTGTTGTTTTTTCAGTCAAATAATCCCTTCCTCCTCCTTACTTATCTTAGGTCGTTTCCCAACTTACCTGCCGCTGTTGCGCCCCCTCAGTGCACGTCATTCCTGGTGGTCCTCGAAACGGCGCCTTTTGATGACCCCACGCAGAGCGACCTTAGTTGAATTTCTCTGGTGGGCTAACTGGTGGGATCTGGGGGACTGTTTAAAGCCCACCAACCTCCACTGAACAGCCCAGTTGGAGTGTTCCTTGCCTTCTTCATGCCCTATATCTGGTTTCCCAGGGCAGCAGGGAGGTATTCTGTCTGGCAAATAGGAGAGGTTCCTGGAGATTCTCTCCCACCCAATGGGTGCCATGCATTTCTGCTGGGAACTGAGCTCCTTGCAGAGTTAGCACCTTGCAGAGGGAAGGGAGAAAGCTGCCAGTGGCCAATGAGGTGTCAGTATAACTGCCAACATTGCTCCTTTGCTAATCAGACAAGGTTTTTATTCCCTGGGATATTTTCAAATTGCTAGATTTCTGGTGCCTGGCCAGACAGTATAAATTGCAATGTCAGTTCCTGGTCAGACTCCCATGAGCCCATCCATAGGAGATGAGGACACGGAAGTAGATCCTGAAAACACTGGGAGGCCAGAAATGGCTTCTCATAAGGAGGTGCAGGCAACAGAGTCAGCTCCAAAATCTTCCCTGCAAATTGAGGCAGAGCCAGACCCAAACTCTTTCCTGACAGCTGAGGTAGACTTTATGCTATATAGCTAGGAGAGTCATCAGGCACTTCAGAGCCAAGTAACAAGCCAGCTGTATGAAAGTATCGAAGGCAGAGGCTGTCGTCTAAAAGGAATAGTGCTTGCATTGTTACTCAATATGATATAAGGCTCTGAAAGCTAGATTAATCAGCATCTGAAGAGGACTCAGTCTCTGCAGGAGTCTGAACCCATTAGCAGTGGTATCCTGCTTAAGCCCAGTCTGGTTGCAACAATATGTTTCACAGGGAAGCTTCAGACACCTGGCTTTCTGTTTGGTTCCTCTGAACCTCAGTTCCTAGCCTATCTGTCTGCTATCACTCCTGGACTACCCGACTTTGGCTGATCATGCCATTGGCAAGATAACTGCCAGAGATGCTGACCCTTTCAGAATGGTCGAGTATGTCAGGTTCCATAGGGTTTTCTGCACATTTGTGCCTGGTATACTCCTTCCTCTTAGTTCGGGCTGAAGAGGACCATGATGCCAGCAGTTTACAGGTCTATGAAGGCCTGTGTGTAGGCACAGTCATCCCATGCTCATGGGAGAACTGTGAAGTTCACCATGGATACCTGGACATAGTGTTTTGGGTTGAGGGAAGGTTCCAGTGCTAGGACAGGGCTGATGAGCTGACTACTACCGTGCTTTGCTCTACACTGAAGTACTTAACAAGGCACACAAGTCAGACAACATTGCTGCTGCTGTCCAATCACAGCTTTGGGGGGTGGGTAGTCAGGGCCTTGCCATGGTCTTCATGGTGACTGACAGCAGAACAAACATTAGGGCAGTGACAAGTAAATTGGGCCTGAAGTGCATTTACTGTATGGCCTACCTTTTTCACCTTATGTTGAGGGGTGTCCTTTGCCTGGATTCTGTTGAGAATCCCAGATAGGATTCTGAGATTTGCACACTCTGGTATCTCCTCCAGAAATGCTGACACATTGTGGTCACATCTCATGCTGGGTGACAGACCACCTCTTGCTGCATAAGAAGCAGACATTGACAGGCATGCTGGAGCACAGCCTGAGCAATGACATAATCACTCACTGGAAGTCCACCTTTGCCATGTTAAAACATTTGGTGGAGTAGAAGGAAGCCCTCTTCACCTTGTTCTGAGAGACCCAGGTGGTGCAGGGAAAGAGCAAGCTCAATCAGGAGAAGTGGTTTGACGGTCTCTCAGACAGTGGACGTCCTTAGTCCCTTTAAGGATTTCATACTGTTTCTTTTCTTTGACACAGCGATTCTGGATCTGTTCATGGGCCAGACAGCCTGTGAGAACCTGGCCACCCTTCTGGAGACAGTTGAAGGACATGCAGACCTCCTTCCAGCAGTACACACTCTGGTGCAAAGTCTGCAAGAAGC
The DNA here is from genome assembly GCF_021028975.2 of Sphaerodactylus townsendi. Taxonomy (NCBI): domain Eukaryota; kingdom Metazoa; phylum Chordata; class Lepidosauria; order Squamata; family Sphaerodactylidae; genus Sphaerodactylus; species Sphaerodactylus townsendi. The sequence goes on from NC_059435.1 coordinate 37,235,371, forward strand.
TGTGGCAACCCACCTTGAGCCCCTTGCCCAGAAATAGGACTACATATTGGTGAACATGTGTGACTCACAAATCAAGGGCAGCATCACCAAGATTGCTGGGAGCTCATGCGCTTAAGAGATGTTCTTATCCAGTGTGTCGAGAGAATGTGTGCTTAAAGGACTACAATGCAGCCTAATCAATTCTAATAGGAGAAACTGAGGAATTTCCAGGGATGTCTGTAGGGGGCACATTTTTCATGGTAGAGCCACCAAATGGGTCCCCAAAGGGGTAGGCCCCCATCTCTCATTGTTTCCTATGGCTTCTATGAGAGATGGGGGTCACCCCTTTGGGGTCTTATAGGACTGGACACCCTGAACCAAACTTTAACAAATCTTGGTACTCTTGTGAGGAGAATATCTCAATGCCATTCCGCAGGTTTGGTGCCTCCGCCTTGAAAAATGCACCCCCTACAGACAGAAAACTGCACACCGCAAATCCCCCATAAGTTCAAAAAGAGCTGAATTTTTTAAGGTTTCTTGAATCAGATATTCAGGTTTTCAGACTTCCTGATAATTTTAAAGCCTGATTAACTGAAACCCAATTTTTACCATTTTTTAAAAGCTCAAGCTTAGTTCAGTTGTATTCACAGCCATTCATACCTACACCCATTCCTACTCTGTCATTAGGTTATTTTGATGTTGTTCTTTGCAGACAAAAAGCCACAGTCTCATGAATGGCAGTGGCAGAGTTTCACCCAACTATGTGAGAGGCTTCTAGAGTGGTAGAGGGATGATAGTGATGTGAAAGTTGCAATGTGCAATCCTGAATTCCTTTTTAGAGGAGTCATCAAAGAAGAGGCCAGGTTTCATTTGGGAATGGGTGGGGAGAAAGATGACAGGGTCTGAAATTAGTGTGCTAGTAGAGAATACAAAAAGATATGTTTTATTTATTAAAATGGGAGATTCCTGAGTTACACCTGCCTGCAAATCACTCTTCCAGAATAGGAATTCATCCCTAATACCGACTAAGGCAATGCGTGTGATTCTTGTTTAGGGAGGATAAAGAATTCTGCACAAAAGTTTGGATGCAATCACATTTTCTCCTGGTGAAAATGTAAATAAAGGGCCCTTTAACAGCCCCCACCCCACCCCCATAAAGCTGTTCTGGGGATCATAGGATCTGGATCAGGGGTAGGGAACCTGCGGCTCTCCAGATGTTCAGGAACTACAATTCCCATCAGCCTCTGTCAGCATGGCCAATTGGCCATGCTGGTAGGGGCTGATTGGAATTGTAGTTCCTGAACATCTGGAGAGCCGCAGGTTCCCTACCCCTGATCTGGATGAACAAAAACCATGTGTGTGCATGTTTATTGTTCACAAATTGTGAACAATAATAAATTAACCAGATATTTATGGAAAGATTTCTTCATATATAGGCAATTAGGAAAAGTCCATGTTTTCTCACATGTAAGTATCACAGACACCACAATCTAATGGTTGAGCTGTGAGGAGCTGGTGTGTCTTTCCAAGTTTATAAGCAATGGCAGAGCTTCACAATGTTGATGGAATGTAAGGGCCACTACCCACTTACCTCACTAAACTGCAACGCCGCTGCGACCCCGCAATGAAAAGCCTCCGTAGCTTCTGACCACGGAGACATTTGTTCCCCACACGTTTGCAATTCTTGAAATAACGCGGGCAGCAAAGAGCGGGAGTTCCGTTGCAATGAGGGGAATGGAGCGCTCCGATTGGCTGTCGAACGTGTGCGTCATGAGTTACGAGAAAGTGGCGGCCAGCTGAGGGCGGGTCTCCAGTGTGATTGGCTGGGAAGAGGTTGTTTATGATAGGTTCGCACGAGCGTGAGTGCGAACGTCATCAAAGAGGCGCTAACAGCCCTCTATTAAGACGTCGGCACATGCTGACGTCAGCAGTAAATCGTTGGCTGCGCTTTCTGTGGAGACACGTCATCAGCAGTGTTTGGAAGTGAAAGCAGAAGCCAGCTCGCACGCACGCCTCTTGTACTTCCTCATTCGCTCGGCGCCGACATTTTCCATTTGCTCGGCACGGGCTTTGAACAAGTTGAGACGTGAAGACGTGACTTCGACTGGATGTCGACACGTGTCTACGTCATCACTACGTGCACTTTTAGACGGGGACACCCCCACTTAACAAGATGGCGCTCCCTGTTCCCTGATTGGCCGTGAGCTGCGCGTCACAGCGAATCAGCCGCGCGCAAACAGCCGAGGTTCCCCACAACCCCGCAGCACCCGCGGGGTTTTTAAAAAAGTTGCTCTTTTTAGCGGAGCTAATTTGCGCAGCCAGGAGGCGGGAGAGAGGTAAATCCCTGGCAGCCGCGCAGTGAGCGCTGGAGATGTGGGGAGCGTCCAGGACCCCCGTGGCTTTTAAAGAGGTGACCCCGCGGCTTATGGTGAGTGGATAGTGACCCAACGTGACTTTTTCTGAGCAGGAGAAAAAAAGCTGTTAGTAGCCAGGAGCCAAACCAATTGTTTCTGAATTGATACAAATGCCAGTATCTGTTAGCATCTTATCGCTCAATCAGATTATCAAGGCAATTTGAAAAGGGCTTATGTGTAAGGATGGGTTATGCTTGCTCCAGAACATGCAATCTGTATGTTACTATTCTTTCATATATTCCCTAACTGAGCAGATCCATACTACAACAATTACTGTTAATACAACAGAAGATTGTACTGTACAGTACAGTACAATACAGTACAATGCAATGCCTCTGCCATCAGTCTATGGATTATAATATTCTTTTCCTAGATGCAACCCACTCAGGTTCAGCCCTTGTTCTACCTTACCTGGAAGAACTGTAAAGATTTCCAGGTCAGGCTAGAAGTTTGTCTCACATCAGCCTGCATGATGAGGTGACTTTGCCCTGCTTAGGCTGTTGGCTGAATTGGTGAAAACCTCTATCCCTAAATACTCAAACAATCCCATACATAAATCATGATGTTATAAATATTACCACACTAAGCAAAGAGGGAGAAAGGCAAGTCTTATTTCTATCAAGAACTTCAGGAAGGATCTTTTTTGCTTGCCTAGATTGGTACTGACAAATTCAGTACTAGTATAGTAGCCTTCAAACAATGTATCCTATCACAGTGAAAGTCACTTCATTTTCAAATGCTTAGGTTGGGTGCCTCAGATTGAGGTGGTGATTTGGCCCACTGGTGCATTTTCCCCCTTAAATTGGTCCCTGACCAAAGACCCAGACATCAGCTTTCTTATGATGAAAAGCAGAGAGCTGCTAATTCAATTTCCTCAAGAGGCAGTCTCTCAAATAACTAAAGACCAAAGTTGTGCAGGGCTTTATAATTAAAGCCAACACCTTGGATCATGCCTCAGCACTAATTAGCAACTGGTCCAGCTGCACATTTGGAATCTGTGAGAAAGTCCTGTGTTCATGAGATTCATTTTCCAGACACACTTGAAAAATAGCAGCATTTGTAATTGATCATATCTGCTATAGCTGAAATGGATAATCCAGTTCAAAAGAATTGATACGTATCAATATATTGACATCAGCTCTGCAGACAGCCCAAGACTGTGTCAATAAGATGCATGCATTCCAGTACACTTCCAAAAGCACTAAGAATCTGCAGGACCTTATGGATAAGACGAATGAAACAGGAGTCCAGAGGCAGCTTGAAGATGAACAAAATTTATTCTCACATAAGCTTTCATGAGTCAAGGCTCATTTCATCGGATATATAGGCAGATGAATTCTTAGTAAAGGCTGAAAACAAAGGCTGAGATCAAATGCAAAAAACTGGTGGGTTAAGGAAGATGGCTGGCTGTTTTGCCCCAGGCTTGTGGCCAGGCTGCTTAATTTCCATTGTTTTCTGCTGTTTGCACATTTGAGTAGAAATTAATCTGCCTGGTGAATATACACTTCATGAAATAAAACTCTTACACAACGAAACATACTGGAATACATGTTAATCTTTAAGGTAACTCAAGGATTCCTTCTTTTTTCTTCTGCTGCTGCCACAGGCTTACACAGTTACCCATCTGAAATTACATATAAAGGAAGGTGGTGTGCAGTGGTGCGATTCAAATAATTTAACAACAGGTTCTGGTGGTGGATTTAAATAACTTAACAACTGGCTGTTTACAAGCACCAATTTAACAACCGGTGCTGCCAAAGTGGTACAAACCTGCTGAATCACACCACTGGTGGTGTGACAGAACTTGTGCATTTGTATGGCCCCTTTGCTAGGTTCAACAGGTGGGACACTATGAGCACACATGGCTCTTTTTCCTTCTGTAAAAATGGGGTGGCTACATTTCTCTGGATTATGGCCAAAGAGTCTAATCTCTTTCCAAATATGATTACTTGAGTCAACTATATCTTATTTGTAGTCACACTTGTACAACAGAAGAATTGAGCTTGATATTCATAGTCATGCTAATTAAAAATATTTGTTTATTTCCCCTGCTCAGAACCCAATATGAATGGAAGCTTGCTGCACGTGCAGATTTGAACACTGAAGGATCTACTGTCCAGTGCATTCCATTATGACCATGTATGCTTCACAGGAAGGTCGTATTTGCCTTTTGCTGTGGTCAAGAATATGTATAATGCCATATGGGGCTGCTGTAAATGGCTTTTCCAATTCATTGTCTATGAAATGGATCCCAAGATTCTATTCTTTTAATGGTGGATTGGAAGTGAAAGTGATGCTCCACTGTTAGTACCTTTGGATCCTGCTCTCAGCATTAGTTGTTCTCCTAAACACCATATTGTATGTAACTAATGATGAATCACTCCCTATCCAGAAAACATTTGTTTGTTTAGGCACTGAAACAACCAATCCTAGAAGCTTAATAACACACAGCAAAAGTCAGAATGACTGAAAGAGATGTCAAAACAACAAAATTCTAAAACTCCACTAACTGGTTTGAGTCAATAAGACTATTATCTTTCATGTAATCAAGGAAGAAATTATTTATCTGCAAGCAAAAATTGTTCCAATAAATTCTTTACCAGGCAAAGACATGAATGAACAGGTCCTTGGTAATGTAACCGGTGATTAAACTTTTGCTCTCCAGTTCCAGTCATGAATGAATGTTCTCCTTGATTTTGTTTCTCTTCCTGTGATTTTTGATACTGTTGATGAATGAAGAGGCGGGCAACGGCAAACAGCCTCTGTTTGTCTCTTGCCTTGAAAACCCTGCGGGGTTGCCGTAAATTTGCTGAGACTTGACTGCATTTCCACCACCAATTATGACTGAGAATTTTGCTGCTGGTAGATTCAATGTATACATAAGCAAAAGTACACTCCATAATTTTGTGGAATGGGGCAAAAATACAAATAATATGAAGTAAATCCTCTTGAAGGAAACACAAAATGAACCCATTCATTACCAAGACACAATATCTTAAAATAATTTAAATGTCTAAAATGTTACATGCATGTTACATGTCCTGTCACATATTCAGTCAACACAAATCAACAAAAGAGGTAGCCATTTGGGAATACCTGAGATCAAATCTCGACTCAGCTATAAAGTTCACTGAATGACTTTGGGCTGTGTCTTATCTGAAGTCTGTTGAGAGGCACTGTCTACCAAAAAAAAGACATTAGTTTCCCAGAAAGGAGTCATTTTCTAGCTTATAAGAGTTAATGAAGGTTTTCTAGAGATGGATGGTGATTTTTAAAATTTATTTCATTTATTTCTTGTTCTTTGCCCAACTGGGAGTCAAAACAGCTTACATTGTTCTCCTCACAACAACACTGTGAGACATATTAAACCAAATGTGTGGCTCAGTAACCCAGTAAGCTTTAACAGCAGATTTAGATTTGAAGTTGTGTCTTCCAGATTTTAGTCTCATACTCTAGCTACTGCACATACTGCTTCTGATTTTGGTTGTTTCCACACTGTTAGCTAGGCACTGAAGCTCAATCAAGTACATTCATATTGGCATACATCTGCATGTTGAATGCAGTTGTGCATATGCCAAAGTGGGATACAGCATGAAGCTGATTTTAATTGATGCATCACACACCCATAGATTCAAGTCCAGTAGCACCTTAGAGACCAACAAAATGCTGGTGATATAAGCCTTTGAGAATTAAAGCTTCCATCATCAAATGAGTTGGAATGGAGATCTCTGCATCCCTGTATCCCAGTCAGAAGGTAGGAAGGGTGTTGCAAAGAAGGAATCCTAGATGCAGAGGTACAATGTACATAGTAATTAGCTTGATTAGGACAGACAGAGACTGGTTGGGACAGAAAATTAGCATCTGCAATGAGATAAGAATTCTATGTCCCTACTTGACCCTGGAGGATCCTTTGTTTTAGGATTGAATCCAGCTGTTTTACTGCTACCCTCTGAAACTATAACATACTCATAATTACTTTTGGGGCACACATGATACCAGCAAATAGTGAATTGTGAACATGGTCCAGTAGTAGCTGCCTAGCCTTTTGCCACACGCAAGCTGCGAACTATGCAGTCATGAGTTCACTCAAAATGTCACCCATGGAAAGATATATGTCGCTCACTTCAAAAGAAAATGGAGATTGCAGAAAAAGTAAGTTAAATGTTTGAATGTCTTCTCTCTAAAATTTGAACCATATCTACAATGGAGTGGACATGAAAATACCCAACTGTTGTATTGTTAAGGAAAGGGATTTCATGCCTCAGCAAAAAGCTATGCCTGTGAGAAGAAATATAACAATGTATGTTATTATTAAGGAAGTTAATTTTGCAACGTGCCGTTTTACATAATTTGATAGGAGTCATAGGGTTCTTTCCCTACCTGGTGTCATTTAGTTACCTTATCCAATCATTTAGGTTTGTGTACTTTTTTCTACATTTTTTGAGTTTGGGTTTAATAGACTCTGTTTCTGTTGGTCTTTTAACTCTACCCAACAACAGCTGTAAAGGAATAGAGCTGATATTCTCTCTCCCACTCCCTTCCACTCCACATATGCATGCTCTCTGCCACCATCATAAGAGAAGAAAGACATTTGTTTTAAAACAGAGTCTTTCCTGAAATGAAGTTTTGAAAACCCTCTCAGCCATTGGGGAGGGCAGAAGCAGAAATGGGGAGGTGGGTGGAGCCAAAAATATGTGTTTCTTGCAAAAAAAACCCCTTTATTGTTACTTTGTATCTAAAAATCAATTTCTTGATATGTGCACTTTAGAGAAGCAGGAAGAAGCAGGCAGCATGGAGAGGGGGGCCGGGAAAAGGTTCCAGGGCACCTGAGGCTGTGCTTTGCTGATGCTGTGCTGGTTGAGGAAAGACTGAATACAGATGTTAGACAGATGAATGGGGTTCTTCCACTCCCTACTATACATATGAGAGATCAATCTATCAATCTCTTGATCAGTGCACTTAGGTAAGCAGGAAGGAGCTGACAGTTTGAAGGGGGTGAGGTGGAAGGCATGCAAAGTACTGTAAGGGAGTGGGAAGGCTGGCCATGGGAGAAGGGAAGAGATCTGGGGCAAAGCTGTGTCCACTGGCAAATCTGTCCTGCTCTGGCGGTGAAGCAAGATTTAAATTGTTCTATGGGTGGTTTCACTTGCCATGAAGAGAGTGGGAAGTGAAAGTGTGACTCCAGAAAATATGTACATACAAGAAATCTTGCTGCGACAAACACTGGTCTCCATGATGCATCAAAGATTTTGTGCCTAAGTAGCCACAGAATGCTTGTCTGCTTACTTGTTTTGTACAAGGTTCACAGTATTCTCACCTATTGCCAATAAAGTCCTCCTGCAAGTCCTGTTTAATCTCACAATTGATGCAATCCCCTCTCTCTGGAAGCATAATTCATCAATATCACAGCTCAGTCAAGCTGCTGTGACCCTGATCTCTCTTTCCTGCGCAGATCTGCAAACTTCATGACTGGAATCTAATTTATGCAATTTGAGCTTTCTCAATTTGGATTCACTTATGGGTGGTGAGGCCCAACTAGTTTTCATTAGTATTGTGATTTAAGAATGCTCACTGCTTCTCTTTCTGATAAGAGACAGGTGTGTCTGAAGTATATCTTTAAAGAGGTATACACTTTGATATGAGAAAAGTTCAGTTGTCAGTATTATGCAGAACAATGTTTATAATAATGGAAACTTTTGAAGGCTGAGCTACCTTCTTGTGAATGTTTGGCATCATAATGTGCCAGTAAATCTCATACTGTTCAGGATACACATTAGGTTGGGGTCACTAGGTTGGGGCCCCCAACATGGTGCCCATGGATGCCATGATGCCCTCCAACAACTTATCTGCTGCCCATCGAGTGCAGATTTTTTAGAAGTTGCTTTGGCAGCAATTGGAATCATAACACAATAAACTTCACTAACTGGAGGTGACAGCTGAAACTGTTTTTCAACACTATAAGCAGGGATAAACAGAGTTTCTGTCTGAAATGCAGAAGAGTAAATATGGGAGTTATGCATAACCTCACTCTTTGATATTTTGTGATTGGCCCTGTGTGCTGTGACAGCCACCATCCTATGCCACAATTCCAAAAGTCTCCATCGGGTCAAAAAGGTTGGGTACCTCTGCATTTGGTTCATATTCTCACTTATATGAGACTACATGCCATTGAATACAGAGGGACTTACATGCTCAGGGTTTAGAGAAAATTAGTCATTGCCAGGTTGGTTCTTGATAACAAGTGTTACCAAAATATTTACAAGAGGATCTTGGTTTAAAATGTGCCTGTTGCTGTCTGGGACTGGCTGCTGTGTTCATATCACAACAACATTGGGACAACTGTGAATTCTGTTTTAGACTTCTGTTGAGACTTAGCTGCCTTCCCATTCAATATTAAAAGGATTTGGGGAAACTGTGAAGTTTGCTTACTCTTTTAGAAACAAGCTGAGGCTTACAGGTTGTCTTAAAGACAAGGCCCATTGTTACCCCCAACTGACACCTGAATTGAGGATTACAAATGTAATGCACTCTCTGATCTGGAATCCTAAATCTGTGTATATATCCAGGTGCATAATATTTGGAGGAAATGTGCATGTGAGAATGGAGAGACAAGTAACTGAATTTAAATCAATCGTTATTGAGTACAGTGATAGACAGAAAAACAAGAACAGAAAGAAGAATGTAATCAAGTAAAATCAAATACATTCTGGGAATACAATGAAAAACAAATCATTACTAATCAAAGTGCACCTGTGAAACTAAATGTGCCTCCTATGTATTGTCCAAATGGAATGCATCTATAGGTGTGTGTAACATCTATAGGTGTGTGTAGGGTATCCTCAATAGAAAAGAATATAAGGGAGAAGCAAGAGAGGGGAATATATTGCAGGATGGGAAGGAAAGAGAATGAGGCTTGAAATAAGGGACTGCAAGAGAAAAGATAAAGGACTGTGGTGGATTCCACACAGCATAAATATAACATCTTTAGGATGTTATAAAAAGTGTTTTTGGGAAGAACTTTGCACAACTTCAACTCATTTTATTTCTCTCAACCCAGGTTTTTCAAAAAAATCACTTAACTAGTGATCTTTTCCCCCCAATCTGAGTTGAAGACTTTTCCTGCCTGCTAACTGCTGAGTGAACACAAGGAAATGCTTTATTTCTCCTACCCAAAACTCTTACTTTCCTTTTCCCTGCTCACGGCCACCATTTTGTGTGCTGAAGCAGATTCTCCATGAAGATTCCCATGGAGGTTTCCTCTTCTTGCAGCAAATCTGAACACAATTATGCTGTAAAAGGTAGATAAAAATTTCGTTGCTTCTAGTGATCTTGTGCACATGTTGTTTTTATTTTTGTTGTTGTGAGGGGAATGTCTGCAAAGCTATAATGACACAAATATGCACATATTGCAGCTTCTCTAATCATGTTGCCACAGCTTCACAGACATTCCCCTCCAAACAAAAATAAGGAAAAACAACATGTGTGCAGAATTGCTAGGAATAACAGACTTTATTCATCTACGTTTTACAGCGAAACCACACTAGGATGAACTGCAAACAGAGGAAACCTCTAGTTCTGATGGGTTTTCTGGGCTATGTTGCCATGGTCTGGTGGATCTTGTTCCTAACATTTCACCTGCATCTGTGTCTGGCATCTTCAGAGGTGTATCACAGAGGGAAATGTGTTACACACTGTGTAACAGACTTCCCTCTGTGATACACCTCTGAAAATGCCAGCCACAGATGCAGGTGAAATGTTAGGAACAAGATCCACCAGACCACGGCCACACAGCCTGGAAAACCCACCAGAACCAGTTGAATCTGGCCGTGAAAGTGTTCAACAATACAGAGGAAACCTCAATGGGGAATCTTCACAGAGAAACAGCTGTAGCACACAAAATGACAGGCACAACTGTGAAACTGACAAGAGCTCCATGCAACAGGTGAGAAAAAAAAAGATCTGTTTTGGCTGGCAATGCTTGTGTTCTCCCACTGTGGGAACACAAAATGCCAAAATGGACCTTTTAAAAATGTCCTAAAGATGTTATTTTATGCTGTGCAAAATCCACGCGTGGAATGGGATCTTAACCAAGGGAGATTAGGAAGAAGGGGGGATGGCACAATTATGTGCAGGAGCTAATCACTAGGAGACAAGGAAAGAGAAGTGTGGGACTTGAAGAAAAAGGGGTCTATGGAGTGGAGCAAGAGATGGTCCCAGTAAACCAGTGGAGGAGCAGGGGACCTGGTCAGAGAGCCTATCTACCCAAGACATATGATCTGAGTTGAATCAGGAATCCCAAAACCAACTTTCAGTCACAATCCGATTGGGGGACTAACCTTAAAAATCACTGTGGAGCCCGCTTCTAATCCAGAGACATGTTCATTCCTATGCTTGGGTCCATGGGACCTATAAACCTTTGATTGAGGACACATGGGGTGCTTCCGCATTGTCGTGCTCGACCTGAGATCGACTAGAGTCCGACCCGAGTCCTCCGCACAGACGTAGCGTCGGACTCGTGTCTGACTCGACTCACCTCCCTCTCGCCATTGAATTTCTCGACTCTACTGGGGAGTTGAGTCGACTGGCGGACTCAGGTTGCACTCGAGCCGAAGCCGACGGAGTGCGGAATCTCTGTCACTCGACTCTGCCATGTAGCCAATCACAACTAAGTATTTCGCCCATGCGCAGAAGGGGAGACTCGTGGCGGGGCGAAAAGCTTTGGGCATGCGCAGAACAGGGGACACAGCAACCAATCGGAACGCAGCACAGGGAGGTGGTCCCGCCCTCTGAGCTCGGCTCCGGAGACACGAGTCGGCTGCTGTGCGGAGGAACGGGAGGACTCGAGTCAAGGTAAAACTCCGCCGACACGAGTCAAACCTGAGTCGACTCGTGTGTCCGGAAGGGCTCATGGAATCCAGCTGAGGGATGAGCAAGGGCCTCTCCCCTTATGAAAATAGCACTGGAGGGAAAATTGAAGTCTATCTTAATCTGTACCAGAATCTAGCCTCAGCACTTTTTAAGGTGAGTCCCACAATCAGATATTTGAATGCAGGCTGGGGGTTCTTGACTTAACTCACATCACATGCATACTGGAGCATCCATCTAGGACCAAATCACACCGGTTCTGTACCATCTTCACTGGCTGCCAATCGAGTTCTGGATCATGTTCAGAGTGTTGGTTTTAACCTTCAAGGCTGTGGGAAGTCTTGGACCGCCATATCTGAGGAACAGTGTCTCCCCGTATTGCCTCATCAGGTCCCTAAATTCTTCGGAGGAGAACCTGTTGGAGGTCCCTGGCCTAAAAGACATTCAGCTGGCCCCCATGAAGGCCAGGGCTGGTGGAAGAGGCTCCCTAGCGAGATCAGGGTCCTGTGGGATTTGCAAAGTTTCCACAGGGCCTGCAAAATGGAACTATTCTGCCAGGCATTTCCATCTGACCATTTGGCCAGCCTGTATTTACCTCATATTTTCATCTTGGCCTCTCATGGGCATGGGGGGAGGGGGGAGGTTGTCGCCATCTGCTATTGTTATTGCTTCCTATTTTATGGTTGATTTTCTTGTCTTATTCTTGTTCACTGCCCTGAGCCCTTCAGGGGAGGGCGGTTTATAAATTTAATTAAATAAATAAATAAATAAATAATGTAGCTAGGCAAAACCTGCTAGATAAGAGGGGAGAGAGAGAGAGAGAGACTCATGCATTGTCTGATCTTGACGCATGAGGGGACTGGGGATTTTCAAGACTCATTTTGATGGAGGAACTGTCCTGTGTGGAATTAAAAACTTCAATGCTTAAAGGAGTTCTTTTGCATCTACAATGTTCCCTTTTTTGGCCAGTGCAGGGAACAAAGTTTTCTTGTTACTGGAGTTACTCCAAGGGGGTGCTAATGGGGAAGATTATATTATCCTGTTGATTAAGCACTTGATTAGTTTACTGGGCAGATCTGTATTATTTGGGATGCTCTTTGATAGAAATGGAATGTAAGGTTATTGTCTCACAAGCATGGGTTGTTCAGTTTGGTCTGGGTGTGGGGAAATCCTGTGGAATCACTAGATAAGTCCTTGATGAATGGGTGTGACCGTTTCTCACAGGGACCTTGCTGTCTCATAATTAAATGGTATCTTATTATACTTTAATTTCTTAATTTTTAATTTGATCCAAGATGGAGTCTGCAAAATTTGAATGCAAAAATGATTCTAAATTATCTACGTCATAGATAATAAGCATTCAACATCATGGATTTCTCAGCTGTTATGGGGAAGTTAGCAGAAAGATAAAATAAAAGGTCAGAAAGAAAGCAATAATTAATAAAATAGGCATACAAGTGATATGATCTTTAAGCTATGTAGTCCCAAATAGCTTTTTTTATATTCTATGGAGCTCACCTCATTTCCCTGCAAGTATCTTGAGTAGTTTTGGGGGCAGTAGAAGGGAAAGGGGTACCTTTGAACTGCAAACCACCACCACCACCCCCCCACACACACACACATACACACATTCTAAATTCTCCGAATGATCATTTGTAGGCCTGTTTGTTTTTAAGCTATTTTATGCATTTAAGATCTGGAGACTATCTCAGTATTTTCAAACAGAGAGTATGACAACATAAGATGGAATTCAAGAAGTTGTAACCTAATATTTTGATCATCACTTATGTGGATAGCTTGTGAAGGTCTGCTGCTAAAAAGAAGAAAAAGAACTTCCAATAAATGGTGAGAGGCCTCAGTTCTTACTGAATTTGTCAACAAAAGTGTTCAGGCAACCAATTTCTTTGAGAAAAACAAACATTCAAAATATTGCATTGTATAACCATAAAAGGCCCTCTATACTTAAGGCCTCAAGATCTGCCTTTCTTTCTTAGAAATTGTAACAACAGCTGCAGTAGCAACACCAGCAGCAACAAAGCTTTAAATGTGGTTTACGCACGCACGCGCACACACACACACATGAACACAGAGTTTTATTGTGTCAAGCATCAGGAAATGAGTAGAGGAGGTGTAAAAAAAAGAGAGAATGAGATTGTTAAAGCTGATAGCGTAGAGTGTAACATAAAATCAGAGATGGCAGAGCAGGTGAGGACTTCAAAATGCAGCTTTCATAATAGTGTCACCCACAGTTGAAAGTACCACAGGAAAAGAAAGCAAAAAAACCACAATGCAAAAGCATGCTAAATATACTCTTGGCACTACCATGGGAGTTCTGGCCGAAGCTGTTTACACAAAATCTTCTTTTTAGTCGAAGGTACCAGATAAACTACACTTTTTAGACTAAATATGTATTTATGCCCCTTCAGTAAACAATCACACAGCAGTGGCAGCTTCTGACTTTCAGCCTTAAATAGGTCTGATAGATTTGGGGAATCCGTAGCATCTCAGATGTTAGGAATTGGCTGCGAGAAGATAATTGGGTACTGAACATTTAATTTACAGAAAATATATTCTGATCATGTTTCTAGGATTAGATCATCTTTAATGACTCCACCCTAAAAGTTGTTTACAGGAAACTCTGCACATTTCCTCTTTCTCTCCATTCACACCCCTATACCTTCCCTCCATAATTCATTTCAGTAGCAGTATAATCATGCTGGATCTCCATTAGATTTAATTCTTTGGATCTGATTCATTTTAAGTTCTGTGGGAATCATTCTGTAATAGAAGTGTTAAACAGATGTAGCACATGCAGAAGATTATCCAGGGCTCACTATATTCCAAGTCTTGCCTGACAACAGCTAGAAATGCACACTTCAGCGAAGGAGCACCCTCAGATTAGAACTGTGTTATATCTAATAAAGATCCCCTAAGACTGTGGTGGTGAACCTATGGCACTCCAGATGTTGGCCATGCTGGCAGGGGTTGATGGGAATTGTAGTCCATGAACATCTGGAGTGCCATAGGTTCGCCACTACTGTGAGATGGGAGCTTCCTTTTGAATTCAAGGCATTCATCTGTTTGTGTATGATTTGCTTGTTATTATGGTCTTACTCTGCATGTGTATTGTGAAATTGAGTGTAACTGCTTCTATGTTTCAGATACCTTCAGTCAAACTTCAATTTGCAGTGATATCTGAATGAAGATGCTTGGGCAAATTGGAATATAATTCCTCCCTATTAGCCAGGATTATAAACCATGATATAATTCCTCAGTTTTAAATCCTGCTTTTGGACAATCGTCTATATAGTCTAGCCTCCTGTTTCACACAGTAGCGAATCAACTGCCCTGGAGGGCCAACAAACAGTACACAAAACCAAAGCTTCTCCCAGTGTGTTTCCTTGGCATTTAGAAGCCTCCCTGTCTCCCATGCCTCCTTTCTCCTACCTTTAACTGTCAGGAAACCAAGGCTTGAAGACTGGCGATACTGTTGAGACTGTTTAAGAAATTTATTTTTTAGAGCTACAGGCACTGCTTCTATCATTCACAGGTTCAAAATCTCCAAAGAACATTTTATAACATTTTTTTTTGCAAATCTGGGGCTTTTCTCAGGTTTGTAGAAAGATCTGTCTTGTCTTTTCTTAGCCCCAGCACCTGAATTTAAGCATTCACAGATGGGAACTAGTTATATTGAACTTCAATATAACTAGTTACATTGAAGTTCAATATACCTATAACAAATGCATAAATACCCAGGAATAAAATGGAAAACAATGGACAGTATAAAGGCATAATGCATCCAAAAAAAGTGCAAAAGGGGTTAAACATGACAGAGAGATTGCCAGCCAAACTCAAGTTTTGAGTGAATCTTCACTACAATGTTTGTAATTTGAAAGCCAGTCACCAAAAAAGTGTCTTGCCCATACAACATTCAAAATAACATCAGTTGTTATCTCTGAGAGTGCCAGACACACCAGCTGTGGTAAGTTATTAAGAGGGTACAAAACCTATACACTGTGGGATATTCCTATGGAAGTCAGAGGTGGGATGCAGCCGGTTCGCACCGGTTCGATAGAACCGGTTGTTAAATTTTCTTCAGTTCGGGAACCGGTTGTTAAAGATTAACTTCAACTCCTTTGATAAATCTTCCTCAGTTCTGCAAACTGCCCGTTAATGATTAACTTCAACTTCAACTGACCCAGCAAGTCTGTTAATGATTAATCCCCCTTCCCTCCATGGCGAGAGATGCGCCCACCCTGCTTTGTTAAAGTTCTACCCTTGTGGCATGGGGATGGGGAGTGCAGAATTTGGCCAGTGTTTGGTTTCTGTGGGCAAATCTTGCTTCCTGCAGGGCAGGCGAAGATGGGCCCGGCGGCTCGGCTCGGTCTGGCCGGCTGCCGGGAGAGCGCCCACCCCGCAAGCAGCGGGGCGGGCAGGAGGTAAAGACCGCGGCACGGCCTAGCTGGCTGCGGGCGAGAGATGCGCCCGCCCTGCTGCCTGCACGGCGGGCAAAGATGGGCCCGGCCGCTCGGCCTGGCCGGCCGCCGGGACAGCACCCACCCCGCAAGCAGTATCCCTTCACCCAGAACGCCCAGACCATGCCCTCGCCATGTTGTGCCCCACCCTGCTCCGTTTGGCACGACGCGACTGTTTGAATCCCACCACCATCGGAACCTGCAGGCAAGAGATGCGCCCGCCCTGCTTCCTGCAGGGCGGGCAAAGATGGGCCCGGCGGCTTGGCTTGGCCGGCCGCTGGGAGAGCGCCCGCCCCGCAAGCACCAGAGCGGGCAGGAGATAAAACCCACCGCACGGCCTGGCCGGCCGCGGGCAAGAGATGCACCCGCCCTGCTTCCTGCAGGGTGGGCAAAGATGGGTGCGGCGGTGGATCGGCCTGATCGCTGGGATTTAGCGCCCGCCCCGCAAGCAGCGGGGCGGGCAGCAGGTAAAGCCCACGGCACGGCCTGGCTGGCTGCTGGCGAGAGATGCGCCCGCCCTGCTTCCTGCAGGGCAGGCGAAGATGGGGATGGCGGCTCGGCCTGGCTGGCTGCCGGGAGAGCCCCCGCCCGGGCAGGAGGTAAAGCCCACGGCACGGCCTGGCCGGCCTTGGGCGAGGGATGCGCCCGCCCTGCTTCCTGCACGGCGGGCGAAGATGGGGACGGCGGGTCGGCCAGGCCGGCCGCCGGGACAGCACCCACCCCGGCAAAGCAGTGGGGCAGGCAGGAGGTAAAGCCCACGGCCTGGCCGCCACAGGCAGATGCGCCCGCCCTGCTTCCTGCAGGGCTGGCAAAGATGGGCACGGCGGTGGATCGGCCTGGCCGGCCGCCCGAGGAAGCGCCCGCCCCGCAAGCAGCGGGGCGGGCAGCAGGTAAAGCCCACGGCACGGCCTGGCTGGCTGGCTGCGGGCGAGAGATGCGCCCGCCCTGCTTCCTGCAGGGCGGGCAAAGATGGGCAAGGCGGTGGATCGGCCTGGCCGGCCGCCGGGAGAGCGCCCGCCCCGCAAGCAGTGGGGTGGCAGGAGGTAAAGCCCATGGCACGGCCTGGCCGGCCTTGGGCGAGAGCGAGACGCCCTGCTTCCTGCAGGGCGGGCGAAGATAGGGCCGGCGGCTGGCCTCGGTCTGGCCGGTCGCCCGAGAGCGCCCGCCTGCTTCCTGCAGGGCGGGCTAAGATGGGGACGGCGGCTCGGCCTGGCCGGCCGCCAGGACAGCACCCACCCCGCAAGCAGTGGGGCGGGCAGGAGGTAAAGCCCACGGCACAACCTGGCCGGCCGCAGGCGAGGGATGCGCCCGCCCTGCTGCCTGCAGGGCGGGCAAAGATGGGCCCGGCGGCTCAGCCTTGCCGGCCGCCGGGAGAGCGCCCGCCCTGCAACCAGAGGGGCGGGCAGGAGGTAAAGCCCACGGCACGGCCTGGCCGGCCGCGGGCAAGAGATGCGCCCGCCCTGCTTCCTGCAGGGCGGGCGAAGATGGGGACGGCAGCTCGGCCAGGCTGGCCGCCGGGACAGCACCCACCCCGCAAAAAGTGGGGCGGGCAGGAGGTAAAGCCCACGGCGTGGCCTGGCCTGCCGCGGGCGAGGGATGCGGGGCGGGCGAAGATGGGCCCGGCGGCTCAGCCTGGCTGGCCACCGGGAGAGCACCCGCCCCGCAAGCAGCGGCGCGCGGTGCAGCCTGGCCGGCCGCGGGCAAGGGATGCGCCCGCCCTGCTGCCTGCAGGGCGAGCAAAGATGGGACTGGCGGCTTGGACTGGCTGGCCGCCGGGACAGCACCCGCCCCGCAATCAGTGGGGCGGGCAAGCGGTAAAGCCCGCGGCACGGCCTGGCCGGCCGCGGGCGAGAGATGCGCCCGCTCTGCTTCCTGCAGGGCGGGCAAAGATGGGTGCGGCGGGGATCGGCCTGGCCGGCCGCCGGGAGAGCGCCCGCCCCGCAAGCACCAGAGCGGGCAGGAGATAAAGCCTGGCCGGCCACGGGCAAGAGATGCGCCCGCCCTGCTTCCTGCAGGGTGGGCAAAGATGGGTGCGGCGGGGATCGGCCTGGCCGGCCGCCGGGACAGCGCCCGCCCCGCAAGCAGCGGGGCGGGCAGGAGGTAAAGCCCACGGCACGACCTGGCCGGCTGCGGGCGAGAGATGCGCCCGCCCTGCTTCCTGCAGGGCGGGCGAAGATGGGGACGGCGGCCCTGCCTGGCCTGCCGCCGGGAGAGCCCCCGCCCGGGCAGGAGGTAAAGCCCACGGCACGGCCTGGCCGTGCCTTTGGCGAGATGTCCCGCCCTGCTTCCTGCAGGGCGGGCGAAGATGGGGACAGCGGCTCGGCCAGGCCGGCCGCCGGGACAGCACCCACCCCGCAAGCAGTATCCCTTCACCCAGAACGCCCAGACCATGCCCTCGCCATGTTGTGCCCCACCCTGCTCCGTTTGGCACTACGCGACTGTTTGAATCCCACCACCATCGGAACCTGCAGGCAAGAGATGCGCCCGCCCTGCTTCCTGCAGGGCGGGCAAAGATGGGCCCGGCGGCTCGGCTTGGCCGAGATAAAACCCACCGCACGGCCTGGCCGGCCGCGGGCAAGAGATGCACCCGCCCTGCTTCCTGCAGGGTGGGCAAAGATGGGTGCGGCGGTGGATCGGCCTGGCCGGCCGCCGGGAAAGCGGCCTGGCCGGCCTTGGGCGAGGGATGCGCCCGCCCTGCTTCCTGCAGGGCGGGCAAAGATGGGGACGGCGGGTCGGCCAGGCCGGCCGCCGGGACAGCACCCACCCCGCAAGCAGTGGGGCAGGCAGGAGGTAAAGCCCACGGCCTGGCCGGCCGCAGGCAAGAGATGCGCCCGCCCTGCTTCCTGCAGGGCGGGCAAAGATGGGCACGGCGGTGGATCGGCCTGGCCGGCCGCCGGGAGAGCGCTTGCCCCGTAAGCAGTGGGGTGGCAGGAGGTAAAGCCCACGGCACGGCCTGGCCGGCCTTGGGTGAGAGGTGCGCACGCCCTGCTTCCTGCAGGGCGGGCGAAGATGGGCCCGGCGGCTGGGCTCGGTCTGGCCGGCCGCCGGGAGAGCGCCCGCCCTGCTTCCTGCAGGGCGGGCGAAGATGGGGACGGCGGCTCGGCCTGGCCGGCCGCCAGGACAACACCCACCCCGCAAGCAGCGGGGCGGGCAGCAGGTAAAGCCCACGGCACGGCCTGGCCGGCCACGGGCAAGAGATGCGCCCGCCCTGCTTCCTGCAGGGCGGGCAAAGATGGGCACGGCGGTGGATCGATTCGGCCGGGCCGCTTGATGCCGAAGCATACCGCTAAGCAGCCGGGCTGGCAGGAGGTAAAGCTCGACGGCACGACCTGGCCGGCCGCTGGCGATAAAGATGCGCCCGCCCTGCTTCCTGCAGGGCGGGCGGCGATGGGTGCGGCGGTGGATCGATCTGGCCGTCATTGAAGACGCTCGCCCGCAAGCAGCGGGGCGGGCTGGAGGTAAAGCCCACGGCACGGCCTGGCCGGCCGCGGGCAAGAGATGCGCCCGCTCAGCGCCCGCCCCGCAAGCACCAGGGCGGGCAGGAGGTAAAGCCCACAGCACGGCCTGGCCGGCCGCGGGCAAGAGATGCGCCGCCGGGACAGCACCCACCCCGCAAGCAGTGGGGCGGGCAGGAGGTAAAGCCCACAGCACGGCCTGGCCGGCCGCAAGATCGCGCCGCCTCTGCTTCTGCAGGGCGGGCAAAGATGGGCGCGGCGGTGGATCGGCCTGGCCGGCCCCCGGGACAGCACCCACCCCGCAAGCAGTGGGGCGGGCAGGAGGTAAAGCCCACGGCACGGCCTGGCCAGCCGCGGGCAAGAGATGCGCCCGCCCTGCTTCCTGCAGGGCAGGCTTAAGATGGCGCGGGCGGTGGATTATCTGGCCGGCCGCCGGGAGAGCGCCTGCCCCGCAAGCAGCGGGGCTGGCAGGAGGTAAAGGCACGGCCCGGCCTGGCGGGCCGCGGGCAAGGGGTGCGCCAATACTTCTAAAGATGCGGGGCGGTATTTCGGCTGGCTGGCCCGCCGGGACGCTTCCACCATAACGATGGGCGAACGGGAAGATAAATACGGAGGCCCGGGCAGAAGTAAAACTTCCTGCAAGAACAGGCGAAATGGATCGCGGTGGATTGGCCTGGCGGCAGCGGAATACCATAATAAACCACAATACAAGCTGTACTTGGGCAAAGATCGCCACCCTGCTGCCCGCAGGGCGGGCAAAGATGGGACCGGCGGCTTGGCCTGGCCGGCCGCGGGCAAGAGATGCGCCCGCCCTGCTTCCTGCAAAGATGGGGACGGTGGCTCGGCCTGGCTGGCCGCCGGGACAGCACCCACCCCGCAAGCAGTGGGGCGGGCAGGAGGTAAAGCCCACGGCACGGCCTGGCCGGCCGCGGGCAAGAGATGCGACCGCCCTGCTTCCTGCAGGGCGGGCAAAGATGGGCACGGCGGTGGATCAGCCTGGCCGGCCGCCGGGAGAGCGCCCGCCTCGCAAGCAGCGGGGCGGGCAGGAGGTAAAGGCCACGGCACGGCCTGGCCGGCCGCGGGCGAGAAATGCGCCCGCCCTGCTTCCTGCAGGGCGGGCAAAGATGGGGACGGCGGCTCGGCCTGGTTTCTGTGGGCAAATCTTTCTACCCTGGTGGCATGGGGATGGAGAGTGCAGAATTTGGCCAGTGTTTGGTTTCTGTGGGCAAATCTTTCTACCCTGGTGGCATGGGAATGGAGAGTGCAGAATTTGGCCAGTGTTTGGTTTCTGTGGGCAAATCTTTCTACCCTGGTGGCATGGGAATGGAGAGTGCAGAATTTGGCCAGTGTTTGGTTTCTGCGGGCAAATCTTTCTACCCTGGTGGCATGAGGATGGAAAGTGCAGAATTTGGCCAGTGCTTGGTTTCTGTGGGCAAATCTTTCTACCCTGGTGGCATGGGGATGGGGAGAGGAGTTTTTGCTCAGTGCTTGGCTCTGTTTTGCAAAACTGTCTACCCAGGTGGCATTGGGGTGGAGTGGGGAGATTTTGCCCAGTGCCCCTGCTGCAGTACCGCCCACCCTGCTCTGGAAATCCCTTCACCCAGAACGGCCAGACCATGCCCTCGCCATGTTGTGCCCCACCCTGCTCCGTTTGGCACTACGCTACTGTTTGAATCCCACCACCATCGGAACCTGTTGTTAAAATTTTTGAATCCCACCACTGATGGAAGTCCTTTGTTACATTAAGTCTCCATTTTTAGTTGATGGAATTAGCTGTGGAAATAGATAGTGAGATATGGTAACAGATCTATAACCTGTTTGGGTGGACAAACTCTTAAATAAACAGGCCATTATAAATAAGAGTTTTATTAATAAAAGAATGAAAAACCAAATTTTATATTTTTAAAAATATACAAACATTCCAGACCTAACTAGAAGGCAAAAGGGGAAGCTAGCTGGGAGGAAAAAAGGCCAACATTTCCAGAAGCAAAAGGAGAGCCCGTACACAAGTGAGGATGTGAGCACAGATCCAAGACACACACACACACACAATGAAAAGCCCAAGGACCAAAAATGGGTCCTGAAGCATTATGAAGAAATCTGTCAGGAACATAGGGACCTAGGTAAGGGGGGGTTCTCGGGTTCAAACCCCTCCCATTACATGTCCGGCTTGCTTGAACCAATGCATGGAATGGAACAGTCAGAAAACCCTCAGTCGCCGAAATCACCCCATAAAAAATCTATACCTACATCACTGTGAGGAACACGAGAGATCAATGAATTGATGGTTTTTCTGAAGTCCACATCAAAGAAGAGAGGCTTTGGTCGATTTCTCACTGAGGATTAGATGTGTGCTCGTCAAGCCAAATATTCAGGTTCCCTGCAAAACTCCCCACTTCACCAGCACCGAACACACATTCATCCCATTTCTGGTGCTCCCCCTACCCAGCACATGTTATTTTAGAACCTGTATGGAAGTAGACCTTTTTTAAAAATGTGTGGGCAATCTAGAGCGGTGGGGAAGTTGAGGGGGGGTGGGGTGAATCCAGATTCATTTTCCCCACTTCTGTCAGTGTCACTGCTGTCAGCCTCCCATCCAATGAGAACGCAGTGGGCTGTGCGCGATGAGCATGCAGCCTTTTTTATATTTCGTGAACTGGAGATCCACATGAATATGAAGCAACATGGGGCTGGTTTTGACTGATTGACTCAGTAGAAGGCAATACAAAGCAGTGCTACACGTCGTATCCACGTGGATCTGACTATATGAAGGTGCGCGGAAACAGGGCTTTGCTTTAATCGCCCGTTTCTTTGTCTCTGCGTAGAGTTGTTCTGCGCATACTCGCGCAGATGTGGATCCACAAGGTTAAAAATAAAAAACAATTCCCACCCCAACACAGCACAGCAGCCAATCAGGAAAGCCCCTGAGCGGATTGTGTGTTTGATCCACCAACAGTGGGGAATCCTGCGTTGCTGCTGTGTTGCTGGGAACAAGGATCGTTTGGGGGCCACAAGCTGCGGTGGGGACCATCAAACTGTGATCAAAATCAACTGTGAATCTTTCCAAACCTGGATGTATCTAGATTCATTTTTTTCAGTGGGGAATCGACCTTTGATGATCCATCAGGAAGCAAGAATGCTTTTCAACTATTTCCCTGAATATTGATTGTGATGGGTGTAGGTGAGATGGTAAAATTAGAATAGTAAAAGTTGGCTCAGAGTGTGAATTGAATCACCTTGGTGAGAAAATGGAGATTTAGGTAGCCCCATTTGTTTAGCCAGGCACCCCTTGGGCCACCCTCCTTCCCACCTGGAGTCTCGACATACAAGATGGAGCTCAAAATTCTATGAGAGGCATTCATTTTGTGTGGAGCAGTGTCTTGCAATTATACGGGTTCTTGTTCCCATGCCATTCATGGCACCCTCTAGATGGTGGGGGGTCTGGCTGCTTATACCTTATGCAAGTCCTTTTTGACTCAGGACTTGCTTGCCTTCAGTTTTCAAATGGCTGCTATCCTATACTTGGCATTTCATCATCTTCTGTAGTGCCTTCCCAGGGCTTGCACCCATCACCCATTTTCAAGTTTCCATAATTCAGAAAGTTACTTTGCTGACTTACCAGAGACTACATGAAGTACCTTGCTTTTCTGAGCTCTCCCGAGATCATTTTTATTAGATCTGTTGTTGTTTTTCAAACTATCTTACTTCATTTTTAAAGGGTCTTAAATAACACTGCGTCCTGCTTTATCACTGCTATGCTATTCATAATTACTATATATAAAGCTATGGAAAACAGACCTAGAATGAGAAGCAAGTTGGAAAGCCTGATACTCCCCTCCTTCAGGATGCGCAACAGTAAGCATGACTGATTGACATACGTACACTCATTCATAACTGCTTTCAGACATGGATAAGAAATTAATTGTGGTTAACTGCAAAAGATGAGCAATGCTTGTCTTTCTGTCTGGAGACAGCTGAAACTTAGTCTGCAACAGATGCATTCAAGCAGCATTCAAAAGGAGAAGGCCAGATAATGAAATTGCAGGTGGTTGAAGACACAAAGAAGCAAAGTATGCAATGAGTTACCAGGCATAATGTATCTACTGGGAGAAAAACATGCAGAAAAGCTCTGTGAAGCAGGAGATGACTCTTTCAATCAACAGTCACAAATGGTTCTGATTCTTCTCTGAAACAAACATTATATGTATACCTGTTAGCTTAAACTACAGGAAACATGTAATGAGTGGATAGGCCAAATGATAAGCAGAAAACAACGTTGAGTTTCCCAGAGGCTGAAGGAGAGGGAAAAAATTTCTGTCAACTTTGGACTTGTTTTATACCCATATATTAAAAAACAAACAAAATGGTGAAGGTGACCAGGAACCAATAAGAGTTTTCAAGGAAGGCTGAACAGAATATGGTGAGGCTAATACCCAAAAAAAGACTGAATACTGAAGTTGTAACTTGTCCCAACTATAGACAAAAGTTTGGATGTTGTTTCTAACAAATGGACATTAAGGCCATAGATCGTTACTTTTTATGTTGAAGTTTATGCCTGTGTTTTAAAGCAAAATGAAAAAAATAGAATGTCAAAGACAACTTTTCATTAAGGATGGTTCTTTAATCTCTTACCAAACTGCAAGTAAGGTGTTAATAGTGCTAAAATTAAATGCTGTCTACAACAAAATCTAGTCATTTTTCTCACAGTTCAAAGATATTTGATTAAGATGTATCATCCTTTACAAATATTTACTTTGCTGCAATTGAAGACGCTGCAGATTATCTGTGATGGGACCAAACTCTAATCTTTCACACTTGTCTTTGAATCTGTTTTTTTCCCTCATTCAGTCTCAGAAAGATGAAAAGAGTTTTTAAAACCCCATACAATTTCACCCCTTCATAAGGTCTATGGTTGGCTTCAGACAGAAAGACCTGAATTCTACCTCCAAAATTCAATTACATTGTGATTAAAAAGGGGGGGAAATCCAGCATTCACGGGCTCATTATAGGCACAAAAAGGGGATGTTCGCAGAGACCATAGAGAATTTAAAAGATTTATTTATGATGTATTACTGTAATTTTTAATTTAGACATGCAAATTTTTTAATTTGCACTGACTGCTTTGCCTTAATGGTTTTGATTAATACTTGGAGGTACTGTTTGTGAAAGAGATTTATACTGTGATTCATCTGCAAAATAATCAAATCATTACCAGCTAATGACAAAGCTGTGAAAAATGATATAGATATTGTGTAACTTGCAGCTATTGCAGTGCACATGAACGTACCCCGATCCTTCCAGCAAACATGGACTTGTGTTAATAACTGCTGGGAAGTTCGCTTTAGGTCCACTCTAATTTGGCAACAAAAAACATTGATCTTAATAAAGCTGTCTGATAAAAGGAGTCGTGATTAACATCCCTGAACCTTCTATTCAAGTGAGCATGCCACAACACTTTCACCACCCCCTTCCCTCAAGAAAGCAGAACAAAGTAAAACCAGATGATGCCATTTTCATTTTATAGGAAAGCTTCTTTTTTGCCTATAGAAATCCATGCATATAATTCTTTCCCCCATTCAACCTCTCTTGTTTTCTATTGTTAGTCTTTCCTAGAATCTTTTGTCATGGATATTTTACTAGAGTCTTCCCAAAGTTCATTGTTGTTATATGATTCTTAATTAAGGGTGTTACATGTGTGGAAAATCTGGCTCTATCAGAAATATAAAATCTTCATTGGTTTACATTTTGGATGTGAGTTCCAAATTCACTCTGGCATTCACATGTGCCAGGAAATACATGAGGTAAACTTAAGCATTTTAGAAGAATCCAACCTATTTAAAGCAACTGAAATAAAACAGAAGTAGTGCCAACTTCCACTGGGAATTATACCTTTGGATCTGTATCAGTCTGGCATTCAGTCTGGTCATGGGATGGAGACTGTGCTGGCCGCCCTCACAGATGTCTTCAGCAACAGCAGGATAGAAGTGAATCAGTGCTACTGTTATTGCTTGATTTTACAGCAGCATTTGACACAGTCAGTTACGAGATTTTGCCCCACTGCCTCACTGATCCTGCCATTTGTGGGATAGTCTTACGGTAGTTGGTCTCATTTCTCCAGAATTGGGGACAGAGGATGGTACCAGTGGAGAAGGTTTCTCTATGGTACCCTTTGGTATGTAGAGTCCCACAGGGGGGATCCTTTCCCCAATGTAATTTAACATCTATATATGGCCCCTTGCCCACTGAATCTGGAGTTTTGGGCTGGGTTGTCATCAACATGCAGATGAAACCCAGCTATGTGTGTTGATGGACAGACAGGGATCATCCCAGATTCACTGGCCAGGTGTCTGGAAGCTGCGGTGAAATGGTTGAAATAGCCAGCTGAAACTAAATCCATCTAAGATGGAAATCCTGTGGCTGGGCCAGTGGGGCTAGGGATTGAGCCGCCACCTTCTGACCTTAGATAGGGTGACATAAACACCAGTACCAACTATCAAGAGCCTGGGTGTGATCCTTGATACCTCCCTTCTTATGGAGGCCCAGGTCACAAATTTAGCCAGAGTGGCTTTTTCCCCCATCTTTGCCACACTAGGCAGCTGTTGCCCTACCTGTCTCAACCTGACCAGGCCACAGTGATTCATGCACAAGATCCAGGTTAGAGTACTGTGACTCACTCTATGCAGGGATACCTGGGGCAAGCTCTGAAAACTAAGCTCTAGAATGGGGCAGTGGGGGTCCTTACAGGGACCCCATATAGAGCACATATACAGCCAATGTGACTTGGAGCTGAATACTGAATCAAGTTCAAGGTTTGTTGTTAATCTTCAAAGCTCTAAAAAGTCTCATATCTTTTTACCTGCAGATCCACCTCTTCCCAGTGGCATAGCTACACGTGGGTGGGGGGTGCATTGCACCTGGTGTCTGCCTGAGGGGCGGGAAAATCACCCCATCCACTTTCCTCTGATGTGCATCTGTGTGGGGGTGGAGGAGGGGAGGGGAGGGGAGGGGGAGGTGCCTGGGCACCATTTTGCCCCAGGCACCATTTTCTACCTCTATTCCCCTGCCTCTTCCAATATATTTTGTTTGTTTGTTTGTTTGTTTATATGCCACCCTCCCCGAAAGGGCTCAGGGCAGCTTACAATAATAAAATATAACACAGTAAATGTAATAAACAATTAAAACTGCTAGTAATAATTAAAATCAAGTCCAAACTAATTACAATACAACTGAAATTAAAATCTACTTAAAATTTAAAGCTTAAAACCAGAATTAGGATTAGGGCCAGCAACAGATGTAAAACCAAAGGCCTGGCAGAACAACTCTGCCTTACAGGCCCTGTAGAATTGCATCAAATCCCGCAGGGCCCTGATGTTAGGTGGCAGAGTGTTCCACCAGGTAAGGGCCAGGGTCAAAAAAGCCAATTTAACAGTAGAAGGGCCAGGGACCACCAGGCGGTTTGCATCTGCTGACCTCAAACTTCTCTGCGGGAAATATGAGGTAATGCGGCTTCAGAAGTATGCAGGTCCTAGGCTGCTCATGGCCTTAAAGGTCAAAACCAATACCTTGAAGCTGATCCAGAATTCCACCAGTAGCCAATGCAGTTGCGGAAGATGGAGGTGATGTGCTCCCTCACTGATGTCGCAACAAGGAGACTCGCAGCAGCATTTTATACCAGCTTCAGTTTCCGGATCAGAGCTAAGGGTAGGCCAGCATAGAGTGAATTACAGTAATATTCCCCAGAAAGCATTTTACTCCACTGTGGGTAGTTTTTGGTTCCTGAATCATCCAGCTGTCCTCAACTAGAGCCAGAGCTCTGGAAACTTTCATTCTTTGATTGTGGAGCACATAATCTAACACAAATGGGCAATTAAATGTGATTAACCCTTCTTGTGATCAGCTCCACCATCCCAGCATGCCCACCCACACGCTGGTCTCCAACTAAATGCCAGCATAGTTTCACATTTCTGGGTTTAGCTGCTGCAGAGCTGAGGGGAATGTTTGCTCCCTGTGCTGGGGAGGGGGCTGCCCCTTATGTGGCAGAGGGGGCTGCCCCTTATGTGGCAAACACACTAGGACGCACTGCTTCCCCAAGCTCTTCCTCACCTCACTCTGGATGGGGCTGTCAACCACTCTCACATTTTCTTAGTTCATAGACAATCTAGAACATTTGATAAATTTTGTCAAAATGAAAAAGCAAAACTCAAAATATCTTCTCCCTACATTCTTTCACAAGTAATAAGTATATTGCAGTGATTACCATCTGTTATTTTCACAAACACTCGTCGCAGGAAATCTAAACATAACAATCCTTTCCTTTGTTGATGGCAGTGATATTTTATTTGATAATACAATCCCATAATATTTTATGACATGGTTAACTGCAGGTATGCTTGGAAGACTAGACTGTGGATGATCTCTGCATCATCTAAATATTTGTAACATTTATTAACTAATATGATGAGTTTTTTATTCAGAATCCATTAATTTGAGGCATGGGCTTGGATACTGCGGTAAGTCGTTAATAGAAGGAATTTTCCATCAGCCTAATGGGACTTCTAAGCCTCTACTTCCTTATGCAGCCCAAAATGAGCCCTGAAATGTTGCTCCTCCTGGAAAAAGGAGGATTGCCAGGGACACCATGAGTGGAGAATCAGAGGTCTGCAGCAGGAGAGAGAAACTGGCAGAAATTCCCCACCTACTATAAGGAGAAGATTTCAAGAGAATCCAGTGCTATGAACTGCATATGTTACCAAACAGACCTGGGGTAGGACCGAGGGCGGGGGGGCTGTTTTTAGGAAATTGCATTCCACCTGATTCCCTCAAAGGTGCTCTGACAATACAAGTCATGATAGATGCCATCTCCTGAGTCTCTACTATGGTACCTATAGGAAAGGAACCTGCCTGGGCAAATTCTCCAGTTCCACATTGAAATGTGTAGCTGCTAGCTACATCTTTTCTGAACTAACTGGAAAACAATGACCAAGCCCTGAGAAATGATCACAGCCCCTGGACATTGCACACCTGCTCTTTTGCCCACAAAAGATATGCTAAACACCAGCCAGCGTAATACAATCAACGTTTCTTGACAGCTATTTTTACCTTGGTAATCCTATCACACTCTTCTTGCCTTGCTTCTGGGAACCATTCAACCCCTCTTTGAATCAGAATAGCCCAGAATTGTGATTTTATCAGTTCCAACCTAAATCTAACCAATCACTGGATGCTCCCTAGCTTTGACTCATCAAGTGTCCATATCATTGTCATCTCTCGGAGGACAGACACTTTCTTTGTTAAGGAAGATTACATGCACGTAGGTAAGGGAGGGTTCTCGGGTTTGAACCCCCGCATCATGTCCGAAGCTCCGCCCACCCGTTTGTGGGTTTTTAAAATGCTTTAGTGCTTTTTCGGTTTTTGGCCTGCAGGGGGCGCATTGTTTGGGCTAGCAGCACCAAACTTTCAGGGATTGTTTGGAGGACTCTCCTGATGATACTATCTGGGTTTGGTGAGGTTTGGTTCAGGGGGTCAAAAGTTATGGACTCCCAAAGGGGGTGCCCCCATCCTCCATTGTTTCCAATGGGAACTAATAGAAGATGGGGACTACACCTTTGAGGGTCCATAACTTTGGACCCCCTGAACCAAACTGCACCAAACCTGGGATGCATTATCAGGAGAGTCTCTTATTGATACCACCCAGGTTTTGTGAAGTTTGGTCCAGGGAGTCCAAAGCTATGGACTCCCAAAGGGGGTGCCCCCATCCCCCATTGTTTCCAATGGGAGCTTAGGAGATGGAGCTACACCTTTGAGGGTCCATAACTTTGGACCCCCTGAACCAAACTTCACCAAACCTGGGTGATATCATTAGGAGAGACTCCTAAAGATACCCTGAAAGTTTGGTGCTTCTAGCTTAACCATTGCACCCCTGACAGCAGACACCCCCCAAATTTCCCCAGATTCTCCTTTTAAATCCACCCCCTTCGGCATGGATTTAAAGGGAGAATCTGAGCTCCTCAGTTTAGAAGAAGAAGAAGAAGAGTTTGGATTTATATCCCCCCTTTCTCTCCTGTAGGAGACTCAAAGGGGCTTACAATCTCCTTGCCCTTCCCCCCTCACAACAAACACCCTGTGAGGTGGGTGAGGCTGAGAGTTCCGAAAAGCTGTGACTAGCCCAAGGTCACCCAGCTGGCGTGTGTGGGAGTGCACAGGCTAATCTGAATTCCCCAGATAAGCCTCTACAGCTCAAGTGGCAGAGCAGGGAATCAAACCTGGTTCCTCCAGATTAGAATGCACCTGCTGTTAACCCCTACGCCACATTGAAAGTGATGCTGTTCAGGGTGGGGGATAATCCACCCCAAAACAGCATCACTTTCAATGTTGTTTAACTAGGGGCCCCAGATTCTCCCTTTAAGGTGGTTTTAAAAGGAGAATTTGGGCTCTCTAGTTTAAACACCATTGAAAGTGATGCTGTTTGAGGGTGGATTCCAGCATCACAGCGGCTGCCGCGGGGGGGGGGGGCTCATATTTTGCACCAGGCTCCATTTCCCTCTATGCCTCTGCCCAGAGGGGAGGGGGAGGGCAGGGGAGGGGAGGGGAGTCTGCCATCCCCAACCTCAGAGAGCTGCTTTTATAAGCGCAAGGCCAGGGGCGGGGCTTGGGGAGGCGTGGCCATGCCCTAGGGGTGGGTGGGGGTGTGGCCCCCCGAACCCCCCCATAAAAAATCTATACCTACGTCCCGGGAAGATTAGCTTGCTTAACATCACTAAAGGGCCAAATTTTCCTATAGGCCATCTACACTGAAGTCTTTGCCCAGTATGTCTGGATCACCTTTGGTTTGGTAGCACTGTGTGCCAGCTGTTCTACCCTTCATGGGCATTGGACTCTGCCCCTCTAGAACTGTTTCTCTACAACACAGATTGTTCTTATCTCCCCCCCCACACACACACACACAACAACAACAACTTATTGTATTCCAAACCTATTCCTCATCTATTTCTAAATCCTAGGCATCTCCTAAATTCTGTGTGTGAGAGAATGTGTATTTTACCATTTGTGCATGTGTAAGTTTATTATTTTATTTTCTCAATAAAAATTGTTAAACTTTATTTTCTGGACTCCTGTAATTTTCTGACAGAGGAAAACCTCTGTAAATTCAGGTGAATTCCCCATCCAAAAGAGGACAGACCCTACCATTTTGGGTAACACATGCACAGCTGTATTTGAAGGAATGAATTCTCACATTTCCTGTACTGACTTCCATACGATATGATTCATCTGTAAGTTATTAATGACTGCTTGTTCAGGCTTTAGTCTGTCAAACAAAAATCAGCTTAAAGGTGCCTAACTACAATTGGATTGTCTGTCTACTATAAGAAATAGTGACCGAGGTAAGATGAACTTGCTGCTGCAGTCTCACATGCACTTACTCTGTTTAAATCCTATTGGCTTCAGTGGGATTGAAGCAGCCTGCATGTCAGATTGTAGCCTACACCTGCTTCTTTTTATGCTGACTTTTATTTTCTGCCATTCATAAAACAAAAGCATAAAATGAAGAACTGGGGAAGGGCAATATAATATAATTATGTGTTGTAGTGTAATTTATTGCAGAAGCAACAGACAAGAAGCCTCTGTCAATCATGCCCTAATTTATTCTCCAAGCAACATTTATTAAGAGAAGTTTCAAACAAAGAGATCCAGAGGTGTTTCCCTACCCTGCCATGCAGCCACTGAGCATGCTCACTAGAACCAACTTGCTTTACCAGGGTTGGCTATCTTCCATAGAGCCATCAGGGAGTTGTACTTATCTCAGTTTCTACTGTGGTAGTTTGACAGCAGATGGAAGTTGGGAAGGTCAGAGACTGAGTAGGTTCATGAATCATGACTAAATGTTCTCAATGACTGCTAGCTTTTAAAAGCATGCAAGTCATTCACAACAAACATCCATGCACATGGAGCCTTTATAGCAGAACTCACTTTGTTTGTGTAGGCATAGCATGGAATAAAACAGAACTGGAAGACATCCAGAGCTTTCACTCCTGGGCTAAGGAAAGTTATTTCAAAAAGGTAATTTGAAAGAGTATTTGCTGTTCATGGTGCTCATCCCATGGTGGATTTCTAGACTAGTTCAAAAATATGTAGTTCTAATTGAACCAGAGACAACAATAGGACATCATAATTACAGGAAGGCAAGAATCAAAACCTCCCTCAAATGTCCTCCAATTCTTTTAAAAACAAGTCCACCTCTAACTTTAGAGCTACAGTTCGATGACTTGAGCAAACCTGGTTCTTCTAAGGTAGAGTAACCACCATTCCATCCCTGCTTTGCAATCACCCAGCATTCAGATGTGTTCTTAGTTAATATTTGTGTTAGCTGTCTTCATAAATAATTCACACACTCTTATGGAATTACAGAAAATTGCTCCTGGTCATCTTCCAGAAGCACAAAAAAAGCAAAACAAAAAGATCTCCTTGCTCCTTATTTCAAAACAGGATATGATACTTGAATGCAAAAGAAAGGGTTAACCTCCCTCAGTGTATGTATTTGTATTTTGTGCATCCTAACTCCTTTATCTACTGAAGTTTTCAGGATTTTTGTACTTAGAAGACTTGTGGAAAAGATTCTGGCATCACCTCAGAAAACACTTGGAAACAGAGTTGCTAAATATTCTCACAATGGCCTGAGATCTCATTCACAGACGCACAAACCCAACACATTTTTACCATGATGAAGGTCATGATGATCTTTTATTAATCTGAGAAGAGAGCCCATCTGCATTTTTTTTAATATACTGATATATGAGGACACAACTGCAAAGCTGCCAGCATGTCAGTTAGAGGAGATTGCCAAAGAGCCAGATGCTAGTGTCAGAAGAACATGTTCCATAGCTTGGCATCTGGGTTGTCTTATTGCCCTCCAAGAAGGAAGAGAAGGAGGAGTGATAAGATATGCAAAAATGAATAAAAACGACAAGCAGTTTCTCCCTGCCGTGCCAGGAGACTCTCTCTCTCTCTCTCTCTCTCTCTCTCTCTCTCTCCCTCCCTCCCTCCCTCTCTCTCTCTCTCTCCCTCTCTCCACAGTTTTTCTATACGTTCAGCACCATTTTTTAATTTAAAAAAGACAGTTCTAAAAGTGTACAAAATCTTTGTTAAATCTCTGACATACAAAAATTCCAAATGCAGATGTGATGGACAGGAGGCTGCCCTGCCCCTGAAGGGAGAATCAGACATTCAGTTGAGCCCATAGGAGGGATGCTGCAGCATCCAATCACCTTCAAGATGCTGGAGGGAACACAAGAGTACAGAGCTGAGTTTTGCCTCAGGGAGAGAGCAGTGATAGCTCCGTTCTAGCTCAGGAAAAAGAACAGAAAGCATGAAGGGTAGCTCTGCCTGGTATTGTAGCAGAGTGGTTTAGCTCTGTCTTTGGGACAGAAACAAGTACTTGATTGTTAGGCCTTGAGGAGCAGACCTGGCACCATTTAGTTTAGCTCTGGGGAAAGGGCATGCTGGCATGGGTGGAATTCTATGTGAGAGAAGATCCACCCTAGTGGCTAGTTAATAAAACTCTGTTTGTCCCTGAAAGCACTGAAAAAAAAGTCTAACTATTCCCTGTACTAAGCCATAACCAACGGAAGCCTATCGAGGGGAAATGGCCCTTGGAGGCAACACCTCCTCTGGGAGACCCTTGCCCCTGGGGATGGGGCTTGGGGTGTGGCAGGGCTTGGATCAAGCCCCACCCCCTGCTCCTCTGCAGGCCGTCTCCAGCCAGCTCCAGGGCCTGGTGAGGGCAAAAGCCGGACTGCACAGAGGCCAGGGGGTGGGGCTTAGTGGCAGGCGGCCCAGGCGGGTCCCACAGCTGGCCGCCCCAGGCCCTACCCCCACCCCCTGCAGGGGGATGGGGCTCAGTGGCGTGCAGCTGGGGCACACACCATTTCGTCATGTGGGGGGTGCCTGGTTTAAACTTTTGTGTCCAGCCAGGTTTCTACTTTGTTTACATGATAACCTATGCTGCTGATTTGTTTTTTAAAAAACCTATATAAATATATCTGATTTGTTTCTTTAAAATCTGTAAATAAATAAATGTTCTTAGTTGTTTTTAATATATTAAACCTGTCTTAGTGATCTTGTTACCGCGACTTGCCAGGTAACAATAAGTGATTTCAGCTCAGCAACTTAATGAGGCGCAGAAAGCAGGTGTTTCTTCAAAGCAAGAGGATTTTATTGCAGATGGTGGTCACAGCTCAGTCAGGAGGGAATCACGCCCTTGCAACGCAGTGCAAGAACTTTTATTCCCAACCTTCAAAAGGGGCAAAGGGGAGGCGAGGGGGCAAGTCCCTCGCCCCAAAACAGCAATCATGAAACAAACAGTTTACAAAACAGATACAGTTACACTTTTCTGAATGGGAAACCCAAATCTCACTGTCAAGCGTCTTCCCGCAGGATTTCGCAATGGTTCTGAAAGGATAGCAAATAGCGTCTATTGTCTGCGAAGTCCAGATGGGCTTATTGCCACACCCAGCCATCTCCTATCAGGTGGCTGTGCTTGTCAGGGATGCTCTAAGGCTCCCGCTTCCCATGCTGTAACAAAGAGAAGTTCAAACTGTCCAATGGTCGTTTCTGCACGTCTCCCAATGGCTGGGAGACCTCTGGGTGCTGGCCGCAGGTTTGATTTGTAATTCCAAAGAGGGTCGTTGTCCTTATCAAAGAGTCAGCTGGGCGTTGGTCTGGGCCACATTCCAGAGTCACTTCCTTGTCCCTTAATATCAAACCTTAACTGGCTATTGCTTTTACTAACAGACACAAATTTCAAAAGTAACATTTCTAACTTAAACATTAGGAAAATCTTAAAGGATCACATATGTACTTATACTTATAGGCAAGACTTCACAAATACTTATTGGCATGGCTTTCCTAAACCTAACAAGAACAAAACCTTAAGCTAACTGAAGAACCTAACTAAACTAACATCTTAAGCTGCAAGCACATCCTAGACTTAACTTAAAAGAGGCATTTATTACATCCTAAAAATGACACAAACACAAGGGAAATTATATAGTATTGGCACAAACATACACATACATTCTTTGGGAGCCTTATGAAGGTTTCTGACACACACAGGTCTCCACATCTTGACTATGAACCAGTGTAGCTTGGTGACTTAACTTCAAGAAAATGTTTCCTCAAAATTCGAATCGGTAACTATCTCAATAATTTTCTTGTGCATTTACATCAGCGATCCCAAAGCCTATATACTCACTACCTGTAGAACACCTGGAAACCTAAGGGGAGGGTTTATAGTTCAAAACAAACCCAATCCCCCAAAATCTTAGGAGGCTATGTATGTCCCCTCAGTAGGGAAAAAAGGCTTGTCACAGCAGATTACAAAAATCTGCTGTGACCTTAATTATAAAACTCTAATGCTTGTGGGTGTTTGATTTATTATTACCACAATCTAAATGGAAGGGATTTGTAAGTAGTGTGAAGCATGCGTAACATTTGCCTTGGATAGTTACTAATATCTTAATGGTAAATATTTGTCTGTTGGTGTGTTGTTGTAATGTGACCACAATGTCATTATGGCTGATTACCCATGGGGCAGCTGCCATGTGCTGGCAGCAGTAGTGCATTGGAACAAGAAATCTTGTCCCAACACTCTTCCCCCCGGCACGCACTGGGGAAGCACGGTGGGGCAAAACATCTTGTCCCAACGCATTTCCTCCCTGTCCCAATGCACTTCTTCTTGCCTTGCCTATGCTTCTCACTTTCCCCACAGAAAGCGAGAGCACTTCCAGTATGACTTTTGCATCAGAGCAGAACAAGGGCAGGGCACAGCCAGCCATGGGTAATTGGCCTATGATGCAATTTTGAAAGCTGAGCTGTTGTTCCTGTTGAAGCAGATGTAGCTCCCTTATGCTGTCAAACCATTGTTCCATCTTGTTCAATATTATCTGTACTAATTAGCGGTGGTTGTCTTGGGTATCGAGAATGGTCAATCGATCAATATACCTTTGGCATAACAAACAGGGTATAACAAAAGAGCATAACAAAATAGGGTATAAATGGATGCAAATAGATAAAATTATGTTTGCCATCTATAAATAGTTGTACAATCCAATATTCCAAATCATTTAGAAATGCAGTTTGATAACATCACATAGAAATTTGGTAACTAATTCAGTTATGGCACAGGAAGTATTATTCAATAAAAAGAAGAAAAAATTCTGTTGATCAGAAAGACCCTCCCAATTAACCATTAAGGGGGACAACGTATTTGTCCTAATTGTATTGAAAAAGGGGCAATGTAACATTATGACCAACAGAGTCAACACATTTCATATTGCACGCACATAATCTCTCCTGACAGGGAATTTTTGAACGTCTCCCAGATGTTACTGCCAAGAGGAAAGAACTATCTTTACAACGCCTCTTACCTGAAGATCTTTAACTGAAGATGAACACAAAATCATAGAATTAAATTGATCTTGAATGTGCAGCAAGGTCCTTTCAATATAGCTTCAATGGATTTAGAGGGTATAACTCTTCTTAGGATGGTATTGTTAATCATCAAAAGATACTTTGTACATTCTATTATTCTCATTATTATTCCACACCTCTTTTGTGATACACTCATGATGCATATCATCATCATCATCATCATCATCATCATCATCATCATCATCATCATCATCATCATCATCATCATCATCATCATCCTGAATAAGCATTTGTAGTATAATGGATAAAGACTGATGAAAAACTGAAATTCTAGATGTATGGGGATATACATCTCAAAAGTTCAGCTGATTATGTTCTCCATAAATAACTGTATAGTGTTTCTGATGATGCTTAATTTGCCTTTATATGTGTGAATCGTGATAGTATATGTTTTATACCAGTGATGTTTTTGTTCATTTCATATTCACTTAATATTCACAAATCAAAGAAAGTCCCAAAACGGCAGCTCCTTTTGACCCCTGAGATGAAGAATTGTTTTATACTCCCCTTTTTGTACCTTTAAGGAGTCTCAAAGTGTCTTACAATCCCTTCCTCTTCCCACAACAGACACCTTGAGAAACTGAGAGAGTTCTAAGGCTGTGACTAGCCTAAGGTCACTATGCAGGCTTCATTTGCAGGAGTGGGGAAACAAACCCAGTTCACCAGATTATAGTCTACCACCCATGTGGAGGAGCAGGTCATCAAACACAGTTGTCCAGATTAGCGTCTGCCACTCTCAACCAGTGCACCATGCTGACTTTCTCTGTGTAACATGAATAGAAATCTATGCGAATGTTAGGAGTGTATAATGGCAAATTGAAGGGGTGCAAGGAAGAGAATTGTGTGAGGTTGCCTCCCATCCTTCTTGCAGCTGTAGATGCTGGAAGGGCTAATGGTTCAGTTCATTTAATATACAAATAAATAAAAAAAGAAAGAAAACGTTGGAACTGCAGCTTATATGTCAGGCAAGCTTTAAATCTTAATATGCAAATTTCAGCTGATGTTTGAACTGTCAAAGATGTATATTACATTAAATTAAAAATATTTTTAGTTGCTGAACTATCTCTCTTGTTCTTCCCCCATGCACATGCACCAGAAACCAATCTATTCTGCATATACTACTTTTCTTGATTTTTTTTGTTAGCTATTAATTAGCAAGGTATATATATTTTTGTCATGGTCTTTGGATAGGTCAACTGAAATTTGACTTGATGGATGTTGTTAATTAGATTGACTTTTTTAAAAGCAATGCTTGGGAAAAAATAAAGGAGGAAAGTATCTGAATGAGCCCAAATTGAAGTGACACTTGGTTTTTAACAGCTGTTACCCAAACCCTAATTATGGAGTATACAAAAGATTGTTCTTCCTGAAACACCCTCTGAACTTCCTGAACAGTGATTGGCATTTTCAATTATTTATTCAGATTTTTAAAAGCAGTTGAGAAAAATAAGTAGTGTATCTTGTTAAGGCTTTATCATACATAGATGATAATGAAGGCTTCATAGATCCTCATGTACAAAACCACAGACATAAATGACTATATAAGCACAGTTTCTAGCAAATGCCTAGTTGCATTTGCAAGTGACCAGATCAAAATGCACATGTGCCACTGAGTGACATGGATTGCCACTCACTAATCAAGTTCAGAGGCAGTTCCCAGAAGAGCTAGCAGTTTAACACAAACTTAGGATCATGAAGCACCAAGTACAGAGGAGTATTGTAAAGGCAAATCCAAAGTCCAAAATTAGGGTCAAAACAGAAATGCAGCAACAGGAATACAAACATGGGCTCCAAGTACAGGAGGTACAGGGGAATGTAGCAAAGCCCAGTTCAAACACCAGACCAATTTCAGAGTAGGATTCAAGCAACAAGAACACAAGCAGCAGCTTCCAAGTCAGAATACAATGTTACTGACACTACAAAGCCAGCTTTCCAGCCACTTATATACTAGATACCCCACCCACCAGTGCAGAACCCCATGAAGCTGAATTGCTTCAATCTGGCTCTTGTAAAGACTCTTCAACTGAGGCCAGCTCACTCCAGAGCTGCTTGTTTGCTATTGCATCTTCTTTCCTGTATACTGGCATGCAGCTTCCCCCATCATTGCTCCTGGAACTCTGGAGAAGTCAGAGGTGAGTGAGCTGACAGTGCCTCTCCCAGCTTGGTGACAGGAGGCTGGGAAGCTTCAGAATTGGGGCCTGGTTGTAGCTCCCAGTCTGTGGGCTGTATCTGAGCCTTTGGTTCTGGCTCTGTAGGTCCTGCTGGAGACTCAGGCTCTGGGTCTGCAGGCACTGGCCTCTGGGACCAAATCTGTATACCCTTCCACATCTGAGTCCTCATCTGAAGAATTCCTAGCCATGCTGGGCTGGGTCATAACACTGAGGTGTCTTAGCATATACATCCGACTGAGTTGGGTCTTCCATCTTTCCACCAATAGAAGTGGATAATTTCCTACCCTACCCTTCCACAGCACCTCTTTAAGCCCTGGAAAGATGATCCTGGAGATTGGTTGGACAATCTCACATGAAGGAAATGCCATATGGAATTTCATTGAGGAGAGGTAATTGGATGAAATTGATCCTCCTCCTCCATGGTCTAGTGAAAATCTGGTAGAATCCATCACACTCAAAGCATACAAGGCAAGCAGGTTGCATATAATATATACACCAGGTGCACACCCTTAATGCTCCTGATTCAGCAAGTGATGTCAGATCACTGATGGTGAAAATGACCTTCACTGTATCTGACTGAAAATGTATAATATGCCCATAACACTGAATAAGGCATTGCCTTACAGTTTAGCCTGTGCACAAAAACCAGATCACAGTAATTCACCTAGAATGACCTTTTGGACCTATGGCTATTGGTGCCTAACATTAAACAGTCATCCTAAACTAGCAAGGAAACCCAGTGCACAGAAGCCTCCTTTTTGTGTGCAGAGCCAGCATGGAGGCATCATACTACATTTTTAATGAAAAACTGAAGCAAGTACAGCTACATTTTAAATTCAGGAAATGATGATGAAACAAATGATGAATATGTAAAATGCCTTTTGCAATTCCTGAGGCAATCAAGGTGTTAATTCCTAATGGCAGCATCTCAACATTTCTCACTAACATTTTTAGGCTTTGGCTCGAGGGAGCTGCTTCTTCCCTCCGAGCAATGTTCAGCACTGCCCCTCCTTCATTCAGTTGTACACTGAAGGGTGGGGCACTGAGTCACACTCATGCCTCACCACGAGAGAAGAATAGACTCAAGTACGGTATTGTTATTCAATGATGTATCTCTATGAACCAAACGATTAGATTAATATTTGCCACAGATTCACACCTATTACCAAACATGCACTTTCCAGAGACTGTTACCAGCCCAGCCATACCCCAACTGGCTCATTCCTTTCGCAATTCAGAACTATCCTTTTGTAGTTGAGAATTTGTGCCACATCTTGTCTTTTAGACACAAATGACCATGAAAACCAACAGTTACTCAGCAGTAATTCCCATTAAGTTAAATAGGACCCCGAGGTGTGTGTTTAATAAGTAGGCTTACAGTTAACAGGCTATTAGGATGGGGTAAATCAGGGGTGTCCACTCTGCCCCACTCAACATTGCTACAGCATTATATGGGATTAGCTGGTAGGGAACATAATTGTTGTGGGGTCTCCTTCAACTTGGTATTGATATGATCTTTTTTCACATGCCCCATATTGTTCATACATAGGCTTGATCTTCCAGCAGTTAGGCTATAACAATTGATGGCAAGTATGATGCAGACTGCTAGCTAGGGCTAACTGAGGCCCTATAAGCACACATGGTTTGTTCTGGATTAAATATTTGTGGTCGTCACGGTTTCTGCTTGTTGTTCGCACATACTAGCTCTGGAATGCAGTTCAACCCCTACTCTGTCACCCATTCGAGGCGTCACCTCACATTTTTCCTGTCGCTCGATGCTTCTGCAACTTTTTCAGATAAAACAGTTTCCCTCCAAATTTCTGCCCCTATGTGCGAAATGTCACGCTACTGAGCAGGTTTTAAGAATCACGCCCCTGCGGTGATGCAATTTCTCCCAGCCAATCGGGAGGAGCAAGGAATTTGCCAGTTGCGCGCGCAGATTTTACAGGTCCGATTCCGTCTCACTCACCTCCCGCCTCTCCTCACGCTTGGTCAGGCATTGCATTGTCCCGCTGCAGCGAGGTCTTGAGAAACCGAGATCTCTGCGCAACAGTGCCGTGAGACTGTGAGATAATACTTAATCAGTAGCTCATTGGCTGGGTTACGTCCACACCCGGGGAGATCAAATGGATGGGCCGAACAGCTCAGCTGCCAACTCAGACAAAGCTCTTGGTAGGAGTGTGTCATGGCAGAACGACAAGATGAGGGATCTGATTGCAGTATGGGGGGGAGGAGGAAGTACAGCACTCCCTAAAGTCCAGCTACAGAAACTTAGATGTTTTTGAGAAGGTGGTGGTGGAGATGCGCCTCAGGGGGCACAAGAGAAGTGCCATTGAGTGTAGGACAAAAGCAAAAACTTTAAAACGTGACTTCAAAAGAGTTAATCAGCCCAACAAGACTTCTGGTAATGGTCCTCGGACCATGCTTACTTTGAAGAGCTGGAGCAGATATTGGGGGGAGGGGGGGGAGAAGCATTAACCTGCCGCACCAGCTTAGAGCAACGGAATGTGTAGTGGGCGCTTCTGCCGACACTGTATCGAGGGACAGCGCCTCGGCACACTCAACACAAGACAACTCGAGGTAACGTCAGCCAATGAAAAGACTGCCGTGTTGTCATCTCGTGGCCACGTCACAGCGTGACAATGTGATGACGGGGCCAAATGTCACAAACAACACGCCCAGGAACGGCCAAGCAGCCAATCAGAACTCTCATTTGCATCGCATTCCATGGCAATGCAAACTATCGGGGCTTCTGGATTCAGATGTGGTTCCAGAACAACCGGCCGAAGTGCGAATGATGTTGAGCGACGAACCGGCAACAGAAAGGTTGGGATGTCGATGCGCATTGCAGTAATTCCAGAACAAACCTTGTATGCGAAAAGGGCCTGAGAAGCACCTTGGACCATCTCAAGATGAGTCAGACTGGCAACAGCAAGAATGGCTTGATTTTACTTTATTTAAGCTTACATCCTGCCCTACCCAACATTCCATGACATTTCCAGGAAGTATATAATAATAGAAGAAGATTTGGATTTATACCCTCCATTTCTCTCCTGCAAGGAGACTCAAAGGGGCTTAAAAACTCCTTTCCCTTCCTCTCTCCACTACAGATACCTTGTGAAGTGGCTGGAGCTGAGAGGTTTCTAAATGAAGTGTAACTAGCCCAAGGTCACATTGCAGGTATGTAGGAGTGAGGAAACAAATCTGGTCCACCAGATATGACTCCACCACTCATGTGGAGGAGTGGGAAATCAAACCTGGTTCTAAAATTAGAGTCTACCTGCTCTTAACCACAACACTATGCGGACTCCCTCTGTCTGGCTTCTTGAACCCTTAATCTTAGTTCATTTAGCCACCCTTTAAACAGAAAAATAATTTTGTCTGATTCCCCCAATTCTCTTATTCTGATTATTATGCCACATGTTTTGCAAGCCTAAAGATTTGTCACAATCTTGCCCTCAGCAAAAGCAATGGAGACATTTTTATTATTTTTTAACACTAACAGTCCCATCCAAAGGTGGGGCTGAATCCACCCATGGGAGCAGAGGACAGCTGTGCCAGTGGATTTGCCCTCCCTGGGGCATTTACCCTGGTGGTGGAGTGATTTTGCTAGCATGCAGCCATCATGGCCCTCCCCAGTCCTGGGAAACAGCACTGAATGCCATCCCAGGGCCCCTGTCGCTGCTGCCATAGAGGAGGTGGGCTGGGGGCATGGCCAGGGGAGGAGCTGACACTAGTCAGCTCCCTCTGGCCTTTGTAGGTATTACGCCGGTAGCCTCAGCCTCGGATTTATGGCCCATTTTCCATTCATCCCAAAGGGGGCTTCTTAGTGGCAGGGAGGATTTTTTAATAGTTCAGGTTTGGATGACTTTTGCCAGTGATTTGGCCTTTCATGATTTAGGACTGTGTTGTAAATGCTAGGAAATTAACAGTATACAAACCTGGTGGTTTCCTTTTATTGGATGCAGGTTTCTGGTATAAAATAGCAATCCTCTGAGTATAGAATGCTCAGCCCACATGAAGACTGGTTTCTAGGCTGTGCATGGAGGCATTAGAAAATAACCCTGCTACTGGCCAGCGGGCTGGATTAATTTTATTAAAAATATGTTGATTACATTCTGAAACCTATTTTGTCTAATGCTGTTGCTGTACATACCTGATTCAAACTAAGACTGCTAACAACTTCAAAGAAATCAGCAGTCACCCATTCATTAAAAACAGCAGCAGCATAATAATAATATCTTCATCTGATCTATTAATTAAGATGATATTGCCTAAGAGCTGTTACTTGCTTACCTGGCATAATAGCACGCAGAAGGTCTTTTGTTCTCCATCTCCTGTTTAATGCTATTGGCAAAACCAGCATCTTTGACCTATGTTGTATAGACTGAAGTTTATGCCCATAAAGGCTGACCTTGTGTCATACTTAGCATTACTTATTTTGTTAAACGCCAAATTAACTGGGGATTAGTTCAATAGCCCTTTAAAAATATTATTGCCTCACATAAAATGGCCTATAACTTCAAACTGTGTGATTTACCTGCAAATCATTACATGCCAATAGTTTGGACCACTGGTATGAAATCAAGATGGCAAATATAGAGTGCTCAGTTAAAATGTGAGTCCCTTCTGTTCATTCTCTCTGTTCTGCCTCATGTCAAATGTCAATTCCTGTAATCTGAAGCAAATATCTCAAAAGAAAACAAGCTGTTTCATCTTTTTAAAAACACTGAGTGTTAACTTTGTTTCTATTGACTTTATTGAAAGTTTTGTGCACGGATCCAAGGTCAGATGAATTAGGCCTATATATAAGGATTTGGGCAAAACGTACCACTAAAATGTTTCTACTACTGAAAAGTCAAAGGAAATGTATCAGACTAAATCAGATGTGTTTCCTGACTACAGGGTTTTAATGAAACTTGAGAATAGAATTTTCTTTCTTTTATGAAAGGTTACACTTTTACAGAAAGTGATGCATATCTTGGATGTGAAAACATGATATCATTCCACAGTTGAGCTGGTAAATCAGTTTGTGAGTTTTCTACAATGATGAGCAGCTTTGCCTTTTCCTCTTCCTTTCTCAAGAATGGTTTTCTTCTGTTACAGTCATTCCCAGTTATTTTCACTAAGAGAATTCTTGGTTCTAGATCACATGGAGTGCATACATACATACATAAGCCTTTATTGGCATAATCAGAAGCAAATACATAAATAGATAATAAAAGCAGAAGGCCCCCACAAGGACCATATCAAATGTGTGCTACTGGGAGCTCTCAGCTATCTCCATAATAAAATTAGCGACCTCTTCACAAAAACCAGGTTCCGGGTTATTCAACAATAGAGATAACCTAGTCAGATCAGGCAGTCCAGATTGAAAGTAAGAATATAGAGTGGTATATTTAGATCTGATTTTATCAAATCTGGTGCAGTGCAAGAGTTGGTGGGCCAGGGTTTTGAACACATTAGATTCGCAGCTGCATAGCCTTGCAGATTTATCTAGGTTATTGATCACATGGAATAGAAAAAACACACACCTTGGTTAAAATGGTAAACAGAAGGCATTCCCCCACATTGCAAATGCGGATGCTGTCACACTGCTAATTTTTTTTCCCTTTCAAGTTATTTCTTTGAAGCAGACCTTGCCCTTGAGTAAGGTATATTTCCTGCTCAAAATGTTCTTTAAAATATTTCAGCCACCTTTTCTTTAATATATTATTGTGAACTCATAAGCAAACATGTATCTTGCTATGGCCAATGAAGTCTGTAAGCTAAGACTGAGTTCCTTCAGGAACAGCAGAATAAAAATATGATGGATCTATTTATTTTTATTTATTTCAAACGTTTCTATGCTAGCTTTCTACCCAGTTCAGAGTCCCCAGGGCAGCAAACGTTAAAATGTTTCAAATATTAAAAAGAATTTAAAATACAAATAGATATTAAATATTTAAAACAATTAAAGAAAACCTAATATAAACACATAAAAATAAACCCATAAAAAGATCCAAATAGGGAAGAGGACTAATAAGAGTTAGTGGGGCTGTCGAACAAAACACAAAATATCTTCACCCACTGGCAGAAAACAATGGTAGAATGGGACAGACAAATCTCCCTGGGGAAGGAGTTACAAAGTTTGGGGGTCATAACTGAGAAGGTGTCATGATCTGCCTGGTTCTATCTTGACCGATCCTGCCACATCTCCCATGT
Source organism: Sphaerodactylus townsendi (assembly GCF_021028975.2). Classification (NCBI taxonomy): domain Eukaryota; kingdom Metazoa; phylum Chordata; class Lepidosauria; order Squamata; family Sphaerodactylidae; genus Sphaerodactylus; species Sphaerodactylus townsendi. Next base: position 37,279,419 of record NC_059435.1, read on the forward strand.
GGGATATGGGATCCTCTCTCCTTCCCTCCTTCCTGAGCCTGCTATCAGTTCATTGCTTTAGTTTTGTTTTCCAGGCAAAGCCTAATTTGCTTGTTAGATACCTGCTGTTTTTTGCTCTTCAAAACACTGGGGAGTGTGGGTTGTTTTGACTTATGTGAAGGCTGTCTCCTTCCCATGAGATCGAAGGAACACCATTTCCTTCTTGGGTGCTAATACTTCTTGGGAACTGGTACTGATGGGTGATGCTGTGTAATACAGAGGGTCACGGGGTATAACTGAAAGTTTTTTAGCAATTAAATTTAGTTCTAGCAACAGAAGTCTAAATATCTTTTCCTGGTGCTGATTACAATAAAGAAATAATCTGAATATAGAGTCTCATTATTGAACAGTCTAGGGACACAACAGAAGGCAATTTTTAGGTAGCCACCAGTCTATCCTCAGGAGGTGACAGCACCCGAAGCATGGCCTGGAGGTACCTAGAGTGGCCAGGTAGATTTATGTGGGAGTAGGCAGCCATTAATTTATGCTGACTTGAAGCCATTTGGACTTTAAAGGACAATACCAACATCTTAAATTGAGCCTGGAAGCAAACTGCAAGTCAGTGTAGATGAAAGAATACTGGAGGGATATGATCACCAGAAGAAGTTAAAGACTGGGGATCATATCCCTCCAATCTTCTTTCATCTACATTGGGGAAGAAATTCTCGATTGTGGAGTAGTTTAGAATTAGGATTATTTTACCTGGTCCATACATCCTGTAGCTTTACACATTGCCTGTTGTCATATTCTTTTTTAATTTTTACATTATTATTTTCAAGGGCATAGGTTAGTAGATCAACAGATGAAGTGCCTAATAATGTGGCATCCTAGGAATTTTTAATCCCTGCACTAAGATTTCATTTTATCTTGAGTAATAATTGACCAAACAAGGCTTGTTACTGGAAATAATTCACTCTCTAAGATCTTCCCATCATTAACTGAAGCATACTGCTGAGTCACAAAAACCAGCAAGCTGCCTAGGACTGCATCTTTCAAAAATCCTTCCCTGGCTCCTCCATCCAGATTTTGACTCATTTTAATGGCAAAAATCCAACACAGATTCAAGCAGTTTTGCTGACATCATTCAGTTTAAGCATGTATAACCTGTTCTGGATAATGCTGTTCCAACATTAGTTTGATATTTTTCTTTTCCTCGCATCCCCTGCAACTTCTTTCTTTTAAATACACACAGAGCAGTAAACTGGGCAGAGAAGCTGAGCCTTTGGATGGCCAGGAAATAACAGGATTGTTAAAGAAAAATGAAGAAATGGCAGAGAAGTACAACAATTGTTTTGCTTCTGTGTTCACTGTGGAGAGTGTGGTGGCATGTATTCATGCCATAACCACTATTTTTATGAAGATAGTCTGAAGAACTGAGTCAAATTGAGGTGACAAGAATTGAAGATCTACACCTATTGGGACATTAAAAGTGGATAAGTCTCCAGTTCCTGGTGACATTCATCTGAGAATTGTTAGAGAACGGAAATTTGTGATTGTTCATCTACTAACCCATATCTGTAACTTTAAAAAAAAAATCAGCCACAGTAACAGAAGACTGGAAAGTACCAAATGTTGTGCCAGTTATTAAAAAGGGGTCCAGAGGGGAACCAGGAAATTTCAAGTCAGTTAGCCTAATGTATGTCGCAAGAAAAGTAGTAGAAACTGTGATCTTATATAAGAGGAAAATAGCCTGATGGAATAAAAGAAGAAAGGTTTTATGCATTGCTTTTTTCTACCTTTAAGAAGTCTCAAAGTGGCTTACCATTGCCTTCCCATCCCATCCCCACAACAGACACCTTGTGAGGTAGGTGGGGCTGACAGAGTTCTGAGAGAACTGGACTAGCCCAAGATCACCCAGTAGGCTTCCTGTGGAAGTGAGCGGAAACAAACCCAATTCACCAGATTGGAGTCTGCAGCTCTTAACCACAACACCACAGTTTTCCTGCATGGCTTCTGCTAAGAGAAGTCCGTATCACCAACATTTTGAAGTTCTACCTCACCAAAGACCCCTAAATAATCTTAGCAGTCAAGGGATAAAAGGATGATCCTCTTATGGATTAAAAATTGGTTAAACAGTAGGAAAAAAAAGTAGGAATAAATGGACAGTTCTTGAAATGGAAGGAGATAAGCAGTGGGGCACCACGAAGATTGGTGTTGAGGCCCATTTTATTTAATTTGTTCTGGAACTGGATGTGAGCAGTTTGCAGATGACAAACTTGACCACTGCTCTGCTTACCTTTGGCAAAAACAAAGGCTGACTGTAAAGAGTTCGAGGAGACTCTCCACAAATTGGGTGAGTGACAAATAATGTGGCAACTGAAGTTAAGTGTAGTGTAGGTAAGTGTAAAGTGATGCACATTGGAACAAAAAATAGTAATTTTGAGTATATTCTAATCAGGTCTGGACTTGCTGAGATTGAGAGGTTAGGTCCAGTTACACTTGTGGAAGGCACCTCGCTTTCCCCAGTATGTGCCTATTTTCCCTTTTTTTCATCCTCCTGGAACCCCACGCCATCTTTCTCTGTTTCTCCTTCCCACTCACAAACATGCCAACCTTGTATTCCCCCCTTCAGCTGTATTTAAAATGTCTGTGGTTCATTTATACCTCACCTTTCTTTACAATATTTTTACAACAACCCTGTGAGATAAGTTAGGCTGCAAATGTGTGAATAGCCCAAGGTCACCCAATGAGCTTCCATGGCAGAATGGGGATTCAAATCTGGGTATCCCAGATCCTAGTCCAAAATTCTAGCCACTGTATCATAGTGACTATTGTACAGCATCTGTATTGTACAGAAGCAAGCAGCCAAGCCTGGAAGAATCATGGAAATCAGACAGCCAGTAGGTCGCCCAGTGGTTGCTACTAAAACCGCAGCCTTGACAAATAAATTAGACGTTACCGTATATACTCGCGTATAAGCCAACTTTTTCAGCACAGTTTTTGTGCTGAAAAAACCCTCCTCGGCTTATACGCGAGCCACCCACCGTCGCCACCGCCACCCGCTGCCCACTGCTGCCGCCGCCGCCCATCATTCCCCTCACTCACCCACTCGCCTTTTCCTTTCCCCTGCTGGCTCTGAAGGCTTGGCTCCAGGGAAACTGCCGCTTGGGCAGGGTGTCTCTATCATTCTCTTAAAAGGGCAATGCTCCTTTGCCCTTTTAAGAGAATGATAGAACACCCTGCCCGAGCAGCAGCTTCCCTGGAGCCAAGCCTTCAGAGCCGGCCTGGAGAAAGGAAAAGGTGAGAGTCTGCTAGCCCCCCCCCCTCCCACAGGCTTGTGCCCGGTGTCCTGGGTGGTCCTGGCTCTTCCCTGCCCCCGCCTGCTCTGCAGAAAGCAGTCCTCTGCTTTTTGGGTTTCCTTGCTCGCAAACCCAAAAAGCAGGTGAATGCTCTGTCTGGCATTTCCTTATTTGCAAGCAAAAAAACGCCAGAGCAGCCAAGGGGATCCAAGGGGAGCCAAGGCTGCTGTGGGGATCCAGGAGGCGGCGGGGGGTGGGAGCGATTCGATGGAGAGCGGGCGCCCCGGCTCTTCCCTGCCCCCACTTGCTTTGAAATTACCACCCTAGGCTTATACATGAGTCAATAAGTTTTCCCAGTTTTTGGTGGTAACATTAGGTGCCTCGGCTTATACACGGGTCGGCTTATACATGAGTATATAGGGTACTTTTTTCACATATTTTCACATGTTTGCATGTGTTCTCCACAGCCATACAACAGCTGTGGGGAACTGCTTGTTGTTGTTGTTGTTTGTTTGTTTTTTGTTGTTGTTGTTTGTTGTTAAGGTGAGCCCAAATAGGCTCAGATTGGCACTGCAGGGGGAGAAAGGAATCCTGCCTCCTCCTACTTCCACACCAGTAGTTTTCTTCATCAACCATGCCAGAAAGATTTATTTTGCCAACTGTGCTGTTCCATGTATACAGGCCATGTATACAGGCACTCTGTGTTGAACAGCAAAATCAATGGACTAACTCACTCCCATGCAAGGGTTTCATGCAAGGAGGCAGTGGCCCTTTTTCTGCTATGGTGCCATTCTAAAACTTTTTGGGTTCATATATTTTTTCCAAAGCAGTTCAATGCTATGTGGATGAGGGAATATGTGTTATGCATTTTAAAATATTATGTCTATTTGGGCTCTGAGTGTTCCCTCAAAGACCAAAACAGCTCTGGACAAAGCCATTCCTTTTCCTGAAAGAAACCAAGGCTGGAAATTTTGGCAAGCAGTGGCCAATGAGGGCATTTGCTTCTTCAAGTTACTGGAACTGCTTCTATTATTTGGGGGGTTTAAACCCCCTTATGTAATTTAAAAAAAAAATTCAATTTCTCTGAAGAGGACTGCCTGGAGCACCACGAGTCCCTTGACAAAAATTCCATCTCCCCTTCCCCTATCCACGACCCCGTTCCAAAACAAATATAATGACAAAGCAAATCACTTGGCTTTCTGACTAAAATCATAATTGTTGGCTGGGAATAAGCTTTACTGAATTAAGTGAGACAGCGGCCTCTCTTGAACTGTAGTAACTACCAAAAAAAAAAAACTTGTAAAGTATTTCTACTAACCTACACTTGCAGGGTTTTAATAAGAAAAGGAAAATTGAGGAGATGTGAGAAATCAATTTCATCATCCAGGGAGGGGAGACAGGTGAGCCAAATCTCCAGATGGTGATGTCTTCTTGTACATGTACTGACTTTAGATAGTGATTCTAGTGCCCGGGTGCTGAAGTTCAATCAGCTCCAGCTCCCTCTTCCCATTCTATCCCATCTTCTCTTGCTACTGCTTCCAAAAAGTAGAAAAAAAGAAAGCAGGAGAGATGGAACAATTAAAATTACCCTGGAAATAATTTTGAGAGTAGTGCAATCCCAGTGGCATATCTAAGGTATGGCAAGTATGACATATGCCCTAGGTGCCTTTTAAAGGTGGGCACCAACCCTGCCTGCCTCCTTGTGCACCTGACCCAGCCATGCTGTCCATGCACCTCACTCCACTTGCCTTCTGGCCCCTTGGTGCCACCCAGCCACTGGAATCACTGAGCCTACTCCACACTGAGCCAAACTTCAGGGAAAGGCTCCCACTGTCCTAAGTCAGCAACAGGACACATGGTCAGCCAGCAGGAGGACAGACCCTTGGCCCAGGTACCTGAAAGGCATGATGACACTGAGGGGTGCACTGACATAATAGGTGCTATTTTCCATAGATATTCCCCTGTGCAAATGATCCAAATCAGGTACAGCTCCTTAGTGCACATAAAGATATGGAACTGGCCAGATCTTTTGGGAATAATTCTAAGGAGGTACCCTTAGAAATGACCCATTTTATTCAATAGGCTTACCCTAGTTTTCAGTTTCCATTGCATATGAGCTGTTTAAAATTTAACATATAATAATAATAATTAATTACAAGGTAACATAGTTCCATAACATGCATTTTAATGGAAATTAAAGCTGTTTTACTTCCTTACTAATAAGAGTTTTCCCCATTCATATAGCAATATCTGCAGGCTGAGAATTCACTTCATGCATGTGATGAAATAGATTCTAATCATAAAAGCTGGAACCACAATATATGCTATTTTTGTATAGTGGCACAAGATTCCTTTTTAGTTTTGCCACAAAAAAATGAGATGGCTACCCTTTAGAGCTTATCTTTTCTAGTTACTCAGGTTGTACAAAGATTTCACTTGGATTAACCTAAGAGTTTGTTTTCAGGACTAGCTAGTTCTAGAAGAAAAATACTTCTAGGCATGCATAGAATGCCTTTCCCTCAACCAGATGAAGAAAGAGAAGCCGCAGCAGCAGGAATATGTATACCTCATTTTTCTCTTCTATAATGGGACTCAAGGCAGCTTACAAGTTCCTTTTCTTTCCTCTCCCCACAACAGACACCTTGTGAGGTAGGTGGGGCTGAGAGAGTTCTGAGAGAACTGTGACTAGACCAAGGTCACCCAGCAGACATCATGTAAGGGAGCGGGGAAACAAATCCAGTTCACCAGATAAGAGTCTGCCACCCATGTGAAATCAAACCTGGTTCTCCAGATTCCAATCCAATGCTTTTAACCACCATACCATGCTCATTCTCAAAAAATCATGAAGTCTCCTTTCTTCCGCATGCTTTAATAATTCAGTAGCATACTTAAAGATGCAGGGGAAGCAATGGCATCACTGTATAACATTTTTAAGATCCAATGAAAAATGAGGATAGAATAACTATATTCTTTGTACCTTTCATTCATGGCTCCAGTCTCTGGATTTAAGTATCCACAGGTGGGGCCATGATAAGAATTAGATATACTAAGGTGCAAATACTTCAAACATTCACTTTGACCTCAAGCCCCAAAATTCAAATTCAGAAAACTCTAGATTAACAAAGCATAAGAAAATACAATTGTGTACCTAATTAGATAGATTTGAGTCATGTGAATAATCTCTTATCCCATGCTCTCTCATAGCTGAATGTGGGTTTACTTAATACAGAAATTTGGAGTCCTTGAGTGCAATGCCACACTCTGTGCAAAGCCCCCAAAGCATTTTGGATTGAATAGATTCCCTGCATTTCTCCTTCATTGCTTGGCCACTGTCAGTTAAAGTCAGATTCTTAATGTTAATCATGATTTCCTGTGAAAATATTGCATGAAGGTACATATAAATTATTAAAGCCAAATGCACACCAAGTGATTCATACTTTCTATTAAATAAATATTTTGTATATGATGCATTAGCAACAGTATGAAATATTTATTTCTGAAGAATATAGATATATAAATTTTAATAAAATGAAAAGGATTGTTAGCTTCCTTTAAAGATAAATAAAACAGAAAATGTGGTGAAATATATATGATGAATACATTAAGCAAATACTTATTTTGCCCCATAAGTTGATGTGATTTTTATAGACAACTCTCATAAAAGTGCTAAACGTATTTAGAAATGAAATATATTAAATAAAAATAAAATCTACTATGGGAAGTAACTGTAAATATTTAATGATATAATTAACTCTTATTAATGTGACGTTCTTTATTTTTCAGATGAAAAATTCAGAAGGATTTCATCCCCTCTCATTTTAATGAGATGGTGTGTTTGTCATAATTATTATGTATTTTCATTATCATTTTTGATGAATATTAATAATTTACAGTAAAGTAATGGGCCTTATCCTGCCACCATGAAAGTCACTGTAGGAAACGGCTAAAAACTATGAGGAACAAGTAGCTGTACTGTTGTAACAACAGCAAGGCCAGTTCCTCCCACCCACCCCAAATAAAAATAACTACCCTGTTTCCCCTAAGACATCCCCGAAAAATAAGACATGGTAGAGGTTTTACTGAAATGTGAAATATAAGGCATCACCCGAAAGTAAGACATAGCAAAGTTTTTGTTTGGAAGCATGCCCGACGAACAGAACACAGGAAAAATAAGACATCCCCTGAAAATAAGACATAGCACATCTTTGGGAGCAAAAATTAATATAAGACACTGTCTTATATTCGGGGAAACACGGTATCAGCCACAAGTATAGAAGATGCTAATGGTTTGTTTCATTCCCAAGACTGCAGACTACGTAAACAATTTTTTGTCAGTGATTAAGTATTGTGGATTTTCCTTGATACCAAATAAGTTATTGTAAATTTCCATGTTTACAAGAAAAATATTTCTCATAGTGTTACATCAAGCTAGTTTGCAGATATTATCTTATGACTCTGCTAAATACGGCACATGAAAACATGGAACAGATCTTCCAAGAAGCCTATTCAAGGGTGATCCTATGAACTGAATCCAAGATGAATAGAACATCCAGGTCCAGCAATCATCCTTGAACATATTGCACGGACAACATGTTACTATATCTTTATATAGATGCATTCGCAGGAATTTTTCTATAAGCCTCACTGTTAAATACACAACCCAAAATGTATTTAATAATAAATTCGCATTTGCCAGAAAAGGAAGCGAGAGAGAGATGGCCCTGACAGAGAATAATTTGGTTTAAAATGTGATTCCATACACACTTACCTTGGAATAAATTCTATTAACTTTGCTGGGACTTACCTCTGAGTTCACATCTGAAGCATGGTCCCGCACACAATATTTAAATGAGATTAAACTGTATTAAGCTGTATTTTATCCTATCATTTCTTCAAGGAGCTCAAGGCAGCACATATAATCCTCCTTATCTCTGTTTAATCCTCACAATAACCTCATGGGGTAGGTTAGATAGAATGAAAGGGACCGGTTCAAATTTCCAGTCAGTCATGAAGGTGAGTGGGAATTTGAACTCTACTTCCTTAGTTCATATATTATTCTAACTACTGTACCATACTGCTTCTCTGGTTTAGATCGTTTGTCCGTATTCTAAAATTTTAAGTGAAATCTCTTAATATTATTTTAATCCAGTTTAGGATTGATCAGAAGAAAACAAAACTGTCATTTGCATCTTTTATTCTCAAAGTGATATGGATCTGCCTACAAAAAACACAGAAATATTGCAGTTAGATAAGGGGATCCAAACAGTCCATGAACAACCAAGACAGCCAATATTACATTCAACCTAAATTGTTTATACAAAATAGTGGCATAAGATTATTTTAAAGACTTGACTTTGCCTCCTTTTTAATTATGAGGGATAAAAATAAAATTGAATGTCTGAGAAGAATAAATAGATAATGAAGTATCAAGCATTTACATAGATGCACTTTATTAAAATGACTGTCTCCTTCTAATGTTTAATATAATTTCTGTAAGGCAGGTTTACACTTGTTCTCATATAAATGCACAGGTATTAGATATATTAATGTGACACCCTTTGTATCACTTCCAGAAACTGAAGAATTACTTTAACCTTTTCTGTGCTTGGTGAGGTCTTTCTCCAGTAATGAACTCAGCAGCCTCTGTAAAATGGAACATAGTGAACCCTTGTTAAATACCCATGTTTTTGAGTTGCCTTCTCCATAAACAAAATTGTGTGATCATCTTGCAATCACTTGCATGCCACTGCCATTTATACTTTCATGCTACTTAGGTGTGTGAACCTCAGTTGCATAAATCCATCTCACCAGGATATGATGTAAAGGGAATGGTAGAGTAGAGGAAGGCCTGGGACACTTCATGGTTGCCTGAAAACACCACAATTGAGATCCAGAGTCCTAAACTTTCTAACGTTGATGATTGTTCTAGACTGCAATCGCAGCAATGTATCACACATCTCCAGCAGGTTCTGTTCTTTCTAGCTGTGATGCATTCTGAGGTTTTTGTAAGATTTTCCCATGGTCATGTTTTCTCTCAGAACAGAACATGGGGTTCCCAGTTTGTCCAGAAGGAGGCAGACCAAACCAAATCCAGGGGGACATTTTTGGAAAGCAAAATTAGCTTTCATCACATTTAGTTTGCTCTTTTTATTTCCTGTTATTACCCCAAAGTTCTAATCCATTCTAACAATCAATAAAATAATTTTGTTGCTGTCAAGGTGGGGCAGGCACAATAGTTTCCCCCTGTAGGACCATGACCTATTAAGAATGATTTGAATGGAAACAGGGACCAATTTTAGGTTTTCAGTTTTCAGGATTTGGGTTATTTTATGTGAATTCTGAAGAAGAGGAGAAAGCTGACCCTTAAACTCATGCTCTTTTTTCATCTAGTCATACGTGGATTTTCTTCTGTGTACTGCTTCCAGGTGTGAGATGTGCAAAGATGGTGTGAAATTTTCAAGAGTACAACCAGTAGCTCCCCATAAATGCATAAGATATGAATCCAAAGTAGCTGGATGTTCACCAAAATGAGATTTGTATTCTGATTACTTTGATACCCCCCCTTCTCATGCAATAATGATATTGTTTGATTCAGGGCCAAGCCAAATGTTCAAACTAATAAGGAGTTTAAGGTGTGTCATGAAAATCACTAGGCATGGGATCTCTGAGTAAACAATTTAAATTTGCATTTACAGAGGTGTGAAATGGTTTAGCCGCACAATAACATAATTACTACAGCCAGGTTAATTGCCAGGACATTAAAAGAGCTAATTCCTAGGTGCAAGTAAGACTGGCATTGTATTGTGACATGTGAATTAATAAGAACATGGTAGAATATCTGGTTTTGTCAGTTAAGTGTTTTGCTTTTTTAAGAGGCACAATTTAACCTATAAAAATAAAAAGGAATCTTGTGGCATCTTGAAGATTAACAGTTTAATTCGGATATAAACTTTCATGACCTAAAGTCTACTGCTTCAGATACAATGAGTGGACTGAAGGGCGGGTAATTTGAGTCCAGCAGTACTTTGGAGACCAAGAAGACTAGGTGGGTGCAGGGGGGAATAAACTTTTGAGAATCAAGTCTCCCTTCATCAGATACAAGTGGAGCGGAAAAGTGGATTCTGGATTCTCAGAAGTATATGGTGGTATACAAATGTTAGCCTTTAAGGTGCCATGACATTCCATTTGCTTTTGCTGCAACACACTGACATGGCTACTCCTCCAGAATTTAGAATACAGACTTCAATATGGCAATTTCATTTCTTCAAACAATATAGTATTTCAATTAGTCATACCCTCTAGCAGAAATGCATTTTAAATGTATACTTCTCTCTCATCTGAAAGAAATCCTTAAGCACATTCAAATCACTGGCTTTTAAAATACTGAATCTGTTTACCTTTAGTACCATGGTAGAAATGAAACTCCAGTTATCGCTAGAACTCACTGAACTGCATTGTCAACTCACACTGAAAACATCATAGATGAAGAATGAATCATAATAAGAATGATTTGTTGTGCTTTCTGCAAGCGTGAATCAGCATGTCAGAGTAAAACATTTACCCAGACCTTTCACAAAAGTGATGCTTAAACCACTCCATTTCCTGCATGTTTAATATGTATAACCAGAGGTGGGATTCAGGGGGTTCCGAAGGTTCTGTAGAACCTGTTGTTAAAATTTAAAATTTCACTTTTTAATACTTAAAATATTTTTATTAAGTATTAATATTTTAATACTTAAAATAAAAAGTGATATTAAAAATATTTTTAAATACTTTTTAACAGTCATTATTTGAATCCCACCACCATCGGAACCTGTTGTTAAAATGTTTGAATCCCACCACTGTTTATAACCAGCCTAGACTGCTAGACCAGGGGCATCCAACTCTGGCCCTCCAGATGTTCATGGACTACGATTACCATCAGCCCCTGCCAGCATAATCATAGTCCATGAACATCTGGAGGGCCAGAGTTGGATGCCCTGGTCTAGATTATGCATTCACTTCTTAAATGACTCCCTTCTATTTCATCCACGGCTGTTGCTGCTCTCCAAATCTGAACTTCTGTCTTAAAGTATTCACATACTGATCACTTGCAACCTAGTAATAATGCAAGCTATGGGAAGTTTCCATATCATTAGACTTGTTTCACAGTACCATCCCTCAACACATTTTGGCACAGAAATTACCACATGTCAGTGAGGCATTTCCTGTTATGTTTCCTTGTTGCCCAGAAGAACTCCTGAGGTAACTGTGTCTTGTGATTGTTTTTCATTCGCTCTTTCCTCTATGGGCTTCAAAACAGCAAGTGTGACCTTCCTACACATGTTTACACTTAAGCAGAGGTGTATCTAGGAAAAATGGAGTCTGAGGCAAAACCTGAGTTTTACACACACACACACACACACACACACACACACCATCGGTGACTCTGGAACTGCCCTCTCCGGCTACCTCGGTCGGGGGGAGGGCTCAGAAGGGCTTCTCAGCTACAAATGCCCCCCTTCCCTGGGCCTGCTTGCTTGGCTGCCTTTCCCCTCGCTCTTTATTTGTGGAGAAACAGAGAGGAAGAGAGACAGAAAAGAGGCAGAGAGAGGGACAGAAAAGAAGGGAGGCAGAGAGGCAGAAAAAGGGGGGAGAAAGTGGTAATTTTGACTGAACTGTAGTTTAGCAGTCTAGACTCTGCATGACTGCAAGGGGCTCCAGCCCCCCACCCCGCCCCGCGAAAGCTGTTGTTGGAACTCACCGGTCGGGGATTGTGCTGACTTGCCTGGTGCTGGGGAAAATGCCCAGTTGCTCACTCCTTGGAGAGTCTCTTTTGTATTCCCAGAGACCAGAGGGGAGGGTTTTCTCTGCCCATTCTGTTTCGCTTCCTTCTTGGGTGTGGGAGGCTTCACATGGATGCCCTGCACAGTTGACCCCTCGGTCCCACCCTTCCTCTCCTGAGAGAGCTCCTGAGAGGCTGCAAGGCCCCAAAGAAGAGTCTGCTTTGGGCACAGCTGGATCCCAGGTGTGTCCTATCTTCAAAGGCTGCTCCCCCCTGTCAGGCAGCCCCTGAAGTTTTATCCTACCTTGACAAGGGGTCCCTCCCTCCCTCTCCCAACTGAACTCCAGGCTGTTGCTTTTCTGCTCCATGCAGGGAGATTCAAGGAAGTGTTCTGTTTGTACTGCCGATCTCCCAGAATTGAGTAAAAGGCAAAACGAAGCTCAGATGGAGCAGGAGGAAGCGAGGGTGCCAGTACTTTACTTTTCCACCCCACCCCCCGCGACCTAGTGTCTTTCTCTGCGTGCACCTCCTCTTCATTGCCCTCTTGGCTTTGGGCTCATGGTCGCCATGATTCACAAAGGGTACAATGAGCCGCGTGCCCACGTGTTTATTGACTGCAGCCAGTTTTTTGGCCAGGGGTGGTGGTAGTGCAAGGAAGTGAATGCCACTGCAGGGTGGGCGGGCAGCACACATAGACAGCACACACAACACACATTCCTGCAGCAAGGAACTAGAGGGGTGTGGCCATGTGGAGGACAATTTTCTGCCCCCCATGAGACTAAATGGCCTGCGCCCAGGGACATGTGACCTCACATGTTCCTGTGGGCCCTACACCACTGCACCTAAGAGGCTACAGGAAATTTAACTAAATTACAGATTTATTCAGAACACTATAAATGGTTGTTCACAAGAAAATGGTTTTTATACCCTGCTATTCTCTAAGGAATCTCAAAGTGCCTTATAATTACAATCCCTCCCTCTCCCCACAATGGACACCTTGTGGAGGTAGGTGGAGAAAATAGAGTTCTGAGAGAACTGTGATGGGCCCAAGGTCACCCAGCAGGTTTCATGTAGAGGGGTTGGGAATCAACCCCCTTCTCTAGATTAGAGTCCACTGCTTTTAACCACTACACCATGCTGGCTTTCTATGTATGTAAGGCAGCCACCAGTCAGACAACTGCCTGATCTTTGTAAGGGACTTAAGCCTAAATTACACCTTTCTAAGCTTTCAAGAATCAAAATTTCCTTTTTCAGAGCTTTGACTCTCAAAAACTTTTACCCTGAAAACTGTGTTGGTATCGAAGGTGCTACTGGACTCAAACCTAGCTGTTCTATTGCAGAGCAAGACAGATGCCCTCTATATCTATATTGTATTTTAAACTTATTTATAAATCCTCCAATGTTGTATCAGGAAAGGTCTATCAGACAGTGGCAAGGTTGGATCTCCCTAGGAATGAGAAAGGAAGTATGCTGAACTTCTGCAGTTCTGGAAGAATATTTGAGCTCAAAGAAGAGCTACCTCCTAAATCATTAAGGAATCTGTAAATTAATACTCTACTGACTTGTGAAAAGATGTTTCTGCTACTGTACAAATCTTCCTTTATATCAAGGAAAATAAACTGTACTTTTGTCAGCATTTTTAATACTGGAATCCCTTTTTTAGCAGCCTGTTTCCAAAGACCCCTGTTGAGTTTGCTTGTGGTACTGAATTATTTTGTAAACATATTTTTAAATATCCCATTTCCAGACTCTCACCACCTTATCTTCCTCACTCTTGGGACTGAAGGATCTTTTCTCTGACATTTTAAAGCATTAAACAGCTCCAGGGCTGAAGGAAACATTTTTTACCTGTAATCTTTGAAAAGTTTAGTTGTCAAGGAGACACAGTTTGACGATCAGATGTGGAGGCCTAGGCAGAGTACTAAAAGATGTGTGAAAAGGAGGGGCTACAATGCCAGTTATACCTGGAGGCAAACCTGTTCAGCCTTCCAGAGTACTGAGCTTCCTGGCATATCTCTTGCTACTCAATTATACAATTACTCTTTGGATGGTGCTATCTTTTGAGAGAAGCATCATTACAGCACCTTGCTCCTATGATGTATTACCCTAATAAATTACCGGTTTGAGGTGCACTCTGGAAATGTCACTCACAAGATTGCTGCTTTCCAGGGAAGGCAGGGTCCAAGAGTAGATTAGATATAATTACAGAATAAATGACAGCCAACAAGAAACATACTGAAGCTGCTCTCCGCACTCCAGGCAAAAAAAGGGGGACCATAAAATGAGTCTTTTCAGGTATTCTTGCTAGTGCATGAAGTGGAGATAGGGAAACTCATAAAATCAAAATAAAACATCCAGGGGGGAAAAGAAACAGCTGTTTTGCATTTGTGACATGTCCTAAATTCATAATCCAGCTGTAAATGTGGATAAATCATTTTAATTCACTGTATACAACAGAAAGTTATCATGTGCACCAAAGACTATTGTGAAACAGATTAATCGGTCCTTGTAGCATAAAGCATATTCAATATGAAAGAAGAATGCTTTCACTGGATGTTTCTCCTGGCTTCCCATGAAGGGGAAAGTGGGTAAAGCAGTCCTTTTCATACCTGTACCAGTTGTGGGCACTCTGAGATGATTACTTCATGACTGATATATTTCTGCCTCCATGTATGGTCAACTGGCACTTGGAGTCTGCAATCTTTTATGTGCCTTTTAAAATTGGAGGCACCAGGCAGCAGAGTGGCAGACTCTACTACAAAAACAAAAAATCCCCAAACCTTGTAATTGGTGATCTAATATTTCTCCCTGTGTTTGGTGATATCACAGAAGTATATTGCCTACTAGTAGAAATAATGTAAAGGATAAGTAGTGGTACAGCAAGGAGATAGGATGGAAGTTGACAAAGAACTAAGCTCTCCTACACAAATCAAGGTAGCAGAAGATGAGGGGCAGGAGCTGGCTTAAACAAAAACATTGTAATCACACATTAAAATAGTATAATCTTACAAAACGGATTTGCTGAAAGATAAGTTTCCTGCTCACAACAACCAGCAAGAAGATCATGAGCCAAACTGGCAGATTATCAAGTACACACACCCAAATGATGTTAAACACTCTTTTTAAGAGCATTCTGAAATATATATCTTAAAAAATAATACTGAACAGCATTCATTGTTCTTCCTTTACATGGAGATGCAGACCCTGAATTATTTTAATGGGGATTATTAATCTTTTCTTTTGTTCCTTTTAAGCTCATTAAGTTATTCTGCTTTATTATCTTTTTCATATATTCCCCATTTAAGAAACACATCTTTACACTTTACATTCCATTTGTTTTCCTACTGTTCCCAGCTGCCTATATCCTCCTTTTGGAGAAGTCATCCTATGATCAGATTCCAATATCCTAATTTCATCTTTCACTATGGTTATAATTCCTTCTTTCAGTATATAGTCCTGATGAATAATAATTCCCTAATAACTGCCTTGTGTGCATCTCATATTATAGGCGAATTTGCATTAACAACCATATTGATCTTAAAATATCCTTTATCTCATGTCATTTTGATAAATTAGTTTCTCATGCTGTGATAAACTGTTTTTCCCTTCGTTCTTTTGGAGATGCAGAATATTTCTATTATTTTGTTAACATTTATATTATTTCCATCTCATTGAGACTCAAGGTAGATCACACAGGGCAAGGAAGCAGGGCGGGCGCATCTCTTGCCCGCGGCCGGCCAGGTTGTGCCGTGGGCTTTACCTCCTGCCCGCCCCACTGCTTGCGGGGTGGGTGCTGTCCTGGCGGCCGGCCAGGCCGAGCCGCCGTCCCCATCTTCGCCCGCCCTCTGCATAGGAAGACAGGGCTGGCGCCCCGGCGGCCGGGTTGTGACCGAGCCCAGCCGCTGGTCTAGGCCCGCCTCGCCTCTGCAGGGAAGCAGGGCGCGGCGCATCTTCATAAGGTCGGCCAGGCCGTTGCGGTCAGGCTTTTACCTCCCGCCATCCCACTGTTTATGGGCGGGCGCTTCTCTCGGCTGACCGCCAGGTATCCATCCACCTTTTGCTCCATCTTTGCCCGGCCCTGCAGGAAGCAGGGCAGAAACGATCTCGCCCGCGAGCCAGCCAGCCAGGTCGCGTTCGCGGCTTTTACTGCTGTTGCCCGGCAGCTGCTTGGCGAGCGCCTCCGGCGTCGCCAGGCCTATCCACCGCCGTTACCCATCTTGCCCGCCCTGCAGGAAGCATGGGCGGTATCTTCCTGTTCACAGTCGCCGAAGGCCGGGTTTACTCCTGCCTGCCCTGCTTGCGGGGTAGTTGACCCGGCGTATCGGCCTGGTCAAATCTGGCTGTCTTCCATCTTTCGGCCTCGCTCTCTGCAGGAAGCATGGGCGATCCTCGGCCCCTAAGGTCGCCAGGCCGTACCGTATGAGCTTTACCTCCTGCCCCATGGTAGTTTCCTGGCAACAAGTTGTGGCCGAACCGAGCCGCCATATCCCCTATATCTTCGGGCCTGCCCTGCAAGAAGCAGGGCTGGCGCATCTCCTCGCCAGCAGCCAGCCAGGCCGTGCTTCCGTGGGCTTTACACCTCCTGCCCGCTCGCTGGTATGCAGGCGGGCGCTCTCGGCAATGGCCAGGCGAATCGATCCAATCGGCCGCGCACCCATCTTTGCCCAATCTGCAGGAAACGGTAGGGCGTCTCTACCGCCAGCGACGTCGGCCAGGTCGCGTTCGCGGCCTTTTACCCATCCTGCCCGCCTCTGAATTGCTTTGCGGTATTGGCGCTGAGCTGGATGCGATCTCTTGCCCGCGAGTCGGCCGAAGGCTGCGTCGGCTATTTTGCATCGGGCTAGTCTAACCCGCTGCTTATGGGCTGGTGTTGTCCTGGCTGACCAGCCAGGCCAAGCTGTTCGGTCCTATCATTGCCATTACGCTTAAGTGGCAGCAGGGCGGCGCATCCTTGCCCGGTCCAGCCAGGCCGTGTCGCGGCTTTTACTCTTCCAGCCCGGGCCTCATTGCTTTTACATGGGCGGAGTTTCCGGCGCGGCCGCCAGGCTAACTTAATCACAAGAAGTATCTACCGCCTCTGCAGGAAACAGGGCGATAAGACCTTCGCCTAAGGTCGTCAGGTGAGGGATTATAGCCCTGCCGAAGCAGAGCAAAGGCTTTCATGATTAGCCATCCAGCCAGCCGGAATCCGAGCCGCCGTCCCCATCTTTCGCCAGCGCCTCTGCAGGAAGTAGGCGCATCTTTTGCCCGTATCGCTAAGCCGCGTCGTGGGCTTTACTCCTCCCTGCCCGTCACTGCTTAGTGGGTGGTGTTGTCCTATACGGCCAGGCTTCGAGCGTCGGCCAATTCCTTTATCTCGGTCACCTGCAGGAAGCAGGTATGCTTCCTCGCCGCCGGCCAGACCAAGCCCAGCCGCTGGAAGTCTATCTTCAGCCCTGCAGGAAGCAGGGCGCGGTGACTTCGCCCGTTAGCCGGGTTGTGTCGCGGCGTTGCGGCTTTGTAAGCTTACCTCCTGCCACCCTACTACGCTTTATGGGTAGCGCCGGGCGTCGGCCAGGCCAGAATCGATCCACCGCTGCAGTTTGATTTTGCCCGCTGCTGGTAAAGTATGGGCGATATCTTGTTTGCGTCGCCAGGCCGATGGGCTACCTCTGCCTGCCCTTAATTGCTTGCGGGGTGCGTGTTGTCCCGGGCGGCCTGGCCTGGCTTAATTCGACCAGCCGTCCCCATCTTTGCCATGCAGGAAGCAGAGGCGGTAGCATCCTCGCCTAAGGTCGGCCAGGCCGCACCAGCCGGCCGAGTAGTCGATCCACCGCCGCACTATCTTTGCCCACCCTGCAGGAAGCAGAGGCGGGTGTATCTCTTTGCCAGCGGCCCGGCCAGGCCGTGGCGGTGGAGTTTTATCTCGGCCAAGCCGGGCAGCCGAACTTATCTTTGCCCACGCCCTGCAGGAAGCAGGGCGGGCGATCTCTTTGCCCGCAGGTTCCGATGGTGGTGGGATACAAACAGTCGCGTAGTGCCAAACGGAGCAGGGTGGGGTACAACATGGCGAGGGCATGGTCTGGCTGCGTTCTGGGTGAAGCTGGATACTGCTTATGCGGGTGGGAATTGGTGCTGTCCCGGGCGGCCGGCCTGGCCGAGCCGCTCCGCCCTGCAGGAAGCAGGGCGTGGCGCATCCTCTTCTAAGGCCGGACTGTAGGCCGTGCCGTGGGCTTTTACCTCCTGCTCCGCCAAGCGGGGGCTCTCCCGGCGACAGGTACCAGGCAGGGCCGCCGGTCCCCATCTTCGCCATGCAGGGAAGCAGGTATGGCGCATCTCGCCAGCATGGCCGGCCAGGTCGTGCCGTGGGCTTTTACCTCCTGCCCGCCCGGCTGCTTGCAGGGGCGGGCTGTCCCGGGCGGCCGACCGAGGCACGATCCCCGCCAAGCAGTTCCATCTTTGCCCACCCACCTGCAGGAAGCAGGAAGGGCGCATCTCTTGCCCGTGGCTGCTTTTAATCTCCTGCCCGCTCTGGTGGCGGGCGGGCGTTCTCCGGGCGGACCGCCAGGCCGATCGCAGCCGCACCCATCTTTGCTCCGCCTGCAGGAAGCAGAAGCGCATCTCTCGCCAGCTCGGGCGGCCGCTGGTAGGCCGTGCCGCTGGTTTTACCTCACTGCCGCCCCGCTGCTTTAGCGGGTGGGCGCTCTCCGGCAGCCGCTGCCTGATGGTCATTGGCCCATCTTCGCCAGTTCCTGCAGGAAGCAAAGACGAAAGCCAAACACTGGCCAACATTCTGCTACTCCCCATCCCCATGCCACAAGGGTAGAACTTTAACAAAGCAGGGTGGGCGCATCTCTCGCCATGGAGGGGAGGGGGATTAATCATTAACAGACTTGCTGGGTCAGTTGAAGTTGAAGTTAATCATTAACGGGCAGTTTGCAGAACTGAGGAAGATTTATCAAAGGAGTTGAAGTTAATCTTTAACAACCGGTTCCACCGGTTCTATCGAACCGGTGCGAACCGGCTGCATCCCACCTCTGCCTCCACCCCTTTTTATCAGTGGAAAAACTGGCTGAATTTAGCCTATAGCAATGCAAGGGCTTCCTGTATTCTCAAGGAAACTGCATGAACCACTCAACAAAGAATTATGGGTTGTAATGGAAGTTATCATGGAATGCTTGTGGTTGCTGAGACTTGAGTAGCATAAAGAGCTAGGGAGATGCACCATTTCTTGTATAAAGTTTCACTGATAGCTCACCCCAAGAAACGGTTTAGAGATTAGAAATATTACGAATTTCACTTGATCCCATTTGACTATCAAACTTCCCATGTTTTCAGGTAGCACTCAGATGTGAGCTGATGGTTTGATCTCATCAGTTGGTTCAGAAGAGTCACAAATGCACACCAAACCAGCTTGCACTGGGTTTTCTCAAAACTAAGCAATGCCAAAGATGCTGCTGATTCAAACTGATTGGTGACTATTGGTGTTACTAAGCTCTACTTAGACAAACTCTGATTGGCAGAATTTTATTGAAACAGAATTTATTTATGACTGTGAGTGATATAATTGTCTATTTCAATAATTGCCTGCTGAGAAGAGCAATGGCTCATTCCGCACACGCAAAATAATGCACTTTCAAGCTGCTTTCACAACTGTTTTTGCCATTCCGCACAGCTTCAAAGAGCCCTGAAAGCAGCTTGAAAGTGCATTATTCTGCGTGTGCGGAATGAGCCAATTACACAGCAGGGTAGGGAGTATAGTAGAATTCAACTGGGTGGTACGAGAATGCATGCGCAAAAAGCCAACCAAACTCTACTACACAGTTAATAAGGAATATAGTGAAACCATCAGCCAAACATGCATTAATACATTGACAAAGGATTGAACCAATTTTTTAAAAAAGCATTTCTCTGTTTGCAACTGGCAAACAGACGTGGGGAAACAGATGTGGCTGACTAGGCAGGTACTCAAGCATCCCTAACAGAAACTAATGGATCAGAGTACTTTCCACTAGTGTCTTGAAACCCTTTTACTCAGTTTAAAAAAATGGAAATTTCACTCTCTTTTAATTATCTGATTGAAATCAGGAAGGTGTTATATGATAATATCTAACAATAATTTTTTCAGTTTTACAATGTTGTAAACTTTTGAATCACAACTAATGCACTGGACTAAAAGTTCATCAAAGCATGCCAGCACAAAAGTGTTCTTTATTCCAAAGGTCACTATCAACTCATGCATCATAAGGGCTTTTTTTACTTCTTTTTATTGTTAACAACTGGACTTGGGGTGACTTAAAAACCTTTTTTGCTTGTTGCATTGATTTTTTGTATGTGAAATGGAGCTGAAATCGACATGACCACTTTTGCTTAACAAGTAAGAATTCAACTTGCAAAGTGCATTAACATGCTGCAGCATCTCAGTCTGTTCCTCACTATCAGTTGATAAAAGCCTGACTCTATGTATGAAAATATTTGGAAATGGCTATTGCTAAGGGAGGAAGGATAACATGGATTATCGTGTACAGTTTTGCAAACTATGAAAACACTTACTTTAAAACTTCTTTCAACTCATTTATCAACTGAACTAAATAAACAACAAATACCTGCAACAAAAGATGGTAGAGGGATAAGTAACAAATGCACTGTAAATACTGCTATATTGGAGAATCCCTCCTGAAATTCATATTCTGATTTCAACTGTCAATATTGTATTATTATTTAATTTCAAACTTGAAAGTTCCCTGTTGAAACTATTGGTCCTTTTTTTCATTTTTGAAACATATTAAAATGGCCACCATGCAGACCAGACACAAAGAGTTATGCAGTTGCTCTTTGAATTTAGTATATGTAGTTTTTTTTAATGTTATGTGCCATCAAGTCACTTCCAACTTATAATAATCTATCAATGAATGACCTCCAAAATGTCATTAAAGCCTTACTCAGGTCTTGCAGATGGAAAGCCATGGCTTCCTTTATTGAGTCAATCCATTTCATTTTGGGACTTCCTCTTTTCTTACTGTCTTCCTCTTTTCCATTAAGTACACCTACATCATTCTCTCACATGACTTTTTTAGGATTATGTATTTCTAGAAGGTATATACCTTATTTTGTGGATGACAACTGAATATGTAGCCAAGAAACTACAAAGACTCAAAGCCAAGAGTGAGGTAGCAGCAAGAAGCAGCAGGCTATCTATGCTAGTTTTCAAAGTATCATGGAGGGAGCGAGTCACTCAGCCATAACCACAACACATAATTGTTGACTCAAAACAGTACTGCTGGCTTTCTGAGACCCTGACAGCCTAATTCTGAGGGCTGTGCAATCAGGGATGGTGCCACTGTACTGCCTCCAAAGAGCTTCCAGTCAGCATGGAAAGGCAACAAACTCCAGAAATTCCTCAGTCACCTGGAAGCCCTCCATGGGATGAAACACCCAAGGGCCCAAGGCCTGCACTAGGGGCATTTCCAGATTGAAAGCTCCCCAGGAATGTCCCAGCACACCCCCAGTCATGCCAGTGTCCTGCTTTAGGACAGTGCAGCTATTTGGAGTACAGGCTCTTTCAAGTTGAATACTAGTGGGGTGGGCAAATGAGAGTTGATTTGCCCCTCTATCCCGGATTAGGCTGAGAGAACTTGAGGCACAGTTCCCTCTGTGGTAAACAAAATTATTGTTTGGGTAATACAGAAGTAATCCTATGCTTTTCTCATGATCTGGTCCTACTGCAGCCCAATCCTGTCTCCAACTGGGATGTGGGATCCTGTCTCCTGAACTTTTGAACTGCTTTCCCTCGCTTGCTAGTTAGTTTTGCTTTCCTGGAGATTCTGCTCATTAGACACCTGCTGGCTTTTGCATTTCAAAGTGTGGGTGAGTATGGATTGTTTTGTTCCACTGAAGGACATGTCCTCTCCTCCAGAAAATGGGGGGTGTTGTTCCCTTTTGGAACTGGTACCAAGGGGAGGTGTTCTGTGATAGTGAAAGGGCATGGTGAGGGGGTTCTAATGGAAGCTGCTTTGGCACCTGATTCTCAGGTCTGTCAATGGAAGTCTAAATTCCTTATCCTGATGCTGTTTCAATAATGGAAATAGTTTGAACATGAAGTCTCATTATTGAGCAGTCCAAGGGCACAACACCTTTCTCCAAACAGCTTAGAGTTAATGTTTAGGGGGAGGGACCATCTGTCTCCTGATGAAACCTGGAAGCAGTAGTTTTGGTAAGATGGGTGCTGTCATCACTTAAGTTATTGCCTTTGGGCTTCAGTTGTATTATCTAAAATAAATAGTTCACATTCCACTTCAGATTTTTGGATGACTGGATGACATCTCTAAACTCTAGTACAATGATCTCTTGCACTAAAACAGGAAGATCGATCCTACACTCTTACATTGTAAAGCAATAAATATACTCTAACAGTTTGCAAGGTGTCTTCCTTGTGATGAATAATATTGTATCTCAGTACCTTGCCTTTTTTAAACAGTAAGTCAGGATTCAGTGATAAGTCTATCCTTCCTAGACACTAATGACACTTCTGGGATTCCTGCACACAGAAACAGACACTCCTGCCTGTCAAATGCAGCACAAGCTGCATCAGGGAATCCTGGATCATCGTACCACCTCTTTTACCATGAAGTCATTGCTCCCAAAATTGGCAAGGAAATCAAAGCTTCCTACTCTGATGAGCCAAGAGAAGTTGGTGCATTCAGATGAACAGTTTCATCATTCAATGCACCATCACTTCCCAGAGCACTCTCTTATGGCACACAGCTTGGAAATAACTGCTCTGGAAAACCACCTGTTAGTGCCTTACAAGCACCAGGATCTAGCAATGGTGGTAGTTGATAATATTTTGCTCTGAACGCTTTACCATAACTCTCAATGCTAACTGTCATGGTTTGCAATTATTATTTTTAACAGCATTATTATATAAGGATAGCTGACTGAGGGCCTTGTTGCATACACAAGTTCTGAAGACTCTGTTCTTGTCAGACTAGTACAAGTCCAGATTTTGGATAGTTAGGGCATGAAATACAAAGTTGTGATGCAGCAGACAAAAAGTACCAATGATACTTACATTGCAATCCTAAGCAGAATTACACCCTTCTTTGCTCCTTGAGGGAGTGATCTCACTGGATCCTGAAAGTTAGGCAGGGTTGGTATTTGAATGGGAGACTGCCATGCAGGGGAGCAAACCACCTCAACTTCTCCCTTGCCTTGAAAGCCCCTTATTGGGATCACTATAAATTGTTGAGACTTAAAGACACTCATGCATGTCAGTTTGTTGAAGTCAAGGGGCTTCAAACTTGGATATAACTCTGCTTAGGGTAGCATTATTATCCAAATCACATGTAAGGGATTTTCTTGACTTACTTGTATTTCAAGGGAATTATCATATTTGTTAATGCTGGTCCATGTAAATATTCTATGCATGTAGAAAATTAGTACATAATGGACCTTAGAGTTAATTTAATGGCAAGACATAAGTAAAAATTGCATTGTTTTGTATTTAATGGTGACATATCACCCATTGCTTCATCCATTTTAAAATACCTTCTACTTTTGTTTTTAGTTTTCTCTGTGTACAGTGCTACTGAAAATGGTATCTTCTGGGTCTTAATTGTTCTCCTATTTCTGATCTAAATGAACTGAAGCCTTAGAGCATGTATGAAATTAATTCTTAGATTAATTCTTAGATCTTCTTCTGACACCTACATTACAAATCTGATTGATATATTAACATCATTAATTACTTATTTGACCCATTCATTTAACATATCTGCATAAGCCTAATTGAAGCAACCTACACTGAATCCTAAATCCTACTTAATGAATCAAAAATTAATTTTTGAAAAACTCATTTACTGACCTTGTAGGATGGTGAATAATACTTATACCCTCTATCCTTTCATCCTGTTTCTAATCCAGGCCCAACTAGACACTCCTGTAGGTCACACTCTGTACATATAGTAAGCATTTACTACACATATAGTCAGAAGTTTTATTTTTAAATTTAGTTCAGTACTTTAGCCATAATAAGCACAGTCCAAGCAATGAGGTTGTAAAGAATACAATGAATCCACAATGAGTCCAGGATTAAACAAATTTATTCTTTAACAGGGAATGATTCCTATCGCATTGTTTTTGCTATTTCAAAAATAAAATCAGTTTTATCATTTTTCTATTTTGATTAAAATAGTTGTTATCCCACCCACTTGTTTATAACATATGATTCACCTTCCACAGTGGATCTAATCTAACTAAGAGCCAGACTAGATATTAAGGCTGCCAACACCATTTCAGAGAATTCAGCAATTTAAAAATTGCCATGAGGGCTTCCATGGTTTGGCAGCAACGAGCAATCTTGCCCCCCCCCCCCTGCAACTTTCTTGCTGAAATTCAACATGGTCAAAGAACATAAACAATGAAATCAGAAAGCATAAGACATCCCAAAAACAACGTGATAGGACCAGCAGTGCAAAAAAAAAAAAGTATCATACATAATATAACAATAAACAATGCAGAAAATGGAATTTTAAAAGGAGAAGACAATGTGGTAAAAGCAGGATAAACGTACAATAAACATTGATTATAATCATACAGAAGCATCTCCTGAAGCATTCTATTATGCCACGCACTTATTATACCTTTAGACCACAGTGTTGTGTAGTGGTTAAGGGCAGCAGACTCTAATCTAGGGAACCACATTTGATTTCTGCTCCTCATCATGAAACCTGCTGAGTAACCTTGGGCAAGTTTCAGTTCTCTCAGAACTCTCTCAGCCCCACCTGCCTCACAAGATTTTCTGTTGTGCAGAGAGGAAGGGATTGTGGGTTGTAAGCTTCTTTAAGACTCCTTAAGGTACAGAAGTGTAGGGAATACTCTTGTGAACAAAACAATTCTGTTTTGTACAAGGTGTTGAATGATAGAAGTGTGAAGGGGTGGCACTTCCTGACCTTCTCTTCCAAGCCTTTCTGCAAGGAAGGAGCCAGCACAGGACATGCATGCCAACAATCACTGGCACCTTCAAATGTCTGCTCAGATGATCAAAACTTTGTCTCAGAGAATAGCAGGAAAAATAGTCCAACCAACATGTAGGTATGTTTAATATGTATTGTTCCATTTCATTTGTTCATCAGTTTGTTCCTCTGTTTCTATTTTTCTTTTTCACCTTAAAATTTTGGTATATTGCTCATTTTGCTAACTTGTGTTATTTGATTGATGTAATTCATAGATGGTTCAGTTATTTCAGGAAATTCTTCTGTTGCTCAGCTTGTAAAAAGAGTTTCTGCGTCACACAAAATACATATGTTGGGTTTCTTTTTAGCTCAGGTTTGGGATAAAGGGAGCAATGTGACTGACTTAAGGAAAGACCACAAAGGTTATTTTTTTAAGGCTCTATGGTGTTCTGGGAACTTTGCTGCTGAAAATGCATTTTGTTTTATTAGATGGATTTGCTATCTTCCCTTATGTACTAAAGCATTTCTACTAATCGTGAAGACTTTGACATGAACAATATGATTCCAGAAGTAGGGATAATATTGAATTTGTCATCCCTGCTTGCTTGACTCAAAAATCCTTGCTTCGATTCTGCTTCTTCCCTCTACAAGTTGAATCTGTGGATCTTCTTTTTTTTTTGCAGTGTTTCTGTTTTGTTGCATCAATTTTCCCCATAAAATGCACACATTTCTCTATATTATTGCTGTGTCAATATCTATAAATGTCATACACTATGTTATGAATTGCATGTAGCATGTATGTATATATAAATAGCATAAAAGAAAAGAATAATCAATACAAGATCCAAAAATGAGGGGACTAAAACCAGTCATAACAAATGCATACAGAAATAAAAAGAAATTAAAAGGACACAGACCTACCCAGAATTTCAGTATTAAATGCATTTGCAAATTTAAGGAGAGAGAAAAACAATAATAACGCGAGGGGTTCTATCTAGCTTTATTACAGTGCCTCCCTAAGCATAGTTATACCCTTCTGAATCCATTTACCTCACAGGACAGGATAGAAAGAGGATTAAGCATGTAGAAAGTCTGTAGTGCAATCCTAAATCCACTATCCTGTTGTGCAGACTGGAGTCTCCTAGCATCTCAGCTAATTTGACTGAAGGGCAAGTTTCAGGAAAATTAGTCCTAGTTGTTCTGTTAGATTAGATTGATCTCTAGTATTCTCGTTTTGGAAACCTGAAACTTTGTGCCATGGTTTCAAAAGAAGTTGGTTCAATACAGAGTACCACCTTACCCTCTTTGTCTCTGGCATGTTTAATACAGTTCTATATAAATCAAAGTCAGACTTGTTGCTGTGGATGCTTTTTTTCTTTATCCTGCAGTGCTGCAGATTTTATCAATAAATCAGTGAGGCTTGCAGCGGAATTAAGGTTGTTTGTGCCCAGGGAAAATGTTGTAAAGACACAACAGGGAAGCTTTGCCTCCTCTTTTCCATGGCTCACAAGCGTACCCTGCCTTTTGCAGGAAGTCAGATTGTACCATATCTATTGTCGGCGCTCACGGGTCTATCACTGGGGTGCAGCCAGGTTTCCGAGCTGTATGGGTTGAGCACGCAGATGCCCTGGGACGTTATTTCCAGATTTTCCTGGCTGGCATCTTCAGATCCTCTGAAGATGCCAGCCACAGATGCAGGTGAAACGTCAGGAGAGAATACTGCTCGAACACGGCCATACAGCCCGGAAACCACACAGCACCCCACTGTACCATATCTGTCCATTAAACCACTTACATGGGCTTTCCCATAAGCTATGTGCGAGTACAGTAACTGTTTCAGTGTATGTATGTATTTCGCCTGAGTTAGAAACTACCTAGCCTTTCTCTATTGTCAGATTGCCTGAGCATTACAAAATGAAGATATTTTGAAGCATTACAATGGATGCACCCTAAAATGAAGGGAATACTGTGGTCCAGCCATTATACACTAGAAGTCTACTGTGCGTCAGGGGGAAATCTCCATTGTAGCAAGATTTCTTGAACAGATGCATTTACCTGAGCCCTGCTTTCAATTTCCATTCTCCCCTGTGCCAAGTGACACCACTTCAAGTGTGATTTTCTTCACTGCCAGAGCAGGAGAGATCTGCCAGTGAGCACAGCTTTGCCCTGGACATCTTCCCTCCACCCACAACCAACCCTTCCCACTTCCTTGCACTCCCATGCACACCTCTCCCCTTCCTCCTTTTCAGATTAGTTATTACTTCAAGTTTTTGTTATTTATTATATTGATATATAGATATAAGCAGAGAAGCACTGCAAAATCACTTTTATTGCATTTGAAAACCAGGAAGTAAGGGAGAGAGAGAGAGAGAGAGAGAGAGAGAGAGAGAGAGAGAGATCAGTTCTAGGACTTGGTCAGGTGAGGCAGGTTACAATATCAATTTAACTGCAATTACAGGTATATAAATATAACTGCAATTTAAAGAGCTTTAGCATTGTCCTTTATCTTGCAGCTACCAGGTGTGATGAAATCTGTCCCTTTAAGAAGGAGGTGATGGGTGAACCAGGAAAGGCAGAAGCTCTTTGAGACTTCAACAATCAACTGTGCGGTAGGCAGTGATGGTTCCTTGTGTGCAAACAGAGAAACACAAGGAGGCCACACTACAGCCCCACCGTGCAGCTAAGAGCCCCAAGGTAAGCATTCCATGTACAATCGGCCATTATTGCTGTGGAAGCTTTTTGAAGTAAGGAAGTTTTCCTTTAAAATTAAAGTGAAAAAAGATAGGTCTGACAAAATACATTTTGCTGTACAAGGGGTTCCTTACATGGAATGAGAAATGTGTATGTGTTCCTGAAGTATTTCCTTACTAGCACTATAGCCCATTTTTTAATGAAAATAAAATGGGCTCAAGAACAGGCAGTGGTGGGATTCAGCAGGTTCACACCACTTCGGCAGAACCGGTTGTTAAAATGGTGCTTGTAAACAACCAGTTGTTAAATTATTTGAATCCCTCCACCAGAACCGGTTGTTAAAATATTTGAATCCCACCACTGAGAACAGTGGTGGGATTGCTCCTCCTTCCCTCCAGGAGAGCAGCCCATATTGTTGGGGGCAGGGGAGGTTCCTGGGTTGGGTGAAGGTATGCAGGGACGGGATGGAGTGTCGTGAGTCCTGCACATACACTAGTTAGGGGTTTCTCATCAGAAATTCCATTCCTTAGGCAATTATGTATCAGGATAGAGGAGAAAATGATAACTCTGTGTACTTAATGGATTTGTGTTACTCTCATCAGTGTGCATTAATATTTGTCCTGCTTATATATTGGACATCAAAGCAGTATTTTTGTCTGCTCGTTATCACTAACAGTTGCCACTCTATTCATTGAAGGAAGGAGTAATGGAGCAGTAATGATCTCCTCCAGTAATAGACACAAAACTCAATCCTCTTTTTTTTTAGAGATCCTCTGGGAGTTGACCTTAAAGTAACATACCAATATGTTGTGTTGAACTTGTGTTGAAATTCAAACAATGTCATAATGCATCTTTCATAAAGTTACAATGAGATGTCACGAAGATAGTGAAGAAGAATATCTGTTTTGCATGCAGGAGGTTGCAGGTTCAGTCCCTGGCATCTGCAATTAAATTTTCAAGTAGCAGATACAGGGTTGCAACTTAGGCTATGCATGCAACCAGTAGGAGCTTGGGTGCAGGGGCATAGAGGAGTACTGGCATTGCATGTGCCGTGGTGTCACTTCAGGGTTACCAACTTCCAGGTAATACCTGGAAATCTCCAGCTATTATAACTGATCTCCAGATGACCAAGATCAGTTCCTCTGGAGAAAATGACTGGTTTAGAGAGTGGAGTTTATGGCATTATACCATGTAGAAGTCCCTTCTCTACCCACAAAAATCTAAAGGTATTTCCCAACCCAAGCTGCCAACTCTATGTCACTTCCAGCGGAAAACAAAAGTTACTACATGTCACTCTGGGAATCATCTAGGTAGGTTTCTGGCAATTCCTATAGCTGTGTGACATCACTTCTGAGTTTTTTCCTGAAGTGACATCACACCCCATATGATGCTAGTGATTTTTTTATCCAAGTGCCAGCAGGCAACAAGAACTGCTGACAGGAGCCCTCCTCCCCACCATAGTAGGAGGCCTGGAAACCCTAAATAGATGTTTGAAAGACCGTGAGATCCTGGAGAGCCACTGGCAATCCAATGTTAGTTATTTATGGTATTGTTACATTGGAAAACAACAGAAAATGTGGTCTACAGTGATACCTATATGTAAATGGCATTTGTTATTTATCTTACCTGCTTTAAATAGAGCAATAAAATAGTCTGCAGGATCTTTGTTTTACTGTTTTCATTGTGCTCTGGGAGAAATATCTTTTCTGCTTAACCACTTCAACACAAGTGATAACCTCCCCATTTTGCATGTACTGTTGAGGGGTGGAGAAAACACATAATACAGTATGAGCAGAACTAAATCTGTTGCAAATGCATTAATCGACAACAGTGCTTCTCTTCAAGTGCGTTTTATGCAGGTTTCAAATATCTCCTTTGTCAGAGGAGTAAATAACTGATCATATTAGAAGGAGCTTGGTTTTTCTGCACGTAAGGAAGCAAATAAAGAAGCATGCTTTTATTTCAGTCAATTTTCTGACACTTTAAAGAATATTTTGATTTTTTTAAAGGAAAGAAATACTTAGATTTTTTTTAAAAAGATGAAAAGAACTACTACTTGAGTTTGAAATTCCAAATGTGCAGATACAGATTTTGCCTGTCTTAAAACTGTATTTATTATCCCAGCATACAAATATGAAAGCTGCTTTCGGTGGCACATGCTTGGGTACTTGAATCCCTTTCAGCTTGGTAAAATGGCATTTTTAACTGACTCTGTACTGGCCAATCGCTTATTATATTACATTTTGCACAGACTTTCCACTACCTGAGTACAAAGTGCACATATATCACCTCAGTTATGAATGGCATCAATACAATCTACAGTTTTACTCTTCAGAATGACTGCCAATAGGCACCTGATACTTTGCTGAAAGAGGCACAAATTATTCACATGTGTTGTATACCCCTCAGAACTGATATAGGATGCATTGAGTTGCCATTGAGTTGCCAATTGAGTTGCCAATTCTGGATTTCAAAACATTTGATTTCCCTCTTGTCATATGAAGTGGTGTGGTGCCTTTACTACCCCAGGATGCTGTCAGATAATTCTGTTTATATATAACCCCAACCTCAGTTTTGAAGCAGGAAGAACTTTGTTACTGTTGACAAGAACTCTTTCTTTAAGCTGTTGTTATTCTGATTGAAGCCTTTTCTTCCTTTCAGGGAGACCTGATTTCAAATTCTTGCTCAGCTATGAAGTTCACCTTGGGCCAGTTTTCACTCAGCCTAACCAACTATGCATGCTTGAGGAGAGGATAAAATGGTTAAGGGGGAAACATGTATGTTGCCAGAAGCTCCATCAAAGAAACATGGTTAAAATATTTGATAGAATTCTCCTGAGCTGCACATCCAGTTGTTTATTTTGTTGTTGTTAGAGATGTACCTTTGCAAACCAGACTAGCATAGACAAAATTGCTGATTTTTGAAGTCATTAAATGATTCTTTTATACTGTTTCACTGTTAATCACTTAAGATTATTTGGCACATTGTGAAAATAAAATAAATGCTTTCAGAAGGAAGGTTCTGAAAAAACAAGTTTGTTTCTCAGGCTCAAAGATTTGGTAGCTTCAAGTCCACAACAGAATCAACTATTTACAGAATGTAGTCTTTATACAGACTTTTGAAAAGAACACAACCTGGATTTATATTCTTTAAGCACACTTGTCATAATTAATTTAAAAACAGAAAGGTCTGGAAGCAAACCTCCTGCCGAAGAGTCTATACTGCTAGTAATTTTATTACTGCTGAATTCTTGCCAACTAGGAAACACTTAGAGGTTCATGTTTCACGCCCAGGTGAAAAGATAGAATACTTCTTGCCTTAGCAAATATGCAAAGAGCAACTTCAAGCGGAAACAAGTTTTAACACCCACCTCTTACTTGCTGCGCCACAGGGAGACTCTTTCCCAAAATAGTTGGATGTGGGGGGGGGGAGCTTCTGACAGTCTGAAAATACTCATCTGGCTCATAACAGTTACCACAGAACTACATCTATTGATCTTTCTGTGGGAGACTGAAGAAAAAAAGTTACAATTTAAACACATCAAACAAGGGTTATTGTTGAAGATTCTCTGCTAACATCTTGCTCTTATTTATGACTTAGTTTTTTTATGATACTCCTGCCACACCTCTTTACATAAAGAAAAAGCTTAAATATAGGTCTAACCTACACTGGAAGAATTAACTTATATTGGCCAGCAGAACATTTTTCCTTTTTTTATCCTGTGGTGCAGTGGTAGTCTGCAGTACTCCAGTCTAAGTTGTGCTCATGACCTCAGAGGCGTAGCTAGGCCAGAGTGCACCTGGTGCACACTCTGACACACACCCCCCCCCGCAGCACCCCCCACGGCACCCCCCGCAGCACCCCACCCCACTTACTTTAAGGAAAGGAGCAGGCCAAAGAAGCCTGCCTGTGTTGCCTGGGCCTTGTGGGAACTACATTTTTCAGGAGCCCCTGGGAAATGTAGTTTCCACCAGGCCCAGGCAACAAAGGCAGGCTTCTTCTCTGGGATGTTCCATTCCTAAAAGTAAGTGTGGGGGTGTGCCTTGGGGGGTGGGGGCACCATGGAAGGGGGGCAGGTAGGCACCGCAGGGTGGTGGGGGATTTTCTGCCCCCCACGTGACCAGAATTGGTGCGCCCGGTGCGTTGCGCACCCCAGTCCCCTGGTGACTTCGCTACTGCATGACCTGAGTTTGATCCTGAGAGAAGTCAATATCAGGTAAACAGCTCAAGGTTGACTCAGCCTTCCATCCTTCCAAGATTGGTAAAATGAGTACTCAGCTTGCTGGTGGTAAAGTGTAGAGGACTGGAGAAGTCAATGGTAAACTATAAATATAGTTTGTCCAGCAAATGTTATGATTTGATGTCAGTAATGTCCTAGTGCTTACCTTTTAATTAAGTCCCTGACTTGGATTGCGCAGGCTAGCCTAATCTCTCAGATTCTAGAACCTAAGCAGGGTCAGCCCTGGTTAGTAATTGGATGGGAGACCATCATGGAATGCCAGGGTTGTTGTACAGAGGCAGGCAATGGCAAACCACCTTTGTTACTTTCTTGCTTTGAAAACCTCATAAGTGTGACTTGACAATACTTTACACACAAACATTTCCATGTAAAAAAGCACACAAAGTCAGAGCCCAATGGAATATATCAGAAGTTATTTTCCTCCATGGAATCTTGTAAAACTGCCCTGTGGGATGCAAGAAGTTACTGCTTGCTTCCTGGTTCTGTCTAATAACTCAGCATTTAAGATTGCTTAATTCAAATGATCCTTCATTGGCATAGATAAAATTTAAATTGTCCCAAACTAGCTTTTCACAAGTCTTTCTTGTAATTGCTCCTGATCATCTTTATTTATTTATCTTTAAAACTGCTGTTGCATATGAAACTGGACACTAGTCTCTGAAGAAATTTTCCTTATAAAAATTAGACTGTAATCCCATTTCTTCTTTGTGATGCAGTAGAATGTCACGGGTCAAAAAAAGGGCTGTGAAAATATTTACTGACCCCTCGCATCCTGGTCATAAACTGTTTCAACTCTTACCCTCTAAACGTCGCTACAGAGCACTGCACACCAAGACAAGTAGACATAAGAACAGTTTTTTCCCGAATGCCATCACCTCCTTGTTAAAACAAATAATTCTCCTCGATGAATGCCTTTAAACTATTTATTATATATTTATTATATAATTTTCACTGCACTACTTCTTTTTTCTACTCATTCTTATTATCCATCTCCTCCCGCTTTATGACTGTATGGATCTATGGCCTGTGCTGACTGATTATTACATTTTTATTTCCTCATTTTTTATTTCATTTTATTTTATGATTTTACATTTTATGGTTTCGTTACTATTGATTGTTTCCTGATTGCTTACTAGACCTATATGACAATCATTAAGTGTTGTACCTTATGATTCTTGAAAAATGTATTTTTCTTTTATGTACACTGAGAGCATATGCACCGGAGACAAATTCCTTGTGTGTCCAATCACACTTGGCTAATAAAGATTCTATTCTATTCTATTCTATTCTATTCTATTCTATTCTATTCTATTCTATTCTAGTGTTGAATCGAGATTCCACAGATCCCCCTTCCCACTGCAGACCTCCCTCATGTTGAGCCACAGTCTCCAGTGCCCATGGCTGGATCTAGAGACACCTGCCCTGGGAAAAATGCAGATGGAGAGAGCAGCAGCAGCAGATTATATAAAGAAAAACATAGATATAATAAATGGGGAAAGGGAATACTCTTGCCTTTCTTCAAAAAATGTAGACCTGGTCCTGCCTATGGCAAGAAAAGGCATTTTATGGAAATCAGTAGGCTCCAGTGGCAGGAAAGAGTCAGGAAACATCTATTTTACTGATGGAAAATTTGTCTGGATCCAATCCATATGACTAGAGCTTCTCCAAGAAATGATATATGCTTGACACCATCTTTGAGTCATTGAAACAGATTGAGCAAAATGCTAGATAACTCGATAACTAAGAGTACAGTCCCAGAGTTATACCTTTCTAAATCAGTTGACTTCCATGGATTTAGAAAGATATAACTGCCTAGCATAGCACTGTGAAAGTACAATTCTAAGCAGAGTTACCACAGTCTAAAAATCAATTGATTCAGACTAGACTAGTAACTTTGCATAGGATCACACTGCAAAATATTTTGAACTTGCATATTTTAACTCCTGTGACAAAGAAAGTAAATACCTTTTGAAATGTCCATTTGTTTCTTTTATTTTATTGCATTAATTTCTTTTATTGCTTTTTTATTTCAGTCCTTTACACATGTTCACATTTAACAAACTGTGTCATGTTCCTTATTTATAATAAGGAACTAATAGCCATTCCAGATCAGGTA
This sequence comes from Sphaerodactylus townsendi, assembly GCF_021028975.2. Taxonomy (NCBI): domain Eukaryota; kingdom Metazoa; phylum Chordata; class Lepidosauria; order Squamata; family Sphaerodactylidae; genus Sphaerodactylus; species Sphaerodactylus townsendi. The sequence continues at coordinate 37,313,440 of NC_059435.1, forward strand.
GGCAGAGACAGCACCACTATGGCACTGCCCTGCCCTCTCCAAAGGGCTTCCTCGCAGCACAGGGAGTCGGATGATAAACAAACAAAGCAAAAATATACCATAAGGGGTAACAGAGATACCCCACAAAAACATGGCATATTTCCAAGGCCAGCTCCATTGGTGCACAGGGACTGGGTGAGCATTGGAAGCACGGTCAGCTCCACCTCCTGGCCTGCCCCCAAATGCCCCCCAGCTACACCAGCATAGCCTTCTGCACCAGCAGGCCTAGGGAAGGATGGCAACTTCCAGGTTGGAAGCTGCAGAGCCATGTGGTACCTCCCTACCTGGGTAAGTCACCCCTCACCCGGCACATTTGCTCCTTGTGCCAGCGGGGTGGCCATCCATGCTGGCACACGGCTGTGCCAGTTCCAGAGGTAGGTTCACTTCTCCCTCTGGATTGGGCTGTAAATATATGTAAAATATATCAAGAAAATATTAAATGTTTGTTGGATGGCAATAGCAATTACTGCTACCTTGGGAATTTATTGGCATTCTTACTGTGAGATGGGTGGCAAGGAGATTAATAAAAATCCATACTTGGACCTGAATTTCCTATACTAGCAGCCAAACATTTATAAGGAGCACCTGTTCCCCTATGAACTTACCTGACAGGGTGCCCCCATTGGCTGAATCCAAATGATGGCAATCTGAAAAGGGGCCTTATCAGTCCTTATAGTATTTTAAAAATGGAATTCCCTCTCAAGTGAGATTTGTTTGTCTTCCTGTATCATCTTTTACCAGCAGGTAGAGACTTTTATTTTTTGTATGGCTTTCCCTTTTATTTTATCTGTTTAGTTTAATTATTGCTTTTGTATGTGTTTTTAAATTTTGATTTTAATTTTGTATTGTTTGCAGCACTGGGGACAGGTGGAAAGGCAGCATAAAGTATTTAAAATAAAATAAATATTTGCTCACTGGTAGTCCTTAAAATACCATCTTTTGTTGATCATATGCGTGTTTCTCCCCCGCTCTCTCCATCTGGTTTTTCCTTTACCTACATTTAGATGTTAAGCTCCAAAAGAGAGGCTGCATTGTAACAAAATACTGATAGTTCTTATACAATTGAACAATAATAGTAATTTTTATTTCAAATTAGTATATGAAATGTAGCACGTTTGCCTCCCTGTCCAATAACATTGAATTTTTTCAACTCCTTGATCACAGTTCTCCTGCAGTGCATAGAGACAAAAAGCCACAGAGGAGGAACCTAGAGTGTGGAAGATAATGGATTCAGCACGGGACAAAAACAGCACCTCAGGGACGGTGAAAATGCCATCCCTGAGGCGCTGTTCACACAGCTGCCACCTCCACAACAAGGCAGCCCTGTGCTTCCCCCACCCCACCCCCACTGGGACTGAAATGCTGTTTTCCTGCCTCGCTCAATGAAACAACGTTTCTCTGCCAGCACTGTGCAAACAGCACTGGGTTGGAAGCGCTGTTTTTCAGTGCCTCCATTTCCCCCCATACATATCTTCTCTCCCTGCGGAGCTCTGCAAGGATGGGGAGGCACGCCCATGCTGTTCATCGACCCCCGGGGGTCCATGTGGAGGTGCTTCTGTGGGCTGCGGCCACTCTGGGGCCGCTCGCACCTCAGCATGCGAACGGCCCCGGGGCTCCACCTGGGAAGCCACTGTAGTGGCCCATGCAAAATCCACCAATGATGAGATCAAGCAGAAAATCAGGTAGGATCTAACCCATAATGACCAAAGCAATGAGATTGGGCTGCACATCCTTGTGACTATTATCAGATTGTTACGATGCGATTGCGTCAAAACTTTATTTTAAGAAAGCTTGTGGACCACTCATTTTTTAACATTCAATTTAAATAAGAGAAAGATCTACTTCATATTGCACTTTATATGAATTCTCCATGCTTTTATTACAACATCATTGCCTTTTAATAGCCTTCTGGGTATCCACATGTTTCACAGAAGAAACAGATTGCCAGAACCACTTAATGTGGCCAATACATTGGGTCTGTAAGCAAAAGGAGCTTTTTTTGCCTTGGCCTTCTTTTGCCCCCAGTTTCTTTATTTTATCATCAATCTGAGTGAGTAATATTGCCCTTTAGAGCATTGGGGTTTTTTTTAAAAAAAAGTCTTCAAATTGCCCTTAATTAATTCTAGCATAGTCCCTCAAGTATCTTCTAGTCTTCTTCAAAACAGAAGGAAAACCTGGAGTCTCAAAATGTTCAACAGAATCTATCATAGTGCCATCTTTCAGGGTCCACAGAGCTTACAATTGTATTTCCTTTAATATGTTAGCTATTAGGGCTACTCTCTTATGTATGAGGACATCTCATTTGTATTAGCATTACTCTGAAAGCAGGAGAAACCCCAGGACTGTTCTCCCGTTCCACAAAATATTATGCTGGAGCCTTTGTGGACTGTTATACTACATTGCCCAATGACTGCCATTATTTGCAGAGACACTCAAAATGATAGAAGGTAAAACTTGTTCAGAGAATTGCAGAGTGACCTACATGTTCAACAGGTATTTTATCATACACTAGCGGGACCCAGCCATGCGTTGCTGTGGCAATTGTCCTTCTCATCACAGTCCGCAACCCACATAGATGTCCACGCAGGTCCAATGATCTGCAGCATAGCCTTTTGAGGTGGTCAAATGGAACCCCTCTTTCCCTTTTCAATTCACATTGTTATATGGTGGTGCCTTGTGTTTTTATAAGGTAACCCTTTCCATTCCACAACGGAACTGTCCAGAGTGTGAATCCCACTGTCCATGAGGCTGGTTGACACGCACAGTCCTGGCTTGGGTAAGGCAGAACTGGGGCAAGGAGGCTATCCCAGTCAGGCAGCAGAGGCAGGGTGGTGAGGCGTTCAGATTGAGGCCAGCTCCCTGGGTTCTTAAAGGGCCATGTGCAAAAGAAGCGGAGCCAGTAGTGTTGGTTCGCCCCCACCCTGTGGATTTTCTTAGAAGAAAAAGGCAAACTCCAGCTCGCTTTTAGTAAAAGAGAACTGTGGCGAATATGAGTGAGGAAGTGGGTAAGTGGTGGTTGGATGTGAGGGAGGGCAGAGTGAGGTGTGTGAGGATGAGCTGGATGTGTATGAGAGTATGTGTGTTGTGTGGTAGCAGTGGATGAGGCACAGAGAGTGAAAGTTACCTGCGTGTGAGGGGGGGAAACCCCACCTGACGTCTCAAATGGCAAAGTGTGTATGTGTTTCCACGCTTCCACTCGTATTACCTAACAGTATTACCGATTTACTGTTTTCACTGCTCATCTCTGTCCATCTGAGCGAACATTCTAAGCCCTCAGGCCACAGACAGACAGGCTGCATGGACATTCTAAGGGTGACAGTTAAACACAAACAGCTTCATGGTATTCTGGGTGCACCAGGAAAAAAGGAACATTTACCTTGAGGCTCAGGTATGGACTTTCAGCGATTTGAAGGTCCCATTACCTGCCCACAACAGGGAGGGACGTCATGTGAAAATTTGGGGGCGATCCGTCCAGCCGTTAGGGAGTGACTAACAAAGTCACTGTTTGCTTTTTATATATACAGATGATAATAGTGCTGTCAATTCATGTGTGCTTTTTGGTTGATTAAAGTATCATTGTAATCACCAACCCCTCTTCTATCCAGGGCCAATTCCAATTTTATAGCAAATGTCACTGACAAATCTATTTTCTTCTTTGCTTATGTGGTGTGTGTGGGATACTTTTTTGAACATTTTATTGGTGTACACAAATATGCACTACATTCCTCTCTATCTCCTTCCCTCCATAACTCACTATTATCAGTTATTACATGAAGATTGCACCACTCCCGAGGCTTGCTTAGCATCTAACTTTACTGGTCTTTAGGTACCAGGCAAAAATATTTGTCTTTTAACTATGTTTTGTTTTATTTTTTAGTCTCCTGGCTATTCTGTGGCTTGTGACTAATGGTTTTATGGCTGGTTTAATATTGATCATTTTATTATCTTTTAAAAGGATTTTTTAACCTGATGATCTGTCTCAGCATCTGTGGAGAGGATAGACAGAGGCCCATTCTGCACAGCAAAGGTATAGGGGGTTGCAGTCAGGATAAAGTAACCCGCTTTCCCGTTTTCGTGTTCACATGCATCTGTGCAGGCAGCGACTGGAGCCCATGAAAACAAGTCAGGTTGCTGCCACGCCTTTTTTATTTACCTCCCACCAATGCATAGCTATGCAGGCATGCACAAAGGAACTCCCACAGCAATGCTAACATACGATACGAACATTTGCACCTACATAAGCCAGGAATTTTTTAAAAAGGAAAAATAAAGCCAAATAAAGCACCTCCTGTCCAGCCATTCGCTCGCAAGCGGCTGCAATCCGGGATTTTTAAAAAAGACTTGCAGATAGTGCAATTCTCAAAAAACCCGGTTTGGAGAAAATAACACTTTAGGGACAGGATCTGCGCGAAGTTCTCTCCCCCCCCCATCGGGTTTTTTAACCCATGTTTATAGGCCCATGGGGAAGGGGCCAGACAGATAGATAGATGTTGGCTTTATTTGAATTGCCTCTGCTCAATAAATAAGCATGGTTAGATCCATTCTGAGATTAAACACCTTATTAACTTATTTTAAAGTTTTAACCAAATTATCTCATAGAACTATTTACTACTGTTGCTGTATAGTTTTTAAAGTACAGGAATTTGTATAGCAGCCAAACATGTGTAGGGCTGGTGGGAATGGTTCAGGAAGTTGTCCTTGATGTAAGAATAGAGATAAATACAAGAGTGTCTCTATCTTAAATCGTAAGGTTGAGATCAGGCACCATGATCTTTGATGACAACAGACACACTGAACCTGACTTGTATATTAGGATGAGTTATTTTATTTCTTTTTGTATTTGTTCTAATTTTTGTCAGTAGTTTTGTTCTGTGGTTTTTGGTATTGCTTTGGTGGATATTTTTGTGGCATATCAGTCTTTACTTTTTTCTAGACTCTTCCAATATCATTGGTACATTGTACATCTGTACACTGAATTTATACATTGTAAATATATAATTTATAAGCTATGGCTTGATTCCTAAATAGCATTTCCACTGGCACAAGAACTTATGTAACCTCAGCTTGTGGATTCTGTGGGGCAGAGCTTGGAATGAGTTTGCAACCACAAATTTTAAAAACAAAATGGTTTACTTTCTTAACATAGAACATCAACATTTAACATCACACTTCAAGGTCCTGTTCAGGTTGCATTTTCAAGGCCTATATTTACAGTCTACTGATACTGTCCAATTCTTCTTTGCAAGTGGGTTGGTTCCTGAAGAACTCCAAGGGTTTCAACATGAGAAAAGTTTCCAGGAGAACTCTCACCCGTTACAAACATAAAAAGAAACCCTTAACAAGGTGTTAAGGGCTTATAGAAATCAAGGTCCGAGTCTGGTAGCCTTGTCTCCTCCAAACTACATGAGCTCTGCAGCTTTGAGTCTCCACCCCTTTCTGGGTCAACCCATTCTGAGCATGGGGGTTACACTTACACTTGCAGAATAATTTTTTTCTATCTTCTCTGTCCCAAACTACAGCAGCCTGAAGTGTCTTCTGAAATGCTACTCCTGCAAGCCCCTTGTTTCCCCAAAACAGAGTGGCATGGATTTTTAAGGGTGTTGCTGGAGCAGAAGCACTTGCAACCCACAGAATGATAGCTGGAGTCCAAGACACATGTATAATATTGATTTAATATTGGAAAATGAACACATTATAGAAAAAAATTCAGTGCAGGTAAACAGAATAGGGTATGGAAACAAAGGCCCTTTACGCACATGCGCGGAAATGAACCTCCACCGGCAGCCCCCTCCACTAACCTCGTCTTCCAGTGTTGCTCTGGAGGGCTGCAGGGACCCGTCTACGCTGCCCTCCGACCTCCAGGAAGACAAGGTCAGTGGAGGTGACGGGAAAAGCGGCATCTTCCCAGCGGTGCGGTTCACCCTGCGCTGATGGGAAGACGCTGCTTTGCAAAAACCTTGCTCAATGAGCAAGGTTTACAGCAGCGGCTTCATGCTGCTCCTGGGCGGCCAGTTTCCTGTGTGAACAGCAGCCCAGGGACGGCGTTTTTGCCATCTCTGGGTTGCTGTATTTCACCCGTGCGGAAAGGGGCATAGACTGATGGGTTTAATTGGCAACTGAACTTGAAATGGGTGTCAAAATAGCATGGGGCCACTCCCCACTTACCTCTTCTAAGTGCAACGCCGCAGCGACCCCGCATAGAAAAGCCTCCGTGGCTTTGGACCATGGAGACATTTGTTCCCCTCTCATTTGCCATTCAGGAAATAACGCGGGGGAACAAGAGCAGGAATTCCGTGGCAATTGAGTGTTCTGATTGGCTGGCACGCATGTGCGTCATGGACACGTGGAAGTGGCGGCCAGCCAAAGGTGGGCCTCCATTTTGATTGGCTGACACGAGAAGTCAGGGCAAAATCAGTTTCAGTTTCCACCGCCCACAACATCGTTCGCTCAGCGGCACTTTGCCTTGAATGGGCGCTGCCAAGCCGCAAAGTCGTAAAGCTCGAGCAAAGGGAGCAATGTTGGCACGTCGCGTTGTGCACACGTCTCAATTTCCGCAAGTGAGCATTGTAAAAGAGGATGTCGCCTCGTGTCTATGTCATCACGTAGCTTCATGTCACGCACTTTCTGATGGGGACACTCTCCCTAAACAAAATGGAGGATCCTTTTTCCTGATTGGCCGGAAAGCTGTGCGTCACAGCGAATCAACCACGCGTAAACAGCTGAGGTTCCCCACCACCCCGCGGCAACTGTGGGGTTTTGGAAAATGTTGCTCTTTGAAGAGGACCTAATTTGACACGTGCCAAGGAGGTGGGAGAGTGGCAAATTCAGGGCAGCTGCACAGTGGCCGCTGGTGATGTGGGGAACGTCCAGGATCCCCGTGTCTTATCAAGAGGTGACCCCACGGCTTATGGTGAGTGGGGAGCGGGCCATGGATGACTCATTTGAAATCATCCCATTTAAAGGTGGGACTGACTTGAAGGGAAATAACCAATTACCCCCTAAAATTCATGCCATTTACTCTTGATGGCAAGTGGATAACTTTACAGGTCTCTCTGTTTTCAGTAGATTTCAGGTAAGCCTTTAACCAAACCATCATCAAACAAAGCCACTCAGATGGGAAGGCCAAATTTAACTCCTGTTAGCAGGAAAACACTCAACTGAACATCTGATAATGATCATAAGATAGAACAACTCACTAACATTTTACTCTTGTAATTTATGTTTCTCTGCTATATTTTTTTTTACTGTGGTTAAGATCTGTGACATATTCAAAGTTTTCCATTTGTCTACACACCCATCTATGCACTTTACAATAGCAAAATATACAGCAGCACTTTTGCACCTGAAAAAATGCCTGGAAATATGGATGCCACATGTTCTGCAGACTTAAATTTTAACCATAAGGAGTGGGTATCTTTTTTTTAAAAAAAGGTCAATCTATATTTGGTAGACATCTTAGCTATGTATCATTTTAAAAAGTTATCTCTGTTTTTTTGCATATTCTGTGATTTCTATAAACTGCAATGAATCATTTCTGGCAAAAGAGAACAAAGAGGATGATTGAGAAGCTGATTCCAAAACACAGTGAGTGAAAATACTTTATTGAGTGTGCACTTCTTTGCTAAAGCAGACAAGTAAGGCAATGTAGGTTGACTCTTTTTATGATAACTAGTGGCAAGGTATGACCAGAACATGAAAGGATTTCAATAGGTCTAAGCCCCACTGCTTTCAACTTAAGTCCCTCCAGATTCCACATTTAGCTGAAGCTGAATTATGCTTTGCAGTAGCCAGGATCATTGGCAACTACAGGAAAACATCTACTGTGCTGAAATGTGATATATGTGGCTTTACTCCTGAGACACTCTCCAGAAAGTTGGCATCAAAACTCACTACATCAAACCACATGGAATGAACACTATATCAAAAGCATATGGAAGGAAGCATATGGTCTTTCATTCCATTCAGATTGCAATAGCATAGGGCAGACCCTCCCTGTCTGCATTGGAAATAATTCAGGGCAACTTTATTACACTGCTAAACATCCTGCAGACATTTGGGAACCTAATCCAGGTTCAAAATAGGGTCCAGTAAAAACACCACCATTACCATAGTCAGAGAAACACCTATCTTCACCGCACCCAAACCAGTGAGAGACATGTATATCTGTTGTGAAGTTGGCCAAACACCTTTCACTGGAGTCTGGCTGGGAAGGCATGGACAAAGCAGGTTGGAACAGGGCCCTTCCCCTGTCCCAATCTTCTCCAATCTGCCTACTACAGTCTATGAGCTGAGCTGCAAGTATCTGTGGGCAAAGCAATTATTATCACTGTGTCTTCATGCCAAGACTAGGTTTTGCTGTTAAACACACAGGAAACCTGACAAAGAAAAGCAAACAGGAATTTTGCTGATAGTGAGATGGAAGTTCGATGTGTGCTATGTTTGGTCTTGTTTAGTTAAATTCTATATTATGTTTGTCACTGACTGACATCCATCCTCAGTCTTTGGGATATGGTAAGTTATAAATTAATGAGTAGCTGGTGGCTAAGATTTTTAATTAGTCTTTTATCCAAAGTCCACTGAGATACTCTAAGTCTCCCCTTGAACTCAAAGGTTGCTCAATCAGGTCCTTAGAGCAGATGGACTCTTCATTACATTATAATTTATCACATCATTTGCAATACTGTCATGCATGTGATTTGTAGGAAAAGACTGAACTTAGAGTAATTAATTCTGATCGTAGTGCACCCAAATGCAATGAAAGTAGTCCAAATGGTGGCAGCACAAGGACAATTTGGGGCCGTTTCATGTTACGTAAATTCTGTAGAAACCCAAGAAGAATGGTATCTAAACTGAGAGAGTGAATGATTCATAATTGCTCTACATTTACAGATTGTTGTTAAATTGGCCCTGCTTACTCCATGTTGCACCATTTCTTCAGTGCACTGAAAAAAAATTAGAGTAGTGGGAAAATACAGGCTGTAAGCATAGAAAACAAAAAGCCCTCCTGGAGTAGATCAAAGGTACATCCAACCCAGCACTCAGTTTCCAATACTGGTAGGGGTGCCCACCTTCCTGTGGAAACTGGGGATCTCTTACAATTAGTGTTCCAGACTACCAAGATCAGTTTCCCCTGAAGAAAATGGATGCTTTGAAGGATGTGGCATTATATCCCACTGGGGTTCCTGTCTCTGTGGCGTTATATCCCACGGGGATTCCTGTCCCCCTGGGCTACATTCCCAAATCTCCAGGATAAATACTTAATAGTGGCATCACTAGTAAAGATAAACCTCTGTTTCCCAGTTGGATGAAGTACACTTCAAAGCTTAGATGCCAAATTTGAGAATGATTTATGTGTGTATGCATGTATACATCTATCTATCTATCTATCTATCTATCTATCTATCTATCTATCTATCTATCTATCTATCTATCTATCTATCTATCTATCTATCTATCTATCTATCTATCTATCTATCTATCTATCTATCTATCTATCTATCTATCTATTTATTGGCCACCCTCCCCCGATGGGCTCAGGGCGGCGTACAACATAAATGTAATAATATAACAGTATTAAAACCTAGAAGAAGACGAAGAAGACGAAGAAGAAGAGTTTGGATTTATATCCCCCTTTCTCTCCTGCAAGAGACTCAAAGGGGTTTACAATCTCCTTGCCCTTCCCCCCTCACAACAAACACCCTGTGAGGTAGGTGGGGCTGAGAGAGCTCCAAAAAGCTGTGACTAGCCCAAGGTCACCCAGCTGCCGTGTGTGGGAGTGCACAGACTAATCTGAATTCCCCAGATAAGCCTCCACAGCTCAGGTGGCAGAGCAGGGAATCAAACCCAGTTCCTCCAGATTAGAATGCACCTGCTCTTAACCACTACACGACTTCTGCTCCTTAGTATTGTAAAAATACAATGTATTAAAAATAAAACCAGAATAAGACTCAGATGACATATGCATACAGATTGTGAAATATCAATGCAAAACAGCACAGACGGTGGTGAACATGTCTTTAGCAGTACAGAGCTTGCCAGTATTCCTATAGATCTTTATTACAGCCCAAGTTAGTAACACCAAGCAGCAACTATATACAGGTGTAATTTGGAGCATGGTTACTACTAGGGGTGAGAACTGTGAAGTTTTCAGATACTAGAAAGCACATTTTTAAAAAAAACAAAACACTTCCGTTAAAAACATGCTCATCCCTTCAGAAATGTTATTTAGTTGCATTATAAAAACAATAGGCCAGGGGTAGGGAACCTGCGGCTCTCCAGATGTTCAGGAACTACAATTCCCATCAGCCCCTACCAGCATGGCCAATTGGCCATGCTGACAGAGGCTGATGGGAATTGTAGTTCCTGAACATCTGGAGAGCCACAGGTTCCCTACCCCTGCAATAGACTGTTTCTTTACCTAATAGTGTACTTGGCATGTGTTCTGCCTCCCTTTTTTATCTTGAAGAATGGACATAGTGTTCAAAGAAAATTCTCTTCTATACAGTAGATGTTTTTGTACATCTTGTATACCTTTGCAGTTAACTTAACATGTTTCAAAGTTAGCCAGAGTAGAATGAAAATTAATGTCCCTCTATTTCAAAAGAATCCAGGAACTATTGAATTGTGGCCTCACACACATTTTTTTAGTTTATGTTAGGATGCATTATTTTAATCTTATTTGTAGTTTTGCAAGCAAATAATGGCTTGAATCTCAAGGAAGATTTCCACGGATAGAAAGGGAACCATTTTCATTCTATGGCAGATCTCTAACTTCATCCCAGCTGTTCCTGGAGATCCCATTTTCTCATGAGGTGTTTATTGGTGGTATTTCTGGTTGCGCATGGAGGGGTGAGACAGAAAATCATGCTCTTCAGACAGAAATCCCCTTCATTTGGAGAAATCCTCCACAGGATCCAACTTATTGGTAGTGTCTTATGAAGGAGCAACATAATAGTTCTGTTGTAATTGTTTGTAACCTTGGTTATAAATACTGTAATTAGCAATACTGTATCTTTCAATTAATAATACTATGTATCTCCATGACTATCTCATACCCGGTTGAGGTGTCTTAAAGGGCGGACTCTATTCCAGGTGCTGCTTTTAAAAATTAAATTCAAAATTGTTTGGACCTGGTTTGTATCAAACAATGTATACTCACTTATATCACAGTATTCATAAAATTAGTTTCTTAAAAGGACCATCTGTTAATTCCGTACAAATAGCTAGGGAACACTTTCACTGGTCACCATAGAAGCGAGAGCCCTTTCCTTTGGGAACTTGCCAAAACTTTAACATCCATGGAATATATTTATTTTTTTTGTATTTCAGGCTTGCTTCTGGGAACTAGGAATTTAGCAATTTGTCACATTTAAACTGCTATAAATTAAAGAGTTTAATTTGACCCTTCACTGGAACATATGAAGCTACCTTATACCATCAGATCTTTGGCCTATCAAGATAAATACTGCCTATTCTGACTGGCAGTCAGTCTCCAGGGTTATAGGCAAAGGTCCTTCATGTCACCTGATCCTTTAAATGGAGGTGCCAGAGACTGAACCTAGGAACTTCTGCTTGCAAAGCATATGCTCTATCAGGCCTTCTCCCCAACTCTAAAGTTCTGTTGTTATCTACCCAAAGATTTTGAGATGGGAGTGGCTATCAGCTGATGCCACAGCCCATTTTATCAATTGAAAGTGTTTTAAGAAATGGGAAAATAGTCACAGTCAGTTCTTATGTGAACCCTGTTAACCTTCTCTGTTGTAAAGGAGAAAAGGGAAAAGGGACGACAACTTTTGAAGTAGATTTGGATGTAGCAACTAGTCCATCCTCTTCCACCAGTGTGAACTTCCCACACTGAGCTGGAATGAACTTTGGCATCTAGATTAGAGTATTCCACAAACAGGAACCAGCTGGATCAAGATAAAAAAGGTATCCTGATTTTTAAAGGTATTTAAAACAAACCTAATATTCCTGAGCAGCTGAATGCTTCAGGGACTATTGAAGGAGGGGGGTAGAAATATCAGGATTACCTGCCAAACTGTCCTGAAGGAAAATTCCATTTCTACCTCAAGAATGGTAATCAGATTCCGAGTCTTAAAGCAAAAGTCATACATCAAATCTGCCCCGTTCCCAAAGTTTTTAAAAAAACCTACACTTGTCAGATATCACAGTAATTATAATCTTGGTTGCTTCAGAAAAAAATCAGAAGAAAATTTCTCAAAAAAGCATATGAGGTTGGATCCTACCATTCTACTCAGCTAAGTATAAAGTCTTCCTCTTGATCTGGCAAAAATCCTTTTCCTCCAAAGGAAGCATTAATAAAAGACTCCAAACTTTGCTGACTGAACTGGCAAGATCCAACTCATGGCCGCTGGGCTTTCAATATCTACTTGGCAGACATTACAAAAGAAAAAAAAACTTTCCCAGCACAGTGTGTAACAGACTTCCCTCTGTGATACACCTCTGAAGATGCCAGCCACAGATGCAGGCAAAATGTTAGGAACAAGATCCACCAGACTACGGCCACACAGTCCGGAAAACCCACCACAACCAGTTGAATCTGGCCGTGAAAGCCTTCGACAATACATTTTCCCAGGACTACTTATAGACTCTGTAGCTGCCATATAAGTTGTTAAATGTACAGTAAACTCAGTAGGAATGGTGAACAAAAAGGCTAGCAGCATTATTTTTATTGAATAAGACCATTTGACTAAGGAAATTCTGTGCTAGACTGTGATACATAACCATCAGAAGATTTTAAATGATTTCAGAGGGCTTCTGAGAACTTGTACAGCCATTATTAGTACAAGTAGAAAACAATACAGCTGGAAATAACTGAAAAATGTGGCTTGATTGGCTATCTGGCTAGTTTGGCACTATCCATAATTGTAATTTTGGCAATGTAAATTTATAGTTTTTATTCTAAGTCCGATGGATATGAGTCCATTTTAAATTTGCATTTGTTCGTTCTACAACCCAAATCCTATTTTATTGTTTATTGAATGCCCCATCCTATTGATTGTATTGACTCAAACACCTGCCTTGAGTCCCAGTGAGAAAGGTAGACAATAAATATGTAAATGCACATACACTCACATGCGTGCACGCACACGCACACACATTTGCATATACACCCATAGATTTTATTTGCCATAGAAAAAATCAGACCATAGTTATCAGTTCTTAACATATGATTCCATAGAAACTGATCAATCAAATCATGCTAGACACAAACCTTATCTTGTACCTCTCCAGGATTTTAGTTTTTCCTTTGTATTATCCAATCCAATTCTGTTTCTGTCCTATCCCTGAAATGACCAGTCACTCACATGCAACTGTTCATTTAGCTCCTTGTTTCCTATTAATTTATTTTATACCCTTTTTAGGCTATCTTTCTCCAAAGGACTCAAGCTTAGTTACAATATTAAAACTACAGTACATCCTTGAAATCACAGTATAGCAATTAAAGGCAAATAATAAACAGTTGAAGATGCATGCATAAGCACTATACACAAAATCTTTTAGGTCACCAGACTTTAGAGAAACTTGTGTTGAAGTAACGTTCCTTTAGAAACTGACTGACAGTGGTGGATTCCACACAGCATATTTATAACGGGTTGCAGTCATTATAAATGAACCCATTTTCCCTTTTTCCACTCGCATGTGTTTGCTTTATGCATCCAAGAAGCGATTGGAGCTCATAGAAACAATTTGGGTTGCTTTTGCACCTTCACACAGACATTTCTTTTTAAAAATTTATTTACTACAATTCATGTGTAGCTGCAAAGGCATACAGAAATGAACCTCTGCAGCTATGTCGATTGTCCCACAATCTGATTGGCTGCATCTGTGTAGCTGCACATTTTCAACACACAACATTTAAAAAGAAAAAGAAAAAGGGATTGTTCTGCAATGGCCAGACAATAATGAATGTGTTGCTGTAGATCTATGACTGAAATGGTGGTCATATTCACTGCCATGGGGAGAAAATGTGCTTGGGGGCTTTGTGCACTGGCAGGCTGTAGGGGTGAGCCGGCAAACCCAGCAGAGCCGCAGAAAGAGCGCATGGAATGCCTGTGCCAACTGCGCCCTTCTGGGCGCACACGCTCCCCCACCCCCCAGTCCCCCGTGAGTCACAGGTCATGAACTACCTGACTCACAGTCACCAGGTGTCCCTGACAAAGGGACAAAGGGGCTCTTGCCCCCAGGTATGGATTAGACCCAGACGCGGACGCTTCCTCCTGCATCGCGCAGCAGGATCTCTATGGAGATCACGTGCATCATACATGATGCTCTCCCGGGCTTTCCCCCGCCGTCTCACCGCCTTCCTGCCTATCGCGCTACTCCTTTGGCTTTGCACGCCCCAGAAAAACCCTAATAAAAGGTGCCAGGGAATAGCACACGGCAGAGTTGCCAGGCCCACGGATCGTTGCCGGATCCAAGGACCGCGCTTCCTGCTGCTGGCTCTCTCCACCGGATGATATCACCGCGTCTCACCTCTTCCTTGCGACCCCTGCGGGCCGACTTCACAGGCACTCAGAGAACCTGCCCACAACATGCAGGACAAACTGCATAGAATGGCAGTTGAGTGGATTCTCCCTGACATGGCAGATGGTGCAGAACCTAAAGTGAATGGGTGGAAGGGAGAACAATAAAGTGTCTTCTGCCTGTTGTGTTCGTATGGGAGTGACTCCAACCTGGGATTGTGCCCAAAGTTCGCTGATTGGTGATTTTTTAAAATCCTGGGTTGAGGGGAATAAAATGGCCGTAACTCGTTTTGGGAATGAGACCTGTGCAAAGTTCCATGCTAAAACTATTTTTATAACATCCTGAAGATTATATATTTGGCCCGTGGGGAATCCACCAATGACTGACACAAGACTGACAATGGAAGCGTTGGGGGTGTAGTAGTCAGAATGTCAGTCTAGTCTGGGAAACCGGTTCAAATCTTAACTGCAGTGGAAGCTCATTGGATGACCTGGACTAGTCACTTTAGTCTAACCTACCTACAGGGCTGTGAGAACAACATTTTAAGCTATTTAAGGTTGCCGTTGGAAAGCAGAGTATAAATATTCATTCATCTAGATAAACATCTTCAGGAAGACCATTCTACCAAGTTGTGGCCATCACTGAAAAAGCTCTGGAAGTGCTCCAATTATTCTAATTGTTCATCGTCTATAGGCTCAGAGACTTCCCTCAAAAATCCAGCCAGGCTGGACAAAGAATTATTAAAAGAGGAAAACTTGCTTTTAAAAAAATAATGGAAGATCCCACCAATATCCCACAAATTATATTAAATAACATAATTGTCTGGTTTGGTTTAAAAATCCTTGATTGGTGGAAACATTTTAGTCAAAGATGGCTGGATTAATATCACTGAACATGTTCAAATCTATAACTGTACCTCAGATGAAATAAATCTATCAACAAACTCCCTGCCTATGAATAGCGAATTCTTGATCCTCATTCACTACTTTATCCACCAGCTGTTTTAACTGATTAGTCAAAAGCACACTCTTGTTGACATCAAATATACAGCAAAAACAAGTGTATAAATGAATAATTATTTCCAACACTTGCAATGAGATTAAGTGCTTATTGGATTAGGAAAATAACAGGATTTAATGGGGTCATTAATGCTGTAGCTCTAGAATAAAGATGTAAAATGCACGCATATACATCAGATTAAAATCTCAATTTTCATAGCCTGATAGTTATATCTCATGTATACTTTTTTACAATGCTGCTTTTCATTTAGTAAGCAATATTTATTTGTCCTAAATAATGGCAAGTACTTCTAGAGGGTGACCATTAAAACATGTTTTCAATTTTATGTTTAACTCTTCTTTTAACTCTAGAAAAAGATCTTCCCAACCATTTATTGCAGTCTAGTAGTGGCTAGGTTTTCACTGAGCGGTCTGTACTGGACAGTCACAGGCACTCTCATTCCTACATTTAATCTATCCAAGCACATGGATGTTTCTATTACTTGACAGAACCTCACAGCTGCACAAATTAAGGATGCTCGAACAACTGCCAGTTAAGCTCACATTCTATTCACCAGTGGCAAACAGGAAGCCGGGTTTTTTCAGACTGTTCTTCTGTTTGTTGACCTGTTCAATGCTGTTTGATATGTTTCTTCACTGCATTCCTTCCTAGCAGTACACTGCAACTGTCTTTTAATGCAGTAGAGGCTGCCACTACTTGCCGTGGCACCACACCACATTTTAAGGTTGTTCTATGGTTTTAAAATGTAAAGTAATAGTTATTGCTTCATTTTTGCACTAGGGTTCTAACAGTGTATTGCCATAGTCAGCTTTCTTTTCTTTTTTTCTAAAGAGAAAGTCCCTGGTTCCTTTCCTTGCAGATTTAGAGTGCAAAGATGTGGCCTTTTTGCATGTACATTTTTTAAAATGCATACCTGTTCAGAAGATAGGAAGAGGTTTTCATATAATGCCAACTGAACTCAATGAGTAACCAGCTCACACCTTATTGTTTCATTCAAACATGGTAACTGCAGTTGTCAGACAAGTTCAAAATTCACCGCATCCCTAGCACAAATACCAGCATATGCTATGAAGACTATCATTTTTTAATCAATTGTACCATATGGAAATTCAACTGTGTTCCACATATTATCTGATTCTGGCACAAAATAAAACAGTTACATCATTAAAGTGGATTTGTATTGTGTAAATCCTCAAGATCGAGCAGCCTTTATTAGATTATTTATTGGCACTGAAACAATTTAGATTTACATTTTCAGAACATGTTTCAGGCAATTGAACAGTCCTAATAAATACACGCCTCCTCATACATCTTCCCATCCCTACCCATTTATTCCTTGGATGACTGGTTCAGCAACCCCCCCTGAGCTCAGTGTTAAACAGATGTGCCCAGCCCCCAAACTCCACATGGTGTTGGGGGGGGGGGTGCCCAGTTGAATACTGAACTTAGTTTGGCTAGATTCAGGGTTAAACTGTGCACTTGCCCCCAAACTTCACATGGAATTCGGGGTGAGGTGCAGTTCAGTGGTGGTCACTCAGAGGCTTTAGGACACAGGCTGGCCCTGCCTTGCCCCACCCTAGATATGCCTCTGACCCAACCAGAAGGTTGGCAATCCAATAATGATTCTAGAAAGTATTGGTCTGATGTTCTAGCCAGAGTATTTAATCCAATCAGCATACTGGAGAATGGCATGATTCTGAGTGAAAGTAACTGAAGTGTACATGGCCTAGTAACCAGTAAAGTTGACAAACTCGCCACAACTAATAGCCCTAACAGGTTTGGAAAATTATAGTGCTGTCATCATTTCAAACCAACAGTTCAGGTTTCAGTGGTTTGCCAGGTCTTTTCTCAAGACTGGTAATTTAGAACCACTTCTCTGTGATTAATTGCTTTTCTTGAATTGTGTTTGTACTCTCTATGAGCAGCTGGGATAAAGCAAACAGGTGCAAGGATTGTTGAAGACTATGTTAAAAGGCAACTATGTTTTAAAAAGTTATTTCACACTTCATAACATTCCCCCATTGTCATGACACTTGGCACTTTTAAAATATTCAATAGGGTGACAAAGTTCATTTCGATTTCAGTTACAGTCAAATCCCACGATGGACTAATTCCAGCACCTGAGCTGAATGATCTTATACAAATATCCTATCTCCAAAGGATAGAAAAAATAGTTTGACTATAACTCCTTTAAAACTCTATCAAAACGTCCTGATCTCTTTTTTCACTTTTTCACATAATTCTTAGAAGCTCCACCCAGTTTCTGCTGCCGGCTAATTAATGTTAAACCACAAGTAATTTTGCCTGAAATTCAGTCATAAATTTCTGAGATTAAATTAATACATGTGTAAAACGAAGCTGACAAGTGCAGGTGAGCCATATTCCAGGCCTGGTTCTCAATACAACCACAGCTGAGCTGTTTGGAGTACACCACAAAATATGCCGTAAGGGTGTGTCTGTGCTCTTATAACAAGAAGGAATGAGTAAGCTTCTATAAAATGTGACAGAACAAGAAACACCAATTTGTTTTCACACCTCATGCAGCCTCTGGGAATTCAGTTTGTGTTTAGGCTATTCTGTAAGGAGCCATCTGCTGGAATTCAAAAGGAAAGGCAACTCGGAAGCAAATTTTGTCAGTGAAATGTCTGTGTAATCTTGCATGAAAGGAAGACTTTCATGAACACACATTCTTTCTGTTTTAACTTTTTCTCTTTGCCTTTAAGAAACCATTTGCTTAATTCAATCTAACTTTATTCTGTGTTTCTCCCCCAGCTCTGTTGTCATTAATTCTTTTCCTTTAAACACATATAAGCATCTAATTTAATAACATCATATTTGAAGATGCTTATCAGGAAGTTAAACAACATGAACTCGCTGTAATATTGTGTAACTAAACACAGAGGGGAAGCCAGAGAAAGCTACACTCCAGATGGTGTAAGATAAAAATCACTGTGTATTTAGATCACATGATACTGTGGCTACAGCCTGGTATAAAGTCATTCAGATTGCTTTTGAACATTGCCCTATCCCTTTGAATATCTGCCCTACTTGCTTGAGAACTGTGAACTGTGCCTAGTCTACACATGGGCCCAGTATGTCAGTGGTACATGTGAAAAGAGCTTTATCCTTACCAGCTTATTGGGTAAACTGAAACTCTTGGCTTTCAGTTCATATCTGCATAAAGTCTGGCTAGTACTTGAGATAAGATCTTTATGGGGTAACCCACTGTTAAGGTTTTATTTTAAGCAGCTCCACCTTCTCTTAAATTGCAACAAGGCAGGCAGGAAAGAAGCTCATAAAGTCAAAAGTGGGGGTGAAGGGGTTATGGTGTAAAAAGCCTCCTGTGTATTGATGCATTAACTGCTACCCTTCCTGCTGTCTTCAGCCCCAAACTTTCTGTCACTATCTTCTTGCAGGTGTTCGCCTGAGGTAATTTGGTTGCAAATACTACCTGTGTGAGGTGTCTGTGTAACCTAGTATGCATATTACAAACAGAAGGACAATTAGAATGAAACATCTAGGTTATTAAAAGGCCTAATGATGAATGTAAGTTGAAGGTCATTCACTTCTAAGCTCTTACCTAAGCTCTTGCTTAATGACTTCTCAGAGCAAAGCAAAACATTATGAACAAATAGAGCTGATCTGACTTGTGTTGCCTTCATATATAAACTCAGCCTTTCTATTCTCATCTTTTAGGTTCTGATCAGTTTCCAGTTGTTAGTGTAGTTTCTGTAACAATTTGAAACTGCTCGTTCATATCTCTCTTATCTTAATGCAAGCATGAATACTGAAGTTTTGTTCTTTTTTTCGTAGAAGTGTTGAGTCCAGGAAGCTATGTATCCTGCATTATTTCAGGCCGTGACATTTCTCTTGTGAGCCAGTGACTGTCCAGAGCAGTATGACTGTCCAGAGCCCAGTGACTGTCCAGTGCCCATGGAATATATGTCAGCCCTTGTCTCCATAGTGAGCCCTGAGATTAATTTGACAGTATTGCAGAAATTATTGAACCAGATCATATGGAAATGTTTTAATCTGAGTAAATATTGTTTTATCCACAGATGCATCTGTAGTCGTTAAAGAATTATGTTATACTTTGATGCATAGAAATTCGAGTTGCACCTTAATTGACACTACAAATTATCTGTACTCAGACTGAAAAAGTATGTGATAGAAAAGAAGATGGTTAGAAAACACAGGATAATCACTGACTCCTTCAAATGAGCATAGTGATTGTTTTAGAAAGTACAAGATCCATGTTCATTTACCTAATTCTTTCTTTTATTTTTAAAGTTCATATTCCTTAACATTTACAGAAATTGCCACAGCAGTAATCTTTAGATGCAGGATTGGAGAAGATGGACATGCAGCCATATAAAGGAAAAAGGACCCTTTATATCACCAAAGGGGACCATGTAAACTTATACATACTCAAATACGAAATCTTAAGATGTATCGTCTATTTTTTTTTTACTTCCATGATTTGTGAATATGCTTTCAATATACTGCTAGGATTATCCTGCCAGCCTCAAGGTGGGAGTTGGAGTTTTCCCAGAATTACCACTGATTCCAGACTACAGAGATCACTTCCCCTGGAAGAAATGGCTTTGAATGGTGTGGTATCACATCCCAGCAGAACTCTTTCCCTTCCTCAAATTCTGCCCTCCGTATACAAAAGCATGAAAAGTGCCATCCACTGCTCTGTTGCTCCTAAAGCCCAGGTACTCCAGATGAAAAACTCCAGATACCTGATGGCCTAAAAACTGCATAGCATAGCACAGAGGTTGCTCAAGAGTCTGCAGTGCTGTTACCGGGAGAAGAAATTGTAGCACCTTGCCACTAGGAAACACAAACCCGGGAATGTACTGTTCCAAGCTGGGAGCCATTAAAGTTACTCTGCACAGTCACAAGCAGTGTGGCTGGTTGCTTCATGGTATCTGGACTACCAGCAGTGCACTTCAATAGGTGTACAGAAGTGTATATCAGTAACACTCCATGGACTACTTATACATTTGTGACACCAGTGATGCCACTTATCGTGTGTTTTCTTAAAAGAGAGAAGATTTTTCAAAGGGGCCTAACCCCAAATAAATAAGACCATAGAGTCCATTGCAACACTACTGACTAAACTTATTGGATAAATGTTTAGAGTTGCCACCTTCCAGGGGACCTGGAGAGCTCCTGAAATTACAACTGACCTTCAGGCATCAGAGATTATGTCTCCAGGAGAAAATGGCTGCTTTGGAAGATGGTCTCTATTGCGTTATGCCCCATTTGAGCTTGATCTCCTCCCCAAACCCTGGCCACCCCAGGCTCCACCCCAGATCTCAAGGAATTTCTCAATCTGGAATTGGCAATCCTAGAATTGATGTTTCTAGAAGATGGTGTATTTCTCTCACAAAAGGAGAATTGAAATGATGGAAAATTAACCTTTTGGCAAGTACTAATCCAATTTTACTATATAATTGACCACTGTATTCCCAATGATGAACCAGAAAAAGCAGAGGCATACCGGGGGGGGGGGGTGGCACCCGGGGCAACATCTGCTCTCAAGCCACAGCTGGGCAAGAAGAGCACATTTGCAAAGTTAGGGAAGCCTTTCTCTGTGTGGGGGTATTTGTAAGTAAGCTCTTTTTTCAGTGAATAATCAGGCTACGTTTTCATTATCTGTGGTAGAAGAAGATGGGTTTGGATTTATACCCTCCCTTCTTTCCTGTAAGGAGATTCAAGGTGACTTACAAACTCCTTTCCCTTCCTGTCTCCATAACAGACATCTTGTGAAATGGGTGGCGGTGAGAGAGTTCCAAAGAACTGTGATTATCCCAAACTCACCCAGCAGGTATAGGAACGGGGAAACAAATCCACTTCACCAGATAAAAGTCCACTACTCATGTGAAAAAGTGGAGTGGGGAATCAGACCCGGTTCTCCACATTAGAGTCCACCCTTCTTAACCACTATACCATGCTGACTCATAACATGGGCCAAGTGGGAATGAAAGGTAAGGGGTGTTGGGTCCTTCGTGGGTGTTGGTAACCTACCAACAGTTTTCTAAAGCCCACTGTATTTGTTTTTTAAATGGGCTTTACTGCTAGTCAGTAATAAAAGATGGAGCAGGCAAAGCAGGAACCCATCCAGGCAGTGGTGTAGCTACCATGGGGAGGGGTGGGGACAGGTGTCCTGGGTGGATGCCATTGGGGTCACACCCACCACACCCCTCCTCCTTCCCTCCTCACCCCGCAAGGCCTGGCGGTGGCTGCTGCTTGCCCCCACCCCACCAGGGCTGGTGGAGGCTGCTGCACATGCCCCTGCCCGGCCCCACCAGGCCCTGCTGCTGGTTAAGGTAAGTAAGGTGTGAAGGGGGCATGTAGGAAGGTGTGGGTGCCCATTGGAGGGGGCAGAAAACTCTGAGTCTGCCCTGGGCTCCATTTTCCCTAACTACACCCCTGTATCCAGATCATTCTTCAAAATTCACAGCAAAACTGGGCACACAGGGGGAAAAGTACATTGTAGAGCATTAGTAGTCCCTTACTGGCCCTGTGCCAGGCATAAATACCAGGACAGTAAATATTGCTGAAGAAATTTGAGTGCTTACAACCAGCATTATTTACTAGAGAAACCATGGCGACATTTTAGGCAATCTGTGATTTTGCAGTATTGGACTAAATCCACTTGCTATACTTCAGCACTTGTATCCCATCCTTATATCAAAGAGCTCAGGATGTAGATCTATGTACTACACCTGTGTTCTAGTTCTATGTATTATGTTTTCTTCATTTTGCCTTCCTAACTACCCCAGCTAGGGGTAGTTGTTGTCTAGCTACCCCTGTTAGAAAGAGTGACAGGCCAAAAGTATTCTAGTTAGGCATTATAGACTGCATGGGGAGAGTGGGAAGTTGCTATAGATTTACAGTGCAATGTTTTGCAGAGTTAATACTGTTTAAATCTATTGATTTACATGGATTTACACTGAAACCAGTCTGCAGACAATTTCATTGCTGGTATTCTATGCTACCCCACAGCTGTGTAAACAGGGTGGGAAGGCATCCATTGAATTCAATGGCAAAATGCTACTTTTCTACCTCTTTTGCCTGTATAGAATTACACCGGTATCAGGGCAGGACAGTTCTAAGATGTCAAGTCCTACTTATCCCCCCAGCACAACTTGGGGGACTCTGTTGCCCAATTATGTTCTCTAGACCAGTGTAATCAGGCTACTGCAGGACATAAACACCAGTTAAACTCCAAGATTCAAAGGAGAGAATTAAGTCCATTCTAAATAATTCCAGAATGTCATCAGAATTGTGGTGACAATCTTTGGGACCCAGAATTTCAGTTTGCTAGCACTGGCAATGGGAAGCATGGCCATTTGTAAATGAAGCTAGGTATGTGAAGCTACCATCTTGGATCAGAACAATGACCAGTTAAATACAGTAGCCTGATTCTTACAGCTACTAGTATCAAATATTTCAGTGGAAGCACATGAGATAGCACAGGTCATTTTCAGAAAGACCATCCATTACTTATTTATTCCAAAGAAACATTAAAGATAAATTATGTATTAAGCTTGGAACAATGTTCACCTCTCCAATTGACTCAATAAAATGTGTGTGTGTGAGCATACACCCACCCATCTATATATAGGGTGAAAATGCAAAGCCATTATCATTTAAATGTTTACTCTTTCTCTTTTTCATTCAGTTTTATGGACTATTATTGCCATCACTAAAGTCAGTGAAAGATTCCAGTACATCCTGTGCCATTGATCCTTTATCTGTATTATAATATTACAATGTTCAGCTTGGTTTTTGTAAGTAAATAATAAAGTCTATAATATTTCACTATGTGCAAAGCCTGAGACATCAGGATTAGCAGGAACTATACATTGACATATCATGAAAATGTTTTGTTACATTCTTTTCTCTTATTTTTAAAAAAATCACTTGGCATATGACTCTTGAAAATATTTTAATAATTACCATGAAGCACTGCTTCCTGCTGCAAAAAAACCAACAACCTTAAGACCATCAACAGGAGCTGTATCCAACTGCTTGGAGTGACTTTAATTCCTGTTGCTATTTGCCAAAAAGGTAAATAAGTAAATTTCAAATCAAATTAGGCCTGAAGTTTTCCTAGAGGCTAAAATGACCAAACTGAGGCTACTGTACTTTGGTCACATTGTGAGAAGATAGGATTCACTGGAAAAGACAATAACGCTAGGAAAAGGTGAAAGCAGCAGGAAAAGAGGAAGGCCCACCATGAGATTGATTGACTCTATAATGGAACTCACAGCCCTCTGTCTGAAAGACCTGAGCAAGGCTGTTAATGATAGCACATTTTGGAGGGCATTGATTCATAGGGTCACCATGAGTCAGAAGCAATTTGTCTTTCAGGAATATAGCCTTCTGGATCCCCAGATCACTTAATTATATGTCTACTGAAGTTCAGGCAACCAACTCCAGGGAAAGGTAAGTACTAGATTTGCCTTTCAGACCCCAAACATGCATAGGGTCATCATAGGGTTCCTTCAGGTGATGAGGATATCTTCCACAAGATAAGGCTAGGCTGAGTCCCTCTGAAGGCTGGCTGGGTGTGCCTGGTTTCCAACATTGTATTTTTCCCCTGCCCTGGGGAGGACCTGCTCACTTCAACCATGCTCTGGTTCCTACCCTTACCTGATGTCTCCACCAGTTTTTTAGAGTCTGGGCTGGATAGTGAGCGTTTTTTGCTTCTCTAACAGCAGCATCATGTACCTTTCATGCAAACTATGTTTACTTCCATCTGGCTCAAGAGAATTGTGGGACCATTATCCAGCACTCATGGAGCAGTACGCTATTTCAAGCAGCAGACCAACCATGCATGTATTTTCAAGAAGACTAGGAGCCCCATTAAACAGGGGGCTGAAAGGGATTTTGGAAATGGTATGGCCTCATACCGGCACATTTGCCCTCTCTGGGGCACTTACCCCAGTGGAGGGGACAGACATACTGACTGTCCCAAAGCCCCACTGCCTCAGAACCTGAATGTTCGGGCCACAGTGTAGGGGGCGGGGCAGGGCACTCCCAGGAGCAGAGCTGACATTAGTATGTCCTTTGGGGATTTCTGACAGTGGTCGTTTCCCCACTTACCTGGGTGAGTGGTTGCTGTGCACTACTCCCAGTGTGCATCATTTCTGACACGTGCCCGGGCTTCCCCACAACCGTCATCAAAAGATGCCATTTCAAAAGGCGCCAGGAATGTCGCGCGCTGAGGGGCCACGACAGCAGCAGCATCGGGGCAGCTGCGTTGTCACCGCCCCTGTAATGGGGAGTGCCGGCGGACCCCACACTACTTGGGGAGAGTAGCGCGCAGCAGCAGTTAAGTGGGGAAATGCTCAATGAAGAAGTTTCAGGGCTTTCCTGAGCTCCCTATGCTGCTGGAAATTCCTATTGGAGGAGGTGGCGCAATGACACAAATGTTGCCCTGTCCTGTCACCTCCAGGTTTGGATGGAGCTGCCTGGGGGATCATTAAAGTGTGATATTTTCCTTCAGTTCTGAGATGTCACAATGAATTCTGGAATGCACATTTACAACATTATTCGTTATGTGAATGTTGAACTATTGTTCAATGCCGATTGCATTTTCTGAAGTGTTTGTTCGTGTGTGAAACACACTGAATGACATATCTCCTTTAATGCTGAACAGACACATTGAAACTGTGTACATTAATAAACAATGTAATTCTCTGAAGTTTCTCTCCCCCATTTTTCAGTGGGACCAGAACATTTGCAAAATATAATATAGTATGATATCTAAAGCAAAAGCCCTCAATCATTGCATTTGTTAATAACATTTAGTTTTGAAAAAGACAGTTTGCTACGTGCAGAGATACGGGGTTTGCAACAGTGTTGTTTTGCATGGTTGTTTGGTAACTCGGCAAATGAAGATTTAATCAGACAGTAAAAGTAGCCATATGATATTATGGAAATCTTTTCTAAAAGCATTTATTTTGTAAGCATATTTATTTCTATTAAAACATACTAAATTCTTACAGCAAGGAAATAGTTTCAGTCATTTTGTCGATGGTATATAACTGCAAACGAATGTGAACTTCTTGGGAAAACTTCGCTTAGCTGGCATTAACAATGCAAATAAGCCCAGAAGCACAATCCTGCCAAAATGTATACCACTCACTGTCTATAAATGTGAAAAGAAAATTAGCACATCAAGAAAGGGAAAAAAACACTTCTTTTGGTGTCAACCTTTCTAACAACCTCTTTCTAGCTGTAACAGTTGCTCTTCCCATTATTGTGAAGAGGTGCGATGGACACACGGAAGGTACCACACCTGGCATCCCTTACAGTGTTGGCTGTTTAGAAGTGCAAGCAGCATCTGTGACAGGCTCTACTGGTTTCATTACCTGTGTATTTTGAAGAACTCTTTTTGAGAAATGTAAAAAAAAAGTATTTCTGAGGCAAGAATTGATAATCCTTTTACCCAAGTCATTAAATTTTAAAATTACATGAGAAGTTTGATAAGATCACACAAAAAGGGCCAACTTGTGGTGGTACTAATATGAAGAAGTAATATCTTCAGGATAAATCTTAGCACTAAAGGGCTTTACTAACCAATAAAAGAAAACATCTTCCACCTTCATAGTGTTCTGCTTTATAGTGGATGATTATGTATGTATAAGTGAGAACCTAGAAGACATCTCATTTTCCCCTCCCCCACTATTTCCTGTTTCTCTTTCCAGAAAGTCCCCATTGCCTTTCCCTTCTCCTTCCTTCTCTGCTTCCCACCCAACAGTGAACCTACATTTATCTTCCCCTTTGTCTTCAGCTTCACCCTTCATCAAACTTCACTATTAGAACATAAGATGATGATGACAATATAAGTTCCTCCTATATACATAGGGATTTAAAAATCAACACAAGCACAAAAGGCCCTCACCTGAGAAGCTTGGCCACTTTTGCTCTGATGACATAAAGTAGGAAATACATAATTTAAATAAGAAATACATAATATTTGGGGATCGATACTGGCCAACGAACAGAAACAAAGAACTTCAGTACAGAGGGGCTGATTCCCCTCTCCCCAATTTTCACAGTTATCAAATTGAAATCAGAAGAACCTAACTGGAGGAAAGATGAGCTTTGAGGAAGGTCACAAATGCAACTAGATAGGAATTTTTGAGTTTTCCTGGGCTTATATGGCCTTCTGAATCCTGGCACTTATAAATTGTTGTCTAGATGATTTGTAACATGTATAATTTACCAGCAGTAAAGCCAGTTGTGCAAACAAATAGGCTTTAGAAAACTGTTGGGAGGGTGCTCATGAGCTTCTTGCTGGCCTGGCTGGGATGGGCCACTGGCTGGGCAGTGAGACCTTTGCTGCTAGCAGTGTCTTTCCTTCCTTCTTCCCCTCATTCTTCCTCTCATCTTTCCAGGGCAGGGCTCTAGTCGGTTTCCTGAGCCTTTTTTGGCTTAGTAATTCTCTCATTTGTCAGAGTACATGCCTCTCAGTGGCGCAGCCCATTAAACTGCATAGACCTCTTTCATGGAGGGAAGGGGCAGCATCACTTTGCTCTTGCTGTCCATGGCTCAGCAAGCCCCTTTAAGGGGCATGGCTGCACTGTGATGCGTAGTCCCAAGCTGTGATGCAATTATCTCCCCCTGAGGATTGCACTGCCTGTCTTGCTTTCAAAAATGGTAGTCCTGCCAAGATATATGTTCAAGCCAAAGAGAACAGAAGGCCTGTTGCAGCCACTCAGAAAGCTGAACAAGCAAGTCACACTTAAAATTGAAAATCAGATGACTTGTTAAGCTGGGTAAATGGCTGCTGTACAGTTTTCAGAACCCCTCAAGTTGAGCAGAAATGTACATATAGCTTTGAATGACTACAACCAAAATCTTTTGCTTATAATTTTTTAGGGTTAAGGTGTATATCCAGGTATAAAAATTATTCATTTCTCATGGATGTTTGATACTCTCTCTCTCTCTCTTTTTAAAGGGACCTTCTCAGAGATCCAAGGGTTACTTTTTTCTGCAAACAGGATATTTTGGCTGGCCTTCTAATCTAAACTATAAGAAAATTGATATTCTGCTATGCAAGTAAGTTATATCTGAATATTCATTTTATTATAGTTAAGCTATAAAATATATTTCCACCTTCTTTAATAAAAATAACAAACTTGTTGACATTTAAATGAAAGCCATAAAATTATTTTAATAGGTGGTGAATGAAAATGAGATTTCATAATTTCTTTAACTGCTGCATCTTCGGTTTTCCCTTTAGTAATAAAAAAAATCTTTGAAAACAAGATGATAAAGCTTATCGGTTTACTTCGCTAGATCTTTTGTTTAAAAAGGTAAAATTACACTGAAAGATTTAAATTGCCTAGAAATATCAATGCACAAGTGGGATTGATTTGTTTTAAAAATCAGGACAATATTGTAACCATTTTCACACCTGCATGAAAAATGAAGTGAAATTATCATTTGGTGTCCTACGGTATTAATATGATCTCTTTGTCCTAGGAAATTTTCTGCCAGGTGCATATCTTTCATCTGAAATGTTATCCTATAGGTCCACCATCTTTCATGATATTCGGGTCATACAGTGTGATTGAAGACTGCAGTGAATTATCCATTTGACTAAGAAAATTCAGGGTGAAAAATTGACAAAGAAACACCAATTTGGTGTGCTGGTTAATTATCTGAGCAATTTTGGACCACAGAATCTTCAGCCTTTTTTTACTTTGTGATTCTAAAGTATTATGACTTGCATTCCACATCTCTGTTCTGCTAAGGTCAAACCCAGCTCCATCCTCTGTGGCAAGCAGTCTCCCATGGTGAATGAATAAGAAGACCTACCTCTCTCTCTGTTACCATTGCCTGCCAGTGGGCCAAGGGCAAGCAGAAGAAAACTGTTTTTAAAATGACATCACAGAGACAACATGACATAACTTCGACAAAATACCCTGAAGTGACATAATGTCACTGGCACAATGTTAATTTGATGCACCATGGTTTTACTATAGAGCAGTGATGGCGAACCTTTTTGAGACCAAGTGCCCAAATTGCAACCCAAACCCCACTTATTTATCGCAAAGTGCCAACCCGGTTTTAGTTTAGAAAAAAAGGTTGGCTCCCTCTTCCTCCACCCCACCCGCTCGAGCAGGGGCCAGCCTGCTGTAGCCCCCAGCAAGTCCCGCACGTACTGCTCTGTACCTCTCTAGCATCTCTGCCTCCTCTGCACCCCCCTCCCCCGGGCAGCAGCCACCCAGAGCACAGGCACCAGGCCCGCCAGTCGAGTCCTCCCTGCTAACCACAGTGCACACACAGAGGCCCAGGCCAGCCTAGATGTGTCTGTGTGTGGGTGATTTTCCATCCCCCACATGACCAACTCTGTGTGCGCGTGCCTACAGAGAGGGCTCCGAGTGCCACCTCTGGCACCTGTGCCATAGGTTCGCCATCACTGCTATAGAGTTTGCCCAAGTCTTAGAATGTATCAATGTCACACCGGTGACATGCTCCACCAGTCTATATTGAAGACTTTATATCTGACAGAGGAAGGCTCCTTGTGCTTAGGAGTGCCAACCTCCAGATGAGGTCTAGAGTTCTGGAATTATGACTGATGTCCCAGCGACAGGGACCAGTTCCCCTAAATAAAAATGGCAGCTTCAAAGAGTGGACTTTATGGAATCATACTCCTGCTAATCTCCCTCCCAGACTCTGCCCTTCCCAAGTTTTATCCCCAAATCTCCCCAAATTTTCCATCCTACAGTTGGCAGAATCTTTGGATCACAATAGCATCAAAGATGTTTAAGATGTAATGCATCTGATGGCCTGAATGTTCTCTGATACAGAACTTTGAAAAGTATAATAAATGTTGTTTAATGCAAATTGTCATTTTAGAATAATGGAATTACAGGATTTGAACAGTCCTAAAGCCCATTAACCCAACCCTTGTCTTGAAAAGGAATTAAAACAGTTCAACCTATCAATCTACACTACATATGCTCTGCAAGAGCAATGCAGAAACGGACTTGCAGAATATATTACTCAAGGAAGTGAGTCAACCACATGCTTCTGGAAAGGACTGGGAGAGAGGGTAGAGAAAGTGCTGTGTTCTTCTAGTTGTATCAACACTTTAATCTATAAATCTTAAACACTCTTAATAAACACAGGGATGCTTTCTTCCAAATGTGAAATAATTAAATGGATGGTCATTGTAGGCACTGAGGTGGCACAGCTTTTGTAGACAGAAGAACATAACAGAACAGGAAAATAAATGACCAGTGCCTTTCCAGATGTAAGAGCTATAAAGGACTGTGATACTGCATGAATCAGATCATGTGTTCCCAAATTTTACCTACATTGCCTGTGTGTTAAAAACACAGTTGATTTAGAGCACATATCTAAGAATGCTGTGGCTGAATCAGTTGATTCTATGGGCCTGCCAGATTTTTGTAATAATGATCAGCGTTGTTTGAATGGAGAATATTTTTAATTTGATGCCTTAAATTAAAAAAAACCTGTTCAGGTGTAAGGGGGGGAAAAAGGAAAATTATAAATGTATAAAGGGATGGTATGACCTTAATGTGAAAACAGAGGAAATGAAGTACTGGCTTTCCAATGATAATTTTTGTTACATTTTTATACGGTTGTCACTTGCTGAAACTATCTTCACATAGTTTAAATACATCATTGAAAGACAACTGAAAAAAATAAGAAATAAGAGTGTGTGCATCAGTTATGGGAGATAAGCAACATTGTGAAGGAAGCAGATTACTTTGACATAAATATCTATTTAAATGCTTTGCAACGGATAGCTGTCAAAGCTAGTTCCCACTGCTATCCAGAACAATAAATGGAAGGTCATGTGACAAGCACTTCCATAAAATATACTTGGGCAATGGCATATCGGTTGCTGAAGTGTTTGCATAATATGCAGTCTATTGCAATTCTGTCACTTTCAAAATAATGCATATTATACTACTTACAGTGTAAATGGATTTTTGGAGAGATGCCTTAAAAATGAAAGGCGATTAGGATGCTAAAAGAATAAAATTGCAAGCAGTAGAAATGTTTTTATTGTCTTCTTCTGATCTGAGGTTTGAGGTCTGCTTTATTGATTATTGGGGTGCATTGGTTGTTTATGTCATTATGCTGTTGGCTTGTTTTTAATGGCTTGTTTTGTTTTTATTTTGATAACTTATTATTGTTTTATGTATTCACAGAATTGTATTTGCTTATAACACTTGGAAGAGGAGACTTATAAATTTTCTAAAATAAATATTATTGAAACACTTTGTTCAATTTATTATTGACAATCAATATATTAATCTTACTATCTTTAGAAAGTAGTCTGCCATATCCAAACAAATTCCATAACAAAAAAACAGTTCTTTCAGCCCCGTCTCATAATGTGAATGGATTTTCCATACAAAACAAAACCTTGATGTAAATAGCAATTTCTGCGACAGCATGGCTTAAAAGCATGTATGCTATACATAGGAAGGGTTTTTTGTTATTATAACCTTGCCATGTTTACCCATACTGTAGTAATTTCCAGACTGATTTTTGTACTACATGATCTTTGTGCTACATAACTTTTCACAATAAAATTATGCAATGAAAGGCTTCAGGTTTCATGAAGGCAGAAGCAAGAACAAACTAAAGCTTAATCCCGAAAAGACCGAGGTAATACTGGTTGGGAAGGCAGAGTGTTCGGTTGGAACTGACTTACCAGCAACCTAAGTGGATGTTCAGACACTAGTACCATAGAGTTTCCAGCAATTCCTAGAGAGGCACGAAGTCACTTCTTTGTTTTCCAAGAATGATGGCCATCCCTCTCCTCATGTGCCTGCCCCATCAGTGGCGTAACTAGGCAAACTGGAGCCCTGGGCAAAAACTGAGTTTGATGCCCCCCCAGGTGTGTGCCTGGTGCAACATGCACCCCCCCCGGTCCCCTTGTAGCTATGCCCAGTGGCATATCTAGGCAAACTGGAGTTTGGCGCCCCCCCCATGGGCAGCCACCCTCCCCCACCATGACCAAGCAATGATTTTTTACACCAGGTCGTTTCAAAGTCACCATCACATTATAGAACAGTGGTGGCGAACCTATGGCACTCTAGAGTGTTCCTGGACTACAATTCCCATCAGCCCCTGCCAGCACAGCAATAGGCCATGCCACACAGCAGAAATAATTTTTTGTTGAAAACCTTTTTAGAATACTTTAAAAATGTTTTATTACTGCTATGAAAACATTTTATGGTGTTGTATCCAGTCCCCCCAATTGGGGGAAACAGCATCACTTTCAATGTTATTTAAACTGGAAACCCCAGATTCTCCCTTTAAGGTGGATTTAAAAGGAGAATCTGGGCTCCCTAGTTTAAACAAGTGATGCTGGAATCCACCCCCAAACAGCATCATTTTCAATGGTGTTTAAACTAGGGAGCCCAGATTCTCCTTTTAAATCCACCTTAAAGGGAGAATCTGGAGTTCCCAGTTCAAACAACATTGAAAGTGATGCTATTTTGGGGTTGATTCTCCCCCACCCTGAAACAGCATCACTTTCAATGTTTAAACTGAGGACCTCAGATTCTCCCTTTAAAACCATGCCAAAGGGGGGGGGGGATTTAAAAGGAAAATCTGTGGAAATTTGGGAGTTGCCTGCTGTCAGGGGTGCAATAGTTAAGCTAGCAGCACCAAACTTTCAGGGTATCTTTAGGATACTCTCCTAATAATACCAGCCAGGTTTGGTGAAGTTTTGTTCAGGGGATCCAAAGTTATGGACCCTCAAACATGTAGTCCCCATCTCCTATTAGCTCCCATTGAGAAACAATGGGGGATGGGCACCCCCTTTGGGAGTCCATAACTTTGGACTCCCTGAACCAAACATCACCAAACCTGGGTGATAGCATCACGAGAGTCTCCCAAAACATCCCTGAAATTTTGGTGCTGCAAGCCTAAAAACTGTGCCCCCTGCAGGCCAAAAACTGAAAACCCACTAAAATACCAACCCCCCCCCCCCACAAATGAACCCTGCATTTTTGGCGCCCACCACAAGGGTACGCCCTGGGCAACTGCCCACTTTGCCCAATGGGCATTATGCCCCTGTGCCCCAGGGATCTCCAGCTGGTTGTCAGGCCATGCCTGGCAATTCTGCCTAGGTTAGACCAAGAGTATGTTACTGTCCCAAAGTGATCTAGCAAGCCTCCATGGCAGAGTGAATCTTCAAACCTGATTCTTCCAAATCCTTACTTATTCTGACACCTACCTACCATGAAAGCTGAATGTTTTTCATGTACTGTAACGGAGCAAACTGACAATCTAAAAGTACAGTTGTGTTTTTGTGGAACCTCTATGAATAATTTTAAGAGCTTCTACCAAAAACTTATTTTCTAAAAGGAGAATTTATATTAAATCACGGTGTAAACACACAATAAAAATTACAACACCATCTAGTAACCAAAAATGACAGAGCAAAGATTATTTGAATATTCCCAATTGCCCACAAATTAAAACTACTATTCAATGTCATGACAATTTAAGTTTTCATTTATGAAACTACAAGTTATTAAATTTCAATACTTTTTGCTGCTTTTAAGTAAGGCTATACCAAGCAGGAACATCAGACCAAATCATTCCCAATAAAACATGGTTCTGGGACAGAGAACATGTTTATTGCTAATGTGGTAGGGACTGTTTTAAACCGGTCAGTACTATATTTTGAGAAAGAAAGGTTAGATTTTCAGTCAAATAAACTGAAAATTAGTTCTGACAATATAGAAAAACTAAGATACTCTTTTCCACCAAAAGATTAAAGCAGAGTTGAATATTCATCCGCCACATCCTGTGGTACCACCTTCTTTGTGGTAGAATGCTTCACTTGGGTCCTGGTGCCTACCTAGTTCTGCTCCCCCTCCATTTGAACTCAAAATAAAAACTGAAAGCTTTTATACAGAAGACCACTTTGAGTTTGAGGCAGATTAAGATGGGAATGACTCCTCAGAGGGGAGGGGGCAATTCCTCCCAAATAGTGTCCTATAGGACCACAGGCCTTGGCATTGCCATGCTCCCTGAAGGGCTGCTTGGCTGGGCCCCCAACCTGACCCACCAGCACAACTGAGGCTCCCCATGGGCTTGCTGATCTTGTTCTCCATCTGCAGCCCCATTTGCAGAGCTTCCCAAAAGCTGCTGGCTCCCGTTCGGATGGACCTGACCTCTCACTACCCCTCTGGACACTTTGGCCCAGATGGGTGCTGACAGCGGTGGAGGCTCAGCACTGTGCTGCACTAAAGAAAAGCCCAGGCTGCATGGCAGACAATGGAGAGTGCCAAAGGTGACTTGGGGAGAGGGCAGCCCCTGGGGAAGCTGGCATACCAAGGCGGAACCGTGGGAGATGAAGAAGTCAGGTTGGAAGATGGTGGTGTCCAGAGCAATGTGGCCAACTGGAGCAGTCAGCAGACTGCCCTGATTAGTGGCATACCACTAATAGGGACATGGGGTATCCCAGGTCCCCGGGAACATGCCATTTGATCATGTGGGGGGAAGCCCAGCAGCTCCCTTTGTGCTGCTCAGGTGGGCGCCACAGCCGCAGGCTGGCTCCTGCAGTCCTCAGCCTCCCTGCTGATAGGGAGACCAGCTGCGGCCATGGCACCCACCTGAGCCATCTGTTGTTGAGCCGTGGCCACAGGCCAGCTCCTGCCCAAGAGCTGGGCTCCCTGTCAGCAGGGAGGCAGGAGCCAGCCTAAGGTGCTTGCCTGAGCCACAGCCATAGGCCAACTCTCAGGCAGGAGCAAGCCTGAGGCTGCGGCTTGGTGAGTGCCTGAGGCCGGCTCCTGCCCTCCCTGGCCTCCCTGATAACAGGGAGACTGGCTCTCAGGCAGGAGCCAGCCTGCTGCCATGGCACTATGGGGGCCACCCAAGCTGCCCGCTACTGAGCCCCATCCCTGCCCTCCCTGCAGGTCGGTTCCTGCTCCTTCTAGGGAGGCTGAAAACAGCAGGGCCTGGCAGCAGGCAGCTCAAACAGGCAGCCCAGGTTGGGGTATGGTGACAGGCCAACCCCCGGAGGGCAGGAGCTGGCCTGCCTCCATGGTGCCCACCCAAGCCACCTGCCACCTCCCCCCAGCCTCCCTGCAGGCTTGCAAAGGTAAATGGGGTGTGGGGGGCATGGGAGCGCCTGGAGCAAGTGTTGCTCCTAGGCGCCATTTACCCCCGGTACACCTCTGCTGCTTTGGGGACTCGGTGCTGAACAATGTGATATTTTGCGGGAACCTCTTGATGCTGTTGGCACCCTTGGCACCAATTCCAAAGGTAAGGAAGGCAGAGGAGAGGGATGCAGCTACCTCTCCCTTCAAGCACTGGGAAGGAAAACAACTTCTGGCCTGGACATGGGAGGCTTGCAGAAAGATGTCCAATGAGCTATAGATGCTTGTATGAAAATACCATGTTTAATAATGCACTGAATAATGGTTTTGACAAAGGTGGCACTTTAAAATGAATGTTAATTCTCATATTCATTTAGAACTATTTTTCTACTGTGGAAGCATACCATTTCCTCTTCTGCTGCACCACGTCTGATAACGCTGTAATCTTTTGGTGGAAAAGAGTATAATGAACAGAAGATCTGACCCAGGATTCAAGATGTCACCAGACAGTTCCAGGTGGGGTTGCATTTCCCTTGAAGAAGCAGGTTTGTCGTCTGGGGATGCAGCAGTTCCTCACATTGGTTGAAAGGGGTAATTAAACCATCTCCTGGCCTATTAAATCTCCTCTGCAAATACCCTCCTGGGCACATTAAGATTATGTTTTTCTTATCTGGACTCTGAAACTTGAAGGAAACCAGCTGGTTAGGATATGGGAGGGGGCATTATTGAAAGTATTGATAGGCATGGCAACAATTAAACACCTTCTCTTCCCATCCACAAGTTCTTTCCTACAAATATCATCCACCAGTTCTTTCCTACAAATATATTTTTTGTGTGTATGGAGGAGGGAGCAGCTTGTTGATTCTGGGATCCTATACAAAAGTACAGGATGAGGATCCTGAATCACAACCACCCCAACTGCCCCTCCTTCCTGCACAGTTGGGAGTGGCCCTCACTCTGTACAAAGCACTGGGGGCCATTTCTGAAAGTCTATTTCCAGAGCCTCTGTTGAGTGGCTAATCTTCCGGTTTCTCCCATCCAATAAGTATTGTGGCCATAAATCTATAATTTCCTTTATTTTAGCTGTTCTCTTCCAGCAAAGATGATAGATCACTTGCTTAAACCCTGTCTACCTTCACTAGATTCTTTACTACTACCAACACATTGCAAGAGCTGCAATTTCTTGATATTATATCTACAAAAATTGATCAAACAATTTTAAATTATGTTAAAACAATAAAAGTATCTTTTCCATCTCTAGTGATTCCCCCACCCTTTTAAATGAGTATGTTGGCCAAACTCTTTTGCACACAGTTGAAGCCAGTAGTAAATGTTATTAACTGAGCTACCACAGGGTTCTGTTTGGCAGTCCTGTTGAAGCAATAATAATGTGAACATCAGCAGCAAATGCTGACCTTGTACTTCTGTGGTAGAAGCAAATGTTTCTCATTATTGCTTTTTATTTCTGTCCTAGATTTCAAACCACTTCCAAATTCACCTTGTCCTTAGAAGATCTTATGTTCACATGAGAAGTGAAACTGTTTAGAAAGTATAGAGAGATGTCAGCATCTCATAGAAAAATCACACATTGGAGAAAACAAAATCTAAAGATGATTTTTGTTGGGACTAGAATAAAAAAGTGACAAAACAACTGATGTATTTTTCTTTCTTCATGATCAATTATGTCGTATTTTATTTTCTTATAACCTCAGTATAAAGGGTGATTTATACTGGTGTTTTATATAGGATTCAGAAGAAATAATATATATATTTACAACAATTACACTTCTGTAAATAATCACAAGGGACTGGACAGAATCATGCCTGTTTTGTACAATCTGTGTGAAAGTGCAAATAATTTTTGTATACGTTTTACAATTATTTTCAACCCAAATTTGTAAATAGTAAAAGCAGCAGCTGAAAATAAGAATTTGAAATTTCTTCATTTATTTGTCTCAAAATACACTGCAACAGAACATTATTCTAAAATGGCTGTCTGAACAATAAGAGGCCATATCAAGAATATCTAAAATGACATCAGTTGAAAGTCAGTGAAAGGAACACCCATATGAAAATACTTACAGAGATAAACTATGGTAAACTCCAGCAGATAGCAGATTACTAAGGAAAAGGACCAGTTCCACAATATTGAGACCAATCATTAAATGGGTTAATGTGAGTTAGTGAGTCCTTATCAACCAGATTTATCCTTTTAATCAGGGCTTGTTCAAAATTTAAATTTCCTTATAACATCTATATGGTAGATTATTGTTTATAGTAGATTATTGTAATATAGATTATTGTTTATTCAAACTGAAACATATGAAGGGAATTGAGCCGAATGGGTAGCTTATATGAAGAAAGAGGAGGGTGTTCATGTTTTATCTATGGTTCACTAATAGTTTATATATGAAATAATATATATATTATAGACATATTGAGTTAAGAAGTACTGCAGTGTTTATATGTATGGATTTGTGGTGTTCTTTCTTGCAATTTTATGTGTTATTTTATTGTCGTTATTGTAATGAAATGTTTGTGTTAAAATTTATTTCAAAAATAATAGTTTTTTAAAACCCTAAAAAAGAAAAGAAAATGGCTGATTTGAATGGCATTATGCTCTATTGAAGTCACTTCCCTTCCTAAACCTCACCTCCCAAGGCACCATCACCAAATATCCAGGAATTTTCCAAACTGTAGCTGGCAATCCTAAAAAGGAAACAGGAAAAGGGGAGAGGGTATGGAGACTTTTAGGAAAGGGAAAAAGAAAATATTGGGACAGGATGAAATGAGATGCCTTCTGAAAGCACTTGGGAGTTTCTGCTTGTGTTGCCTTAAAATACATGCAGTAGACAAGCAAAGATATAGTCAACAGTATGGATCACTATAATCGGGAATATTCAGGAAAATATTGATATCTGATTGGTGGACCAGGTGATTTTCTGACAGAATCAATCATTGTTGCAAATTTGCCTTTAACGTTTTAAGATTGACGTTTGTAGTATGTATGGTTTTTTATCCTCTAGTAGTGCAGGAATACCTTGTTTGCAGCACCCTGTTTGAAATGGGACCTGGAGCTGTGGTGTTTGCTTGGGGAGGGGAGGGGGGTGGCAGCTTCTTGCCTTTCCTCACCACTTTCCTTCAATGTGGTGAATCTGAGGAGGTAATTCATAGCTTCCTGCCACAGTGGTGGGGGAGGGAAAGGGGGCAAGCAGTGAATGTAGAGAGAGTGGGGTGGAAGGGTTACACTGAGATATCGAAAACTGTGATCCACCCCTTCTGAAGAATTATTCCAAGAAGAAAGATTCTGGGAGCCAGAGTGGTGTAGTGGTTAAGAGCAGGTAGATTCTAATCTGGAGAACCGGGTTTGACTCCCCACTCCTCCACCTGAGTGGAGAGGCTTATCTGGTGAGCCAGATGTGTTTCCACACTCCTAAATTCCTGCTGGGTGACCTTGGGCTAGTCACAATTCTTTGGAACTCTCTCAGCCCCACCTAACTCACAAGGTGTCTGTTGTGAGGCAAGGAAGGGAAAGGAGTTTGTAAGTCACCTTGAGCCTCTTTACAAGATGTAAATTCAAACTCCTCCTCCTCCTCCTCCTCCTTCTTCTGGAGCAGCAGTGGCATAGGAGGTTAAGAGCTCATGTGTCTAATCTGGAGGAACCGGGTTTGATTCCCATCTCTGCTGCCTGAGCTGTGGAGGCTTATCTGGAGAATTCAGATTAGCCTGTACACTCCCACACACACCAGCTGGGTGACCTTAAGCAGGCCCCAATCCACATGAGCTTCTGGGAGACTCTCTCCAGCTCTCCACCCCCCACCTCACAGGGTGTTTGTTGTGAGGGGGGAAGGGCAAGGAGATTGCAAGCCCCTTTGAGTCTCCTGCAGGAGAGAAAGGGGGGATATAAATCCAAACTCTTCTTCTTCTTCATCATCATCATCTTCTTCTTCATATATTCCAAAATGTTTTAGTTTTTAAATCCTGTGCTTCAGGCTGAATGAGCATTGGTGGATTCTGCATGGCAGAAATATAACTGGCTGATGAAGGGAAATATGGCAGTTTGAGAAAGTACTGTGCACAGTACTTTATATTATATTTTCCTCAGGACAGGTTTTTCAAAAATCTTTTTACCCGAACCCAGGTTGAACCCACTCAGGAGCAAACAGCACAGGTAACAAATGTTCCCTTTCCCCTCTTCCCTTTCCTACGCTCAGTTGAAGATTGTTTTTACCTAGGGGATCCTTGCTAAATTACAGTTTTCTCAAGGAATTTATTCTGTTAGCTATGTTTATTTCAAAAGGTAAGGAAAAGCTGGGAAGAAGTCAAAGCTCACTCCATCAAATTGGCAGCTTAATTTTGCATATATTCAGGTGGTACAGGTCTGGTCGTTTTGAGACTTCTGTGTGATTCAACAAAGGGAGTACCAGCCCACCCCATTGGAGTGATGTGTAATCTAGGCAGATTTGTTTATCTTGGAAGAAGGTATTTTGTTTGATTGTCTTGTGTGAGGTTTTTTTTCCTATTGTATGGGATTTCTTTTCTAATAAAGGGAAATTTGTTAAAGGCTACTTTTCAGGTGCATTTGGATGTGATTGATATCTTGTTTTTTTCTTTTTGGTAGTTGGTATATCCTGAGCCCCAAGTGTAAAGTCAGTTCAATGTGGCATGTTGGTGGTTGTTCATATATGGTGGTTGTTCATATATGGCTATAAGGCTTTTTAATTCCATCATTATGTTTTGGTGCAATAATAAAGCAGATGCTCACATTATTAATTCTCAGACTTCTAAATCTCTTC
Source organism: Sphaerodactylus townsendi (assembly GCF_021028975.2). Taxonomy (NCBI): domain Eukaryota; kingdom Metazoa; phylum Chordata; class Lepidosauria; order Squamata; family Sphaerodactylidae; genus Sphaerodactylus; species Sphaerodactylus townsendi. The sequence goes on from NC_059435.1 coordinate 37,352,915, forward strand.
AGGTTATGCGGCTGGTCAGCGAATATGTTTTGCAGTTCCTTAAATTGAATATTTTACTCATAGCAGGATACATACCAGATATGGCTTATTGGCATAGTGCACATTGTGTCTCATTTTCAGGACAATACTTCAAGGAACTCACTCCTTTGACAGAAAGGGAGCCTGTGGAAATGCCCTCAGCTCTGTGGAGCTATAGTGTTGGGAGCCAGCCACACCTTTTTAGTGCCTAGTACCTGGGCAATTTGGGACCTGGGTGGGACTGCTTAATGCCTAGCTATTGAGTCACATTATTAATTTATTTGTTTTTATTTTGAAAATTTGTACGCTACCTTTCCAGACCTGCTGGGGCACTTTACAATCGCAGTAATAACATGAAACCAAGGAAGACAACATAAACAAGTCAATACAAACAAACCCTCTCAGTAAAAACAAGTCAGTAAAACAAGCTAAGTCAATAAATTATACAAGTAAAAACAAGTCAATTAAAACATGTCAATACAAACAAGTTAGGGCATAAAAGCACAGAAAACAAACAGTGCAATCTAAACTAATATTGATAAACAGTCCTTGAACTAGGAGAGCACAAAACAGCTTAAAAAGATCAAACCCTTAGCCTGGCTAAAGAGAAACTTTTCAGCTTGGAACCTACAGAAAAATAAAGTAGAAGCCAGGCTAGCCTCAATTGGCAGGGAAGACCAATAATCAGGCACCATCACCAAAATGCCCTGTCTTAAATTGCCACCCACTCTACTTCTGTAGGCGGGAACGCAGAGAGCAGGCCTTGAGAAGAGGACAATTTTGGAGAAGGTTGCACTTCAGGGACTCCAGGCCCAAGTCTTTAAGGATCATATAGAGGAGGAGGAGGAGAGCTGGTTTTTATACCCCACTTTTCTCTACCTCAAGGAGTCTTAAAGTATCTTATAATCACAATCCCATCCTCTCCCCACAACAGATACCTTATGATGAATTATGTATTATCCAGTTGTTGATTAGTCTTAAGAGCAGACAGAGGCTTAGCTCTCAATACTTGAGCTATTTAATTCCAAGGCTCACTCAGTTTCTGATTTTAGGATGAGAAGAACATTATTTTTCTTCAAGCATTTGCAATTGTGCCATATGTGACTTTTTGGGCTGGAATTTGGAAATATCAACATGACTGAATTACGTGAACAGTATCCCTAAATGTAGGTGAAAACTATCTTCAAACTCTGACTTGTTTACATGATCAAACAGCAAATTGAAAGCTGAAGCAAGATTAAAACAGGTCTCTGGTAATGTAGATGAGAGGGTGGGTTAAGATGAATTCTTTGCAAACAATGCTACAATTATAACTCTGAGATAGATGCTTTAGCAAGCCTACAAGCAAGAATATGATATTACACAAAGTCCTTTGCTGTTTAAAGAAACTAAAGGGCAAATTCAGTCCAGGTAAATAACAGCTTCACATCCTGAGGCATAATGATTAATTTAATTCAGAGTTTTTAGATTTAATTCAGTGTAATCCCGTGAAAGGACAGTTTAACTGGTTTGTAAACCAGCAGCTTTTGGTTTGTGGATACAGTATATCTTGTTGACGGTAAATCCAGAATGCAACTTCACATCAAATCAAGAAGGATGTTGATAAACTGGAATGGGTCCAAACGAGAGTGACCAAAATGGTAAAAGGTCTGGATTCCATGCCCTATGAGGAGCAGTTTAGGAAACTAGGAATGTTTAGTCTGAAGAAGAGAAGATTGAGAGGTGGCATGATATCCATGTTTAAGGGGTGTCATGTTGAAGATGAAGCAAGCTTGTTTTCCGCTGCTCCAGGGACTAGGACAATAAAGTATTCAAGGTGCTGGAAAAGAAATTCCACCTAAACATTAGGAAGAATTTCCTGACAGGAAGGGCCGTTTGACAGTGGAATAACTGCCTTGGAGTATGGTGGCATCTCCTTCTTTGGAGGTTTTTAAATAGAGGCTGGATTGCCATCTGTCAAGGGTGATTTGATTGTGTATTCCTACATGGCATGGGTTTGGCTTTGATGACCCTCGTGGTCTCTTCCAACTCTATGATTCTATGACATCTGTATTGTTAACTTTTCAGTATAAGGCATTTTATTCATTTTTCAGTCATCAAACAACACTGGGGTTCAAATTGCTGATTATCCAAATGAAAATTAAACAGAATTATGAAAACAGATATATCATACACGCATATGATTTGAATTCCATTTAGCAATGAAAGTTTAGCCATAAAATATTTTTCCAATGGACTCTAATAAACAACACATTGCTGTGATAAGAAAACACAAGGAATAATTCACCATAGCATATGTGAGACATCACCAGTTCTCAGATTGAATCCAAACATCTGAAAAGCTTTTACTATCACATTTTAGCATTTTAAGAAATTAATATGCTTCTACAACCAAAAGGGAAAAAATCCAAATACCAGGAGAAATATCTTGCAGCATTAGATGATTCCAACAGGGAATGGGAATTCACCATAAACAAACAAATTTATGCAAGCCAAGATTGCCAAACAGTAGTAAATTTACAGACTGACAATAAAATTCTCCTGCCAGAAAAAAAATCTCCTGTCATCAATAGGCATTCTTTATCCATGTCTTCTTCATAAGGAAACCAAAGCTAATATTAGTTTAATTATACCCCATGACAATAACTTGAAAGTTATATGTACACATATAAACATGCACTGTACACATGCTTATGTGTGAATGCCTTAAAATAAATATTTGTAAAAATTACCCAACAGCAAAGAACTTAATGTCTGTTGCTCTGATTCTTTTACAAATCTCCTCTTTTTGAGAATTTACAGCAAATAGAGCTAAAATTGAAGTTTTGTTTTCTATTGATCATTTAACTAGTTCAAAAACTGTGTGTTTAGCCAGTTCTCATAATTACTTTGTCCATTTTTTCCAGTATAAATTATTATATCCATATGTTGCATTTTTTCATGATGATAGTGCCATGATATTCTTGCACCATGAGCTCAGATATGGCCAATACTGCTGCCATAAACCTTTCAAGAATGAGCCATAGTTCTGGTAGATTTTAAGGCATGATTAATGTTGCCCTTATTAGTATGTGTAGAAGCTTTGTAAGAATCAGGCAATATGACCTGATCTACTTTGGCCCATTCATGTAACAGTGTTTCCTTGTTGGTTTGGTTGGCATGTTTAAAATGCTTGTCCTTCACCAGAGATCAGTGGTGATACGGCATGAGTGTTCAGTCATTCACTGGTTTAGCTAACGTTTTGTTTGCTGATTTGCTGGTTGCAATCAGGAAGCTGATATTTCTTCAGTCAGTTGAGCTATTCACAAACAATTTAACCCTGTTTTTGAATTATATTTCATGTATTCAAGCAATACAGTACAATTGGTATTGTCTTTGCACAAACTCACTATTTTTTTACAGTGCAAGCACAGAGGTGCAAACGTGTTTTTCCTGTGTTCTTTTTTAAAAAAACTGTTTATTAGTTTTCAAATTAAAAAGACATTAAGAGTATAAAGACAGCAGAGAAGAATTATTATTTTTCCTGTGTTCTGATTGACTGTTCCATCACCACAGTCTCCCTTCTTCCCACTCCTGCCTTCTGTTAAGGAAATGCTTCTGATTGGTGGAGAATCTACAGCAACCCCAGGAACCTCCCCCTCCCATTTCTACAGTGTGGGGGAAAAAGGGCTTTGAAACCACAACACATATAAACATGAAGTATGCAACCCCCACAATGTTGTGATATACAAAATAATAAAATCTGTCCCAAAAGTGAGCAAAGCAATATACCCCATCCATCTCCCTAGCTACATGATCTGAGCACCCAAAAAATAAAAAGGAAAGGAAAGGTTTGCTGTAAATTTGTTGCTGTACACATTAGGTTAAATCTGCCTTTGACTCAATTTCTAGGGGAAAACTATGGCAGAAACTAGAAGAGACTAACATAGATAGAAGATTGTACTCCCTAATCCGTCTTCTATATGAACAATCTGCCTTGAGAGTTCGTTGCAACACACAAGGATACCTTACTGACCAAATATGGACCTATAGAGGAGTCAGACAGGGGTGTATATTATCTCCAGCTTTATTTAATTTCTATATAAATGGTGTAATAGCACATATGAAAACTGTAGACTCACATCCGCCTAAATTAAATACACGATCCCTCCCAAGATTTCTATTGCCTCACGAGATGATGCTGTTCTAGTATCGAGAACTCCAGTTGGGATCACGGAGGGCATTAGCTGCATTCTCAACTTATTGTGAAAAGGAAGAACTGATAATTAACATAAATAAAACAAAGAAGTGATGGCATGTGGAAAGCGCCCTCCCAAAAGATCTTTGAAGGTCAATAAACGGGAAACAGACTAGAACAAGTTGACAAATTTAAGTATTTAGGGTGTCGTGGTTCAAGAAGCTTCAGGGAGCCATGTTACTCACTGTAATATGATAATCTCGAGCGGGTAGAAAAGACAATATATGCAGTGTTGAAGTTCTTCCGTACTAAAGGGGGTTTCTACCGTACCAGCAGCACTAAAATTATACCAAGGGCTAAAATATTGACACAACTTCTATACGGTGTCTATTTGGGGATTACACAATCGCAGTATGACACAGCTAGAAAGGCTACAGTCCAAATTCTTTAAGAGCAATCCTTCAGCTCCCTCCAGGAGTCCCAAATACATTTATTAGGCTTGAAACAGGATGTAATGAGCCTGAAGGACAAGATAATAATAACAACAGCATATAAATGGATAAAGTTACACATTGATTCAAATGGTCTCTGGCCCTTTCTAGCAAAAAAAAGATCCTTATAAAACCTAGGTTGGAGCTCAAGAGAGAGATGGAGAAGTTGCCTCAATAAATGTGGCCTTCCATATAACATCCATATGATCAAAAATTGGGATCAATTTAAAAGTGAACTTACCCAAAGAATCAAAGATGTATCACGACAGTCTGATCTGGCAAGATATTCAGATTTTCCTCTTATGCCATACTACAGAAATATATCGAACTGCCCCTGCTCCTTATTTTAACTTATCTGGATAACAAAGAGATCTAAGGAGAGCTTTTACTCTTGCAAAGAAGTGTACATTTACCTTCTGCTGTTTTTTGGAAGGGAAATATCAAAGATACCTACTTTCGCAACACAGGTTATGTTCTTGCTCTCTGAAGTCTGTAGAAACTATAGAGCAGATGTTATTAAAGTGTCCCCTTTATGAGGAGGCAAGGAAAAAATGCCTGTCAGGTCTACTACACAAAATGACATATTGTTCTGATAAATGCAGAGTTTGTTGTCAAAAACTATTACAAGATAAGAAGGAGAATATTACTAAATGGGTAGCAAAATTCTGTCTATTCATTATGAAAAAGAAAAAATGATCTGAATATGGTATCCCCCTTAGATATTTTTATTTTGTTTAGTATTCTTATGCTGTTTGGTGTGTTTACTAAGTATAATGATATATAGAGGGATAGTGCTGGAATACGGGAGAGAGATCTGTATTCTTGTTTTGTTTGTTTGTAGATATTTTGGAGTCTTTGTAATACATCTGGTCATTGACTGTAAATAAAGTCTTCTTCTTCTTCTTCTTCACATTAGGTTGAAATGGAACTCACAGTCAAATGCCAAGGGAAGAAAACGTGCTTGGGGAACGTTTCTGAAATGGCAGACTATCACTGCTCTGCAGCTCAGCAGAAATTAAACTGACATGATGTAAGGTGGGAGAACGGACAGCAGGGCAGGAATAATGAAGCAGTTGGGCACCCGTGCCATTCCCTTGGTAGTGGGTTCAAACCAGGATTTTTAAAAAAACATCAAAATTTGGGCATTTTTTGAAAAACCCAGGTTGAGGGAACTATAATTGGTCAATCCTGCCTTGGGGAAGGGACCCATGTAAAGTTCTTCCTCAAACCAAGATGTTTTCCTCCATCAACCCATTATATTTCTACTGTGCTGAATCCACCCGTTTGGTCTATGGGACTATTCAGGTGGCAGGGTTTTTTTTTTCATTTCCCTCCTTTTTGTACCACTCAAAACCTCTTTGGAAGTGGCATGGCACCATTTTCCCTGTGCTGTCTCCTACCTCTGCAGAGTTCTCCCCCAGTCATCTGGATTGGGCTGTAAATCATTGAAGCTGCCTTGAATGTAAGAGCTGAAGGTTATAAATTATTTAAATAAACAAACCAACAGATAATCTTTAAAAAAACTAATCATAGTTAAAATCTTATACAGGCTAGGTACAAATAAGTGGCGTAGTGTCTAAGAGCAGTGGCTAAGAGCAGGTGCACTCTGATCTGGAGGAACCGGGTGTGATTCCCTACTCTGCCACTTGAGTTGTGGAGGCTTATCTGGGGAATTCAGATTAGCCTGGGCACTCCCACACACGCCAGCTGGGTGACCTTGGGCTAGTCACAGCTTTTTGGAGCTCTCTCAGCCCCACCCACCTCACAGGGTGTTTGTTGTGAGGGGGGAAGGGCAAGGAGATTGTAAACCCCCTTGAGTCTCCTTCAAAAGAGAAAGGGGGGATATAAATCCAAACTCTCCTTCTACTCTTCTTCTAAATTAATATAGAAAATAAACTTAAAATGAACAATCTGAACATACTGTTGGGAAGACTGGAAATTCAGCACTCCTGCTGCCTCTGATGACCTTATTTTTGTGGATAGATTACTCTAATCTCCAGCGTTGTTAAAGCAAACACCTTTAATAAGTATTATACTCTCATAAATAAAAATAAGCAAAATATGCTTTATCTTGAGCACCTGTAATTACTGCTCATGTTAATATTAGTATTCAGGTTCATTGAAAAGAGATTGTGTCCCTAAATATGTGTACTGGTAGTGCTGCTTGAAGATCTCTATCATAACGACACTCCCTTGTTCCCAAGTTCATTATAGCCACTTATATTGTTACTGTAAATCTTTCTAATGCCCCAAATGCCTCACTACCAAGAACATTTTTATAATGAGGGGTGGGGCATGAAAAAATTTTTAGACTCTATTCTTTGCAAAGTTGTATTTTCTCATTTAACCTCATATTGATGAAATCACAATAAAGCTTTCTTTAACAAAATCAAATGAATCTTCTTTATCAAAAAGACATCTGTAGACAAAAGGAGAGAAAACCGCTTCAGGGCATTGCTAAACTTCTTTGCTTTGGCCATCAGTTTTAATTCTGTAACCATCCTGAAAGATTTATGCTTTGTGTTTTGAGGGTCTGTTATTAAATGGCTTTGCAGAATTAAAAAAATTAAAATTTAAATATAACTTTTTAAATGTGTGCTGGACCTTTGTGCCGTTCAAAAGAGGTCAAGTTCAAGACACTTATGAAAAGACCATTCCCATGGAGACTACATGAGAAAGCCTATTAGCCTTGCTCTACTTTCCTGCTACCCCTTCTTTGATCATAAAACAAGATTATGGGCAATGAGAGCAGCAATGGAAGGGCAACAAAAATACTAAAGATCCTAGCTGAATTTCAGTTCTAAATAGCAATCCTGTGCACACTGGGAATAAATCCCATTGAGTTCATGGTGGATTAATTCTAAGTAAACAATGATACTATCAGAATAAATGAAACAGCTTTTTAATTTTATAATTTTCATCTTGGTTTATCAATAATATAATGGATTGGATCCAACTAGTTTTTCTACTGGTAAAAAGAAAGAAGGGATCCCCTTTGACCACCCAAACATAGTTATACTGAAGGTCATTGGATTTCCATGTACAAAAGCCATGTGGTACTGGATCTATGGTGCAGAGGAGAATTGAGCAAGACTGTAGGTCCAATCCTAGGCAATAATTAGAGGAATTTTTTTTTTTTAAAAAAAAGCTGTTTCCAATGAACAACATAAAGTTGACTAGCAATGAAATCCTAAAAGCAGTTTCCCAGGAATAAGCCCCACTATCCAAGTAGACCTGCATAGGATTGCTGTCTAACACTGCAGTCCTAAGGACAGTAACTCCAGTCTAAGCCCATTCATTTCAATGGGCTTAGACTGGTTTAACTCTGCATAGGATTGCACCATAAGACATATGAATAGATTTAATATGGGAGTCCACTCTCCCTTGAAATAGACATGTCAGGTAAATGTTATATAAATACTGCACCATGTTCCAACATGTCCTTCAGTAATATGAAGGCTTTCTGAATTTGGACAGGGGGAGTTTGATTCTGGCTCCACACTGCTTCAGTTTATCTGATGATTTTCACATTCATTTTTGTGCCTTTAGTTTTCATTTTGTTCCCTCCTCCTTGGTTAATTTCCAGCTCTTTTGACACCACTTTTACCCCACACTTTTTTTGGTTTTGAGTCGACTTTTTCTTAACGTGAAATGTTTCTATCAGTTTTCTTTGTCCTATCACCATTTGAGGGGAGGAGCCTTCGTACAGGCACCACTGCCAAATCGATGCAGCGGCACACTCTTTCCCCTCGAAACGGCATTTTTGAACCTTGCTCGGGGAACAAGGTTTTTGGAAAAGTTCCAATTGCCACATATGCCCTTTCATCTGTTAATATTGTGATGCAGTAGTGTGACAATGGTGATTTTTCTTACTTTTTTCCCCATTTTGTTTTTCCCACCTTGCTGCCCTGTGACAATGGATTTGCTCCACAAATTTCCTGAACCGCAAAAGCTGAGGTTCTTTTGAAATGCCCCTTTGTTGCTCCGGAGGCTTCCACCACCATGCAAAACTCCTCCATAGCATAAACAGGCCAATTTTCCCATCCCGCCGCTCTGGCCCACCCCACCCCATCCCACCCCACCAATGGACCAGCACTGAGAAGCGATGCCCTCCCCCCAGTTGCAGTGAAAAAATACAGAGGGAGAAACCTTGGTTTTTATAAAGGAGGGAGAAACCTTGGGCAGAAAAGCAGCATGTGTAGGTATCATGAATGGGAGGGCAGTGATCCTCTCATACATGCAAGGATTTTAGATTTAGATTTTAGATGGAGGGGGAATGGAGGATGGTGATCCCGTTGCACATGCAAGGACGGGGGGGGGGGGCGAGGGCACCAATTCTCTGCTCCTGATTTGTGTTCAGAGTCATGTAAAACTAAAATAGTGAAAATGAGTGTGGGGAATGGGGTGAGATTCAGCCAATCCGAATGCAGGAAACAGAGGCTGCCCGCACATTTGTGAAAGAGACTACAGAAGAGCTTACGGGCCTTAAGTGGTGGTTATGGGAAAGCCCCAGGCTTGTGGGGAACCATTTGGAGCTTCCCTCACTGGCCCTGACTCAAGCGAAGGAAAGAGCCAGGCAGCAGTGGGGAACTACAAGCAGGGTGAGAAGCCCCACAGCAGGTATGCTCCCCAACTAAGCCACAGAGCATTTAGAAAGTGCAAAATCTGTTGGGCAGAGAAACTGCTCTGAGGGAACACCAAAACAACCCATTTCCTTCCATCAGAAAATAATAAAACTCTTTAAAGAAAAATGATGGAACGAGAAGATTTTATTTATATGAACAAAGAAAGATGATTTTGGTGAAGGAACAAATATTAATAAACCATAGGCTGTTTTAAGTGGTTCTTTTATACAAATAGTTACAGTTCTCTTCATAAGTGCTAAGGTTACTGTTTTCAAGATGTTACATTCAATTTATTTTAAATAGATCCACACACCAGTTTTGGTGACACTAGATTCAGTTGGTCTTACTATTCGGTTGGAAAGACCTTCCCTTTACCCTCAGGTAAGTACTTCAAAAACAGTTTCTGAAAGCACTATCCTCTACACAATCCTCTCCACTAGATATGTGTAGCCTACATATTGCTTCAAAGAGCAGGAATTCCAGCTATCCCTCAGGAAGCCAATTTTTTCTTTATCTTGATATTAAAAATCCCACACTCTCATAAACTTCACTACTTCAGATTAGCAGGTACACTCCCACACACGCCAGCTGGGTGACTTTGGGCTAGTCACAGCTTCTCGGAGTTCTCTCAGCCCCACCTACCTCACAGAGTGTTTGTTGTGAGGGGGGAAAGGCAAGGAGATTGTAAGCCCCTTTGAGTCTCCTGCAGGAGAGAAAGGGGGGATATAAATCCAAACTCTTCTTCTTCTCAGTATCTGAGTGGGTTTTCCTCAAAGTAAAACAATCAAGCAACCTGTGTTTGAAATGTAGATTAGGGTCCACTATCAGCCTACCAGCATACCACTGGCCATGCTGTGGAGAGGCTGATGGGAATTGTAGTTCCTGGGAACACTGAGCCGCAGGTTCCCTACCCCCCCGATTTAGTGCAGGGGTAGGGAACCTGCGGCTCTCCAGATGTTCAGGAACTACAATTCCCATCAGCCCCTACCAGCATGGCCAATTGGCCATGCTGACAGAGAACTGATGGGGTGTCAATTATGGAATTTAACTGACGAGTTCTAATTGTCAATCATCACTGTTTTTGTTTTCACTAGGGATGTAGTACAGATTTTCCTTTTAATCTGACCACCCAGTCCCTCAAACAGAGTAGCTTAACCAAAGTTAGAACAGAGCCCAGTCAGGACACACCCATTCACTTTGGCACTCTGATTAGAACTCGCCTCAAAATTTTCTTACACAGCCTTTACATTTCTGCCTTTCACACCCAGCTAGTTACAAGTAGTTGTGACTTGACTCCTTGTGGACTGCATTCTACTTGCAGAAAATAAGGCTAAGGTAATTGTTACACTGTGCTACTTTAAAGTATTGCTTGCAAAATTGTTCCTCTTCCCTTATTTATCATAATGAATGTAATATTGCTGATAATTTATTTTTAGTGAATATCCAGTTGTGTACGTATGTAAAATGCTGACAACCCATAGCTGACTTTCACAAGTGACCAAGCAGAGATTGTTTGCTATTGACTTCTTCTGCAGGACCTTCCTTGGAGGTCTTCCTTCCAAGTACTCACTCTGCTTTGCTTCCGAGATCTGATGAGACCAGGCTATACCATGCTGCTTTTCCCTCTGTATATCTAATTGCCTTATACAAATTCAGAGTTTGAAGAGATGAAAAATGATTTTGAATGTGATTTTTGCCATTTAGACAAAGTACAAACCAAAACTCCAACCAAAGTCAAGTGAACAATGCCAGTTCAAAGAAGAAGTCTCCTTCTTTGGAGGTTTTTAGACAGAGGCTGGATGAACATATGTTGGGAGTGTTTTGACTGTGTGTTTCTGCATTGCAGGGGGTTGGACTTGATGGTCTCTTCCAACTCCATGATTTTATGACCTTTTAATTTAAATAAAAAATATCAACATGACAAAAACTCACACCCATTAGAATTAGAGTATCTTGACCTTTCAAAACTTTTTCAGTCTCCAGTCTATGAATAATTTGGTCATAATAACAAATCCAGGATGAAAAACCAAGTACAAAAGAATTGTCATTGGTTACTTAGGATTCAATAGCTAGGGTTTTTTTTTAATTAAATCAGACAAGCACTTCTCCAGCACTAAAGATTTCAAAGCAAAACATGTCTTTCAGGCCCTTTCCGCACGGGCGGAATATGGCGGCCTGGGGATGGCAAAAACGCCGTCCCAAGGCCGCAATTCGCATAGGGGGCGCAGCTGCTACGCAGCCGCGCCGCCCTTGCACCGCCCGACCGGCGCGAAGCCGGCGTTTCCAAACCACGCTTCCCCAGCGTGGTTTTCCGAAAACGCCGGCTTCCAAGCACCTCCCCCCCCACCGGGTGACTCACCAGTCCCGTGGCCCTCTGGCGCGTCGCCGAGGCCTGGGGACACGCCCCCTTTGCCCTGCGACCCTGGAGCGGCCGCACAGGGCAGGGGGCGTGTCCCCTGGCCTCGGCGACGTGCCGGAGGGCCGCGGGACTGGTGAGTCGCCCTGACGACGGCGCAGCTCTGCACCGTCGTCCCAGCCGGTTCTGGGACCGTCCATGCGCCTCCGTGCGGAAGGGGTCTCAGAGAGACAGTTCAATGAAAATCCAGCAGCATTGACCATACCTCTTACAATGGAAGAAGAAAATGTGCCAAGAGCTATGATCACAGATATTCTCATTTCCTCATATCTTTAGCATTGTTCTGACCAGAAATTTCATAACTGTATGTAGTTGCAAGGAAAGAAGCTGGATACTGAGAAGTAACTGTTCACCCCTTATGAGTCAACCAGCAAATTAGCAAACATATTCACAATGGTTCAGCAAATTTCAAAAGAGTAATTGAGGATGGGAAATTGCAAGTGCCATCTGACTGATTCATATTTTCTCAACTGCAGTACTTGTACTTTCCCCCCATGTTCAAATATTACCACATTTCTCCATTCCATAAATATATATAGTTAGCCAGGATAAATAAAATTAGAGGGTTTTTTAAATAAGGATCAGATTTAGCATGTAAAAAGCCCTTCATATTCTTCTGCCTCTCTTCCGCATATTTAAACACATGATTAAAGCTAGCTAATCATATTTTTCCTAAATAAATACTAAAGATGCATATATTAAACCAATAGTTTTATTTCTGTAGCTGGCCTTTTATTCCATTTTTTTTTTCATATTTGCTACTAAATTCTTATTTTCAGAAGCAGCGGATAAGCCTGCTCAATAGCTGTGCAACGTCTTTTGATCACCATCTATAGATATAATCTAGGCTTAAAGATGGCAACTGTCTGAATTCTATGTCACTGGCTTTTTCATACTTACAGCTGATAATATAGACCCTCTTTTGCAATGGAATGGCTGAGATTGGTTAAGTGGGCACAGGGCTGTTTTGCCCTTCTGTTACTACTAGATCAAATAAACTGGACCAAACAGGAGAAACTGGTAGTTATTGCTTCTTAATGACTGTGACAAATTAGCTGATGATCTCTGTACATTGTTGACTGAAAGTTTTCTTTCCCCTTATTACCAAAGAACCATGGCCTTTTTTAAACTATCCAGTCTGAGACATGTCTACAAAGCAGATTGACTATAATCGTTTCCTCTACTTCCTTCTCACCCTGCAGTCTTGGAACTGTAACGGTGTGAGGGACCAAATGACCTCTAACAAATTATTCTCAAATCCTTGCACTTTCAAGTTCCCTTCAGAAACCATGCCAGTTCAAGTTTGCTGTAAAGATGTCACATTTAATCTTTAAATCTTCATTTTCAATTGCCACATAGAACAACAGGTCCCTCCTTTTTTACCACGATCAGCAAGCTCACATCTCCAATTAATGTGTGAAACTCACATTCCAAATTGACATCCAATCTGATTAATGTGGTGGGCATGGTCATGGTGATGTTCTGTGATTGCTGCCACAATAGCATAAGTGATTCCACCCAATTTTAAACTATTACATCACAAAGAATTTTGCACCTCTCTAAAGGAACTTGCGCAAGAACTTACCACATGTCAAACCAGTCAGACAGGTTTTTATCAGTTCCAATTGCATTGTATCCAAAGAAGTTCATATCCAACAATATTGTCTTTGATGAACTTCCAGTGACCCCAAAAAAAATTCAGAGCTCATACACGAAGTTTTGAACAAGGTTGGAGAGACAGTTATTGAACACGGGGATCATTTACAAACATTTTCTTTTAGCACCTCATAATTATAGTAATTTAACAGAAGGCATGATTCCTCCAAAATGAGCCCAAGAAAATACCTTAATTGCTTAAACAGAAGCACTTTTCTGAGCCAGAGGACTTACTGGAGCCTAACTGATCATTTCTGAATGTTTAGGGTTGACAGTACTGTACCCTATCTCCTCTGCTTCCTGGATTCCTGGTGGGCTAATGAAGGTGAACTGCGGTTTCTCAGTATTGCTCCCAGCACAGCTCTGAGCATTTATGATGTCATCAGCTACAGAACAGAAAGCACAGATTCATGAATTCAGCATCTGGCAGATGAGAAAAAGTTGATTTTCTGGAATTTCTTTTCTTTTCTGAAAACCCTATAATAAAATGCTAGTGACACACCTTGTACCTCTAGTTACAGTCACACACATTAGCATTGTGTCTCAGTTGACAAACATATACAAAAATTTACATATGCATACAATGTTTATAAAAGCATATATTCTCCTCTTAACATGGTATGCTTTTAAGTGCATGGGACCTTAGTAAAATAGTATTTTACGGCAGACTTTTTGTATGCTATCGTCTAGTTTGGCCAATAAGTAAGGCATATTTTCATAGTAGGATTTTAAATTTTTGAAAAAAATTATTCCCCAGCCTGGTCCCCCACTCACACCATTTTCATCAGGTTATTGCTCACTACAGGCAGAGAAATACTGCAGTCTGGAGACAGCAGCTACGGAAGGAACAAGTAAAATGACAACATAAAGAAAAAGAAATTAACCAATAATATTACAACTTGTTTCACTTTCTCTTGGCAGATTTTGAGTGTGATGAAAAATCGCTAAGAATCAATCATTACTTCTGCACCTTCAGACATTGTCTTTGTAACAATATACGCTATAAACTTCATTTTTGAAAAGAAGTTTGATTTCGTATTATCAAAGAATTTTATGGCTGGAATCAAATGGCTATTGTGGGTTTTCTGGGCTGCATGGCTGTGGCCTGGTGGTTTTAGCTTCTAACTCTCGCCTGCATCTGTGGCTGAAATCTTCAGAGGTATGTCACGGCAACATGCCTCAGAAAATGCCAGCCACAGATGTCGGGAAAATAAAACAATCAGAATGTGGCCACACAGCCCAGAAAACCCACAACAGCCACAGGATTGATGGTCAGGTTTCTGACCTCTGCCTCCACTGCTCAATGCAGTGGTCTTTTTGCACAGTCCACTGCTCCCTGGCACAGCTCCAGGACCAGCATTAACTAATATTATTTATACATTTATCCATACATTCATATAACATAAGTGATTTTTTACAAATACAAAAAGAACGTCTTCCCAAGAAGTTTACCGTGGTAAACTTGTCCATTTGGAGAAAATAGCATAGAAAAGGAACATTGCAAGAAAAGTAAAGGCAAGGATAGTAAGGAAAAAATGTGAGCCAAGAAGTTATACTTGTCAGTTTGATCCTATTCTGAACTAAGGTCCACGGAATATAATAGGGCTTATTCTTCAGTGTGCATAGGATTAAAGCCCTAGGGTTCAGCATTTGATAGGCTGCCTGAAGGGTTACATGGGTCCTCACTTCTTTATGAAAACTCTCTTTCTTTGAACATCACAGTCCCATAAAGCCCATCCTGGCCACCAATTCCAACCCTGCCAATCGTCACAAGCTCCTCATGTGTACTTGTGACACAGACTATCTGACTTACAAAGCACCAACTTTCTCTGGAAAGGAATGACTATACCACAAGCACATGCAGAGCAACTGGCAGAGTTTGGCAGGGAAGATGTTATAGTCAAGCTTGCTGCCTCTTCCCTAAAGGGGCAGTGGACCCTGTTAACTAGGGCAGACCCTGCTTATCTTCTGAGATCTGGGGCTATCCAGGTAATTTTGAAATTCCTACATTGGCTTCCAGTCTGTTCCCAAATTCAATTCAAGGTGCCTGTTTTCACCTACACAACCTCAGAAGATCCACATATCTGAAAGAGCATCTCCTAAATGTTCCTGTGTGCCAACTACATTAATTAGGCAACCATTCTCCTGGCTATCCCACCACTTGGAATGGCCCATTTGGCATCAGTCAGAGCTTGGGCCTTCTCTATTGTGGCTCAGGCTCTGCAGAATGGGCTTTGTAAAGGGTGAGGGGACCCCTATCTGGAGATCTTCTGGAGGCACTGGAAAGGCACTGATGGTTTGCCAGGGCTTTTGAGGGGGTTTGAATCACAGTCATCTTTTAAGGGGAGAGACGTTTAGGATTTGCTACATTATTTTGCTTTTAACTGAAAATGTTTTAAACTATTATTGTAAGTTTCACTGAACCATAAAGGAAGGAGGAATATAAACATTTTAACAAACAAACAAGCGCTAGACCAAACCAAGGCAGAAAAGAGTCTGAGGAAGAGTCTTTGGGGCAAGGGTGACTTTGAACTCCTACTTTTCATTTTCCCTCTTGCGGTTGTCCCAATGTGCAAAGAAAGAAAGAAAGAAAGAAAGAAAGAAAGAAAGAAAGAAAGAAAGAAAGAAAGAAAGAAAGAAAGAAAGAAAGAAAGAAAGAAAGAAAGAAAGAAAGAAAGAAAGAAAGAAAGGAAGGAAGGAAGGAAGGAAGGAAGGAAGGAAGGAAGAAAGGAAGGAAGGAAGGAAGGAAGAAAGGAAGGAAGGAAGGAAGGAAGGAAGAAAGAAAGGAATTCTGTAGAGGCTCTTGTCCCAACTGGGGGCCAAAACCAATGGTGTGAAGATTACTGCCATAAAATACCCATTTACCTCCCTAACATGTTGTAGTACTGCCTACCCATACCAGGCACACTACCTACACATACCAGGTACACTGGTAGGGTAAGGGGGAAAATAGGGCTCAATTGAGCACTATTGAATTTTCCACATGTCCAGGAATTTATGATGTTTACCTAATTCTTGTCTCAGGTAACACTACTGCCACATAATGCTTGAGGGCTGGTGAAGTTCCTAACCCCTTAACCATTTTAATGAATCCAGTATTACTCTTACTTTAAATTTTGTTTAAAACTTATATGAACACCTTAAACATGTTTAATACTGAGATTCATTGTTAGGCAGAATTTTGAAGCCACAGTTTGAAATTTGTTAGTAAGCAAACCTGGTTAATTCTTAATTTAAAAAAACCAATGAGCAGCATTAACCATGGTTAAGGTTGTTGCAGATGTAAATCTAATTCATGGCTAAGACCAGGGAAAATATGGAAGAGAAGAGGTTAAGAAATTGGAACACAGTGAAAAACATCATCCTCAAAGTACTCTTAACTGTACACTAGCAAATCTCTGAACTGCATGCAACATTTTACAAAAAACTATCTTTGAAAGAGAAATTTTAGAACTACTTTCAACTTTGACCTAACAGTGCTTGAGGGAGGATGTAGCTAAAAGATGGGTGGAATTAACAAAAAAACCCCATAATTTTATATTGCTGTATATGAAAGTAGCAGCAGTACAAACTTTAATCTTAGGAAAATCATGATTTAGTTTGAATAACTGATCATATGTACTCCTCATCTGAGGAGGGGCCAATAAGAAACTCTACAATCCATTTGTTTTCAAGATGTATCAGAGGGTTCTGAATTCATGAACTAACAACCTATAATAATTTTTGTCCCAATGTTATCCACGGTACCCAGTAAAAATGGGATCTACCAGTTTTTCCATTCAGTCCTAAGTCTCCTTTCTGCAGGAGACTTGTTCCCTAAATCCTCCAGAATAACTGTTTCAGTAAAAGCCACCCCTTTCCCTGCAAAAAAAGCTCATAGGATCCAACCCTTAATCTCTGAAATCAGCAGTGTGAAAAAATGTATAAGAAATATTTCCTTTTAAACTCAAAATTTAAGGGAAGATCAAAATGGATAAACATTTGTTTAGCTCATAAGGAGCATTATGAAAACTGGATTGTTTGGCCCTTGATATATAGAATATGGCTGTTACAATTGACAACTGATTGACTTCAGGTGTTTGTCTCCAGGATCACACTGACATCTAGGAGATCAGAATTACTCCAGAGTAAGTAGATCTGGATTATAAACAACAAGGATTGAATGCAGGATTAGTAACCAGCAGTTCTAAAATACCAATTGCAGCACCATTTCACAAGGCAAACATTTCTCAGTCTTCCCATTTAAATTTCCATATAAATTGAGAATAGTCTATTTATTCACTGGTGTAGTATGTTATTTAACAAATATATTTCTACTGTTGAAGATGTGAAAATAATGTATTGTCCGTCTGCAACATCTGTCACCCCATTGATTGCCAGATTTGGCTGATCTGGCTGGCTAGACAGGTGTCCCCTGTCTCCCTCACCATTCTGTGTGCGTCCCTCCCAAAGCTGCACATTTGGTGGAAGAGGATGACCATCCCAGATAAAAAAGTGAACCGTTTATCGGTCCTTTAAATCCACAGACCACTGAATCAAGAGATTTTGAAGATGATGATACAACATTTATTGACAAAAGAACATGTCACTCATTGAGTGTCAGAAACTTACCTGGCTAAGCACTCTAAGATGTGCTTGTGATGGTTCATGCAGAGTGTGAAAAGGCTTTTTACACTGATCCTTTTAATATTATCTCCTTATATGTAAAGATGGACAATCAATTGCTTTTTTATCAACCTGTCAACAGGTATGAAATTTTCATTTGAAACCGTAGCTGCTAAACAAAGAAACTGATAGCCCCCAGAATCAGAAGGGAAAGAAGGAGGCCTTTCTATGATACATGGCATTGGCATAGGGCCCCCCAAAGTGCACATAAATTCACTTTTATCCTGGATACATAGTACAGGCCATTGTTTAATGAGTTGATCAGCTTGCTTCCAGAATTCACAGTATATTCTGAAAAAACACAAGATCCATCTTGTGGCATGCAGGGCCTCTTAATTCAAGACTACCATTCTCAAAATGTACTTCATTGTACTTCACTGTACTTCAGTACATAGCTAAAGAACTACTGTCTACCCAATATGGAATACAGTGAACAAATTCCTCTACAGGAGCTAGGCCCCTTATGCACAGCAAATGTATAATGGGCTGCAGTCGGGATAAAGGAACCCTGTTTTCCTATTTTCGCATTTTTCGCGTTTTCCTATTTTCACAGAGGCAATAATTGGAGCCCACAGAAACAATCTGGTTTGCCTTCACATGGAGACATGTCTATTTTTTAAAAAATTACTTCCCACCCATGCGTAGCTACGCAAATGAACTCGTCACTCTGATGTCTCACAATACGACCATCTACACCTGCATAGCTACACAGATGTAAGCCACAAAATTTAAAAAAGAAAAGAGAGGCAAATAAAGTGTCCCCTGCCCGGCCGTTCGCTTGCGAGTGGCTGCAACCTGGGATTTTTAAAAAGACTTGCTAATTTAGCAATTTTTTAAAAAAACCGGTTTGGAAATAACACGGGGCAGACTCGTTTGGGAGGAGGGATCTGTGCAATGCCCCCCCTAAAATAGGTTTTTTAGCGCCCTACACCTGTGTCTATTGGCCTGTGCAGAAGGAGCCTTAGTTAAGAACATAAGAAGAAATCTGCTAGATTAGCCTACTAATCCAGCATCTTGTCTAATAGGCAACAAGTGACAGTGGAGGGCTAACAACAGGACATAAAAGCTGAGGCCTTCTGCCTACTAGTACTGGTACTCAAAGGTTTCCTGCCTTGAATGTGGAGTTTTCCTTTAATCACTACGGCTAGAAGCCAGTGATAGCCCTATCCTCCATCAATCTGGCTAATCCCTTTAAGAGTCAAAAGAAATTATCTTTTTTATTTGTGGAGTATTAAGCAGCAAAGACTGACAAAGTCCTTTTGAAAAGGAACCAGCTTTCTTCCCATCCTGTGGCTCCGTGTGTCCCTTGACAGCAGTGGTACATGCCCTCTGTCAGACAGAAAGATTTGTGACTGCTGTGATTCAACTGAGTGTAAATGTGCCAGGGAAGAAGTTCACTTTTGCTCATACAGGCTACAGAGGTAGATAAACAGTATAGTAGACAGAGAAATCATAGAGCCAGCAGAAGCAGTGGGTAAACAGTACGGTAGATTACTTCCACTGTAATTTTATTACAGCCTTCAGTGTAAAGGCATCTCCCGAAGAACAGAAAAGGCCTATTATACCAGAAATGTTGCATGATCACTGGCATCCATTATATATGTTAACTATACAATGTAATGGAAAGTTATGACCTTCTGAGATCACTCATGGCCTCCAGAAGCCTTAAGGTCCATCACAGATTCTGAGTTTCCAAATGGCAGTGATTCAAACTACTGAAACTCCTAGGGCAGCTGACAACAATCATTCATTGATCTTGAGGCTAAAGAAATTAGTTCCTGGATACTTCCATCAGGTCCAAAACCAAGAGGTCATCCAAGGGGACAGATATCAAAGGAACTTTACACCGGTATTCCAAAATCTTCTTCGTAACTTCAAGCACAATTCAAGCTGCTTTTGGGGTGCATAAAGGCCTTGGGCCTCCCCACCTTTGAAACACTCTCATATTTTTAAAGAACAGCTGAATGCTCTCTGTTGAAGTTACTCAATGCATATTACCCACATATGTATAGAATCACTGTTGGTCATTCCTCTGCACATCTGCCAAAACCTGATAACCTTTTGGAAGTAGTTTATGCTAATGAATAACTAAAATGCAAGTGGACATTTTATGTTTATTATTATTACCAATGTGATACCTTTGGGGTTAAGTCTGCATTCAAAACCAAAACATATTATGTTACCTCTGGGGTTAGATCACTTTCTGTGGATTAATTATTATTATTATTTTAATAAAATATATATTTCTAATAAAGGTACAGAATTATAGTGTTAAGAAAGGTGTGCCCTCAAAATTATTGCCTAGGTATTGTTCCCATGCTGAAATACATCTAGATATATACTTATTGCTAAAAATTCATACATAATCAAAAATTAAAAGGAAAGAAAATAAGATTATGGATTTACTCTGTGTCCCCTAACAATTACCTGGAGGAAAACAAGCAGTCCTCCTAGTTTCAAAGCAGGGGCAAATCTCTTTCAGGTACCTTTCCCCAAGAACTTTGCCTTCATATAGTATAGAGTTCCAGGTAAGAAAGAAAAGGTGACAGGTTTTTTTAACAGTGTATGTCAGAGGTTTAGTTTATATCGAGAGTCATTCCGAAATACAAAAGGATGGGAAAGGCAATGCGACTGTACAAAACCAAGCCTAGGTGGAGAAAGACCACCCCGTTGCTGTAGTAGAATACCTTCAACAGAGGTTGCAAAGTGAGCACAAAGACGCTCCCCCTCCCAAATTAAACCGCTTCTCTATCATTTTTATGTCAAATATCAGCTAGCTTTTGTGTTAGCCGATCCAGATTTTGAAGACACGCCGATGGGTTCCTTCGCTGTCGTCGTCTGCCCGGCAACACACCTTCCCTGCGTCTGTGCATGGAAGTTTCCCTCTCGGTCTTCGCAGCTTTCTCTGAACCCAGCGACTCCGGGCGGCCGAAGGAGGGCTTCTCTTCCAGGGCCCCGCACGGAGGAGAGAGATGTTCAGAAGAGAAGCCTCCTTTTCTCCTCCAAGCCTTCCAATATTGATTACCTTTTCGGAAAGTGGCCGCCACGCTCATCCTTTTTTTTCCTTGGGTTTGAAGTGAGCAGCAGCTGACAGCCAAGCATGTGGTGTATAAATATTGAAATAAACGAGCGGGGAGGGGGGAGGTGGGGGTGATACATGGAAATGGGGGGGGGGGGATGAGAGAAGGGAGGAGAGATAAAGCGAGGGGCGCAAAGCAGCCCCGGAGCTCCTGTGTGGGGCGCTGCTCTCCGGGAGTGAAAGGGGGGGAGAAGGGAGGAAAGGGGGGGGGAGTAAGAGCGAAGGGGGGGGGGAAGGGAAGATAATAGCATTTAAAACAACAACAACACCAGCCCAACAACAGCGATTAGCTCCTACCCGTCGCACAGAGACTGGGAGGGAATTGTGTGTGTCTCACCTGACTTCCTCCTTCCCCGGGGCGGCGAGGGAGGCAGAGATAGGCGCGCACACCACCAGCCGCTCTTCCCACCAAAAAAAGCAGACCCCCAAAAGCCGGAGGGAAGGCGAGAAGGCGAACAGACGGGGGAAAGCAAGGGGGAGAAAGGCAAGGGTGGGGGGAAAAGAGAGAAAAGAACAGGCGCGAGCTCGCCGCCCTCCAGCCAGCCAGGCAAGCCGACGCTTCTGGAGTCTTGCAACCCGCGCTCAGGCTCTCCCAGCCCGGAGAGTGCCGGTGGCGGCGGCGGCGGCGTCTCTTCGGCTTCTGCACCAACGTGGGCAGCCACCGCAAGGGGGAGAGGCGGCGAGCCCAGACGGCCCCATCCGAGCGGCTGCTCGCTCCAGCGCCGAAGCTTCGCCCAAGGCTTCGAAGCAGAGCGAGAAAGAGAGCAGCAGCAGGAGGAGAAAGAAGCAGCAAAAGAAGGACACGCCGCCAGAAAAGTCCCCGCTGACGGGACTGAAGCGCGCCCAGACGCCCCTCGTTGGGCACTCCGCTGCCCTCGTGTCTGGCGGGAGGGCTGGCAAGGCGGGCGGGCGCCGCCTTCTCGTCGTCTTCCTCCTCTCCTCGAGTCGCCGCCTGCCAGGCAGTTGGGGAGGGAGGGAGGGTGGTTGTGTGTGGCCCCCCCTCCCTCTCGCCTCTTCCTTTAAACGCCCACTCCTGATGGGTGAAAAGACAACTTGAAGTTCAGCGCAATTAACTTCGCCGGCGCCGGGGAAGCTGAAGGTGTCGCCCAGCCTCGCCCGCCCTCTCGCTGCGCTCTCATGAGTGAGTTGGTCTCTCTCTCTCTTCCCCCCCTCCCCCTCTTCCCCTTTAGCCTGAGATAGTTCTCCTCCTTGATGTCCGGAGTCACTTTTAGGGAAGGGAAAACATGAGGCGGGGGGTCTGAACAGTAGGATTAAAAAAATTTAAACAGAGGGGGAATGGAGTTGACCTGCGGGTTCAGGGAAGGGGTATTTTTTAGCTGGCTGGATTGATCTTGCAGGCAAACGAGAGGCGCGCAGACACCTGCTCCCTCATCCATGCACTGGCGAGCGAGGTCCCTGGAAAGTTTGGGCTAACTTTTGTCCGAGAAGTTCGGAAAGTTTTTTCGTTCTGCTGCCTGCCTGCCGGGGTAGTGGAGAGACACTGGGCAGTTCAGCTGGAGTGTCCAAGTGAGGGAGTTTGAAGCCTTGTCATGGGTGTTGCTAAGGGGTGGAGAAACACTATGGGAACCGCCGAACCGGGAAGAGGTCAACTTTCGCCGCGGGTTGGCGTGAAGCGGAGCAGTGCCCGCGGCGGGGGGTCAGCTGGCCCGCCGGTGACCTCGGGGAGGCGGCTTTCCCCCAGGTGCCCTTCTTCCCCTCCGCGGGAGGTCCTCCTTCGCCTTGTCCTGGCGTATCTGCCCCCCCCCCCCCCCCCCCCCAAATAAAGAACTGGGTGGTCCCTGCAAAACGGCACCGGGGCGGATAAAAGAGGAAATGCAGTTTCCTTTGGGGTTTATCCTAGAGTGAAGATTTTATTGGGAAACCTCTTCTGACGGGACCGACGGTGTAGCCCTGCCTCAGTGCAAATGTCCCAGCAAACTCGCACGCTTTTCCAGGACTTTTCCCCCCCTGCCAGATTTGATATACAATCACAGTGATTGTGTTTTGTTCAGGGACCGTGACAGAAATCGGGGTGGTCTTAAATTGCCAACCTTTTCCTTTTTTTAGCGCCCCCCCCCCCCCTTCCAGTTTTTGAGCTTCAGCTAAAGTTTCTGTTTTGGTAGCTGAGAAATCCCTTCCTTTAAGCTGTTTGGCACCTACCTTCTTGTCTTGATTTCATTTGACAGTCTAGTTTAAATGTGTTCCTAGTTCTAGTCAGGTCAGCTTGAATGAGAATTTCTTCACTAAAGTGTTCATAACTTTAGTGAAAAGAATTCTACAGCATATGATGCAGGAGCAACTCGTTATTCTTCTGTTTGTACTAAAGGATGTGATTTAGAAGCCACCTTTTATTTCTCCTGAGTATTATTTTGGTCTAATACGTTCATATACTTGTCTCCTCCAATCTCCTGGCAAACATTCACATTCAAGCTTACATTTTTGACAAATGTGCAGACAGCAATAGCATGAATAGACATCTTAAATAGTAACAACCTAAGCATCTGTTGTGAAACAAATTTAATATATTTACTCTGTTTTTCTCACATTGTTAAGAAAGGTTACAGTATGTGTAAAATTCCATCTTTAGTTGGCAAAAGGAATTGTCTGGGTATTTCACTATCTCTTCCATAGTGTTTGTTTACAGCTACTACCAGATACTGGATCTTAATTTGGGCCATTATTTTAAATACAAGATGGACAGCAGTATTCATGCTTCACGAAGGAGTGAATATAGCTTGATAAGCTTAGACATATTGTGAACCTCGCTTTTTTCATATGTTCCAACATTCACTTATGTTTCAGAGATATCACTCATCCCTTAACAGCAGTAAGGCATACACATAATAGAGAAGTAACATAATAAAAAAGTACGTTATATAAAGAGCCAATGCAAAAGAAAGCATGTAGCATTCTAGTATAGTATATCATATAAAATAATGTCACTATGTACTTCTGTGCCGTCCACAGAAATAACAAACAAGATTTTGAAGAAATCTTGAATTTAAAAACATCAAAGTAGAAAAACCATTCAAACTGGTATGGTTGTCTAATAAGTTTATTCTGCTTTTTTTCCTCACAAGTTAAATGTATAGCAAAAAGTATTTATGTATATGCTAAGTGAACAAAAAAAATCTACATGGGATGTAGTTTGCTCATAGGGCCTAAAATTTAAATTTTCTATTTTTATTTGCTTGGCTGTTGATCTTTTCAACTGCATAGTAATTCCTTAGTGTGTAATTTAACATGAAAAATAAGTTCAGGAATACACATGTGAGAAAAATTCCCCCATGTTCAGTGAGGGTACATTAATGCGATAGATAACATGCACTCTACAATTCAAAATCTGAATTTGAATATGGCACAGAAAAACTTATTTGGGACATGCTAATTTGCAGCTTGTATTATGGGCCTATGAGGTCAGCTGACAAACACCTGTTCTGTATTGTTAGGAGAGATCCTGAAGTTACAAATATTGTCAAGCAAAACACAATGCACCACCTTGAAAATGCTACCAGTGATCATGTAGTGTAAAATCCCTAATGACACGTAGGCAGGTGTACTACTCCAAAGAAGTGCCAGTCTTCACTGTAGAAAAAAACCTATAACTTTGACATTTCACAGCAATAATTTCAGTTTTTTAATATTTCAAAATGCATTTTTTAAAAAAATCTATGATTCAGTTTCTTGGGGGAAATATATATTTTGCTAATAAAGACAACAAGTTATGGCCAAACTTTTTTTGTCTTAACATTCTGCTTGAGGAAAATGCTTCAGTGTGATTCTTAATGTAATTAATATATAGCAAAATATTTTAAATATCTACATTAGAAAGTTCTATTGAAGACAGGAGTCCTAGAATAGCTAGGCTATATACAGCATATGTCCACTTTTCCATGACTGATGTGTTGTACTCTAGGTACTATTATTAATTTTTCCAGCATGTTTGCCTACATGTTCCTTAAATGTCAGTGTTCAGTAAATTCTTTATGTTAAAATTTGCATATCTACATTTTAGGAGTTCAGTTGGAGTGGGGAAAATAATTTTAATTTTTATAAAATCTTCTACAGTTCTAAATACCAGCATCAAATATTTGCATTCTAACTAGCATGAGGCTAGAACTGTACTTCTGTTTTTTAGACACCAGCATCAAATCTTTAGCCATCTGGGAAACCATGCACCTGCGTCCGAGTCCTGTTCCTCCCCATCAAGTTTACTTAGTTTATTGTATACCATTTCTATACCTCACTTAAAGAATCTTTATTGAACAAGTTTGTTTTATTATATATGCAAGATCTAGGCAGTAGTTGAAATGGAAGATGAGCATAAATCTACTTCCTTAAATGGGTTCTTTAGTATGATGGATAATTTTCTTAATATTTTGATATATCCATGTTAAACATTAATAGAAAAGTTACATGGTCTAGAATGCAGGAATATGTTTTTTTGTGAATTATAAATTCACTTTCCCCATATTGGGCATGAATCTTCAACAATCTGTTCCCTTTCTGAAATCAACACTTTTGACAAAGTCATAACACAGCTACTTTTGTCGATGTTGCATTAAGCTGACAGCACAGCAATCAAGGGAAAATATTACTTACTTACCCAAAGTAAATACCAGTTTATAAGTGAGTACATATATTTACATTCCTGTCTCCACTAAATAATGGCTGTCTCCACTTTAATATGTACCTGGTAGAGTTATCCATGGCAACTGAGTCTTGTTAGCATATGAAAAAAGTTTTATCATTTGGACCAGAGAACAACTTAAAGAAAGATGTTCTATTTTCTGTGGGGCATTGAAGTTGGGTTTGTTTTTTTTCTGGTGTACTTCACAAGGTAAAATGCTGTTCCTCAAGAGCATTATGCATAGAGAGTCATACTTAGTATATATTCAAGTCGTTGAAGATAAGGACAGAAGCATATTATTAATAACTGAAAGCACATATGTGTATGTGAGGAAAACTGTTCAGCAAATCTGTCACTATGCACTCTAGTGCATTTAAACAGTTTCACTTATGACAGTTACTACAGCTTACAAAATCTACATAAAATGTATTTGAAAAAGTTTAGGAGTGCTTGGTTTAACTTAAATATAATTTTGGAGCATTCTGAAAGTTCCAATTGTTTGTCATTGTGTATATTGGATGGTTGTCAGTCCCAGTAAACTGTTTGCTATAAATAAATAAATATATGGATAGAAAGTAGCAACCAGTATGAAGATATATAGAGAAGAAAATTAGTGCTGGGATGCTCTATCAAGGAACTTCCCATGTTGAAATGCGGTAAAACAAACCTTACATTCAGGTTTCAGGGTATAAATGCCTGTTAACACTAATTCACTTACACCTTGAGAATATGCAAGAAAGACTAGTACAGTAGCTGCTTTTTAAAGAAGTGTTACCCTGCCGTTAGCATAGAACTCTGCCATAGTTCCTTCTTGTTTAGAACACTGCATAACTACAATAAAGCACTTACTGGCTGTTTGATGGTGGCTGTCTAATGCAATTTACTTTCACATCAATACATGAATGTACTTTTTTAAGCTTTCCACAAATACTAACAATTGCCTTGGCTTCTATGTGGTATGTGATTTGAGACTACTGTTATTTTAGTCAATTATGTTTTTTTTAAAAAAACCTTTTCGTCTTTTAAGATATTTCAGGTATAATTCTACTGGCACAAAACAAGTTTCATTCTTGAAAAACTGGTCTGAGATCAGAACGAGACTTGAAGATAAGTAGTGATAACACACGTTGTATAGAAGTAGTTACTCTGCCACTGATATTCATTTTTTTCTTCACATAATTATTCTAGGAAAGGATTGAATTCGTGTATAAGCTCACAGTAAAAGCCAGTACTGTCTATATTATTGATGTCTATATTATTGATGTCTCTTTCTATCATAGAAGGCAAAGCATCATGTTATCAATGTGTTGATTGCATTGATTATGTTTTCCCAAAGCCCTGTGTACCTGTACCAGTAATTTAATTGCAATAGTAAGGGACATGTTCCTGTAAGAAGTGCATTCCCATAGAACACTGCGTGTACCCGATGAGAAAAACTGTTGCTCTCCCAGAATTCCAAATGCTGGATTTAAAAAAAAATCAGTTTATGCCATACATTGATGAATGATTGATCAGCAATGTAAAATCCACAGCATCTTTCCACTTGATGTCACAAGGCTTGGCATGCATCCTGCTGGTTGATATCATGCAAATCTGCTATTTTATTTTATAGCCATGTAGCCAGTCTTAATATCAGTCAAGAGATTTTGAATTTCAGACCTTTATGAATTTCTAGTATCCAATTCTTTAACTTTAGCACTAGAAATGTGAAAATGAACGGCTTATGTGAGTGAACAAGATAACTACATTGGCTTCAGTGTGCTACGCTGACCTTGGTCATTCACATAAGCAGTTCATTTTCAGATGGGTTAAATATGACTCTTAAACCAAACTATACATACTTTGGATTGCTTTTTCTCTGCTTCCCAGGGAGACAGTCCTAGCTACCTTTATTTATTACTAGTTGCAAAGAGGTGCAACTGTGTACATTTCTATTTGAAAAAAAACCCAGAATTCATAGGTCTCTGGGATGGAAGGCAGACTGCTGCATAGGTGCAAAATATTGTTATTATAATTATGAAAATACAACCCAAGGAGTAAAGATATTCCTTACAACCGAGAACATCACTCATTAGTTAGTGTATGCAAAATCTTGTGTTCTAGGTCTAAAAACACTGGAAAAAAATAACTCGGGCAAATAGTTCTCATCTCATTAACAGAACAGTTTAAGTATTTCAAATTGTAAAATAAAAAATGCTAATTAAAATGATTCTGTGGTGTGCTGATTGGAAGGAATGTGTGCCTACATAGATAAGATTCCTTACAAAGTATCGAACGCAAAAATGTGAAAGTCAGTTTTTAAGTTTTAAAAGTTCACGTTCATTTCTGAGGATTTACTGTTCTTTAATAGTATCTACTTCTCAACAGCTATATAGTCTTGATACCATGATTCAATACCTGTTTCTCTTCAGATCATATACATCTTTCAGATACCATGACTCTGTTGTGGCATTCAAGTATTTGGACTACCTGTCTTTGACCACTGTGCCATGTGACCATGGGATCATACTGGCATTCATAATCCTACCTGGTACATTTAACCTGGGCAGAAGCATAAAAAAGCACTGCTGTGCTAATAGGACCAGTGACTATCTTGCCTATTTGGTGGCTATTCTGGAAGCATTTTGATCACCACAGTGCAACTAGATTTGCATGGACTAGTTACCTTTTCGAAAAGGATTGTAATTGATAAGGCAGCACAGTCGAATAGATCCTCCAGACTCCAGGTATAGCTGTGGCTATATTAATGAAATCTATTTGTCAGACTGTTGTAAGACTTCATTGTGCCTTTACAGTCTATAGACTTGATTTTTTAAAAATTGCATATATAGAGACGTAGATTTTATCCCTATGCTGCATACTCTGTTCCATTCTTAGTATGTATAGAAAAACCACAATGCACCATTTGAACAGCTCGTAGTTCTTCTGAAACACCCAAATCCCCTATTGACATTTCAGACGTAATTAGAAGCATAAGTCCGTGCTGTTGAAATCGGCAGAACTTCCTTCTGAATAAATATGGTTAGAATGGGGCTGTTATTGTGTCTCAGAAGCAGTATAGCTATTGTACAAAATAATTATATTGTCCATTAATCTTTTGCTTATTGTCATTTTTCTTTTAAGATTTTGGACGTATCTACAATTTAGAAATGTTTGCCTTTGGTCAGAACATTTCATATCTTTTTTCAGCAGGGATTTGTTACTTTTAAGGAGATTCTTTTAAAGTTTGTAATCTTGTATTTTGCTGCCTCTCCCGGTATTACCAAGTTTCTTCACAAACAACATGCTTATGAGAAGTCAAGTAATCTCACTGAAATCTGTAAAAATTCTAGGAGTGCTTTGAAAAATTAGTTTGCCTAATAAAGATAGTTCCAGGGATAAAAATATCCAGTGTGTAGTATTTCGTAACTTTGGGGGAAATCATTTAGTTGTCATTGTTCTAGTTTGATATTGAGAATCAACTTTTCATATGACTAGTAAAACTGATGTAGGGTATAATTCCTAAACTATTCTAGGACTAGTAAAATAATCTTGAAGACTTTGATGAAAGCCGTAGAAGACAAAAAAAGTCTTAGCGTATAAGATATGTTCTTTGCCAGTTGTATCTGGACAGTGATTACGTTAACAAGCAAATAATTACGCTTCTATCTGCGTCTTAAACCCCTGCAACGCTCTAATTTTTCTTAAGTTACATTCAATCTTAATGGAGAAATATTCTACAAACATAATGTGTGATATCAGTTTTATATTCATATTGCAGCATATTTATAGTTTTCTTCCCCAGAAAGTAATAACTGAAAAAACATGCTGATGTCTTGCTCTTTCAACTGATTTAATAGGTTGCAAGGGCTACTTATTTATTATTGCACAAAGGGGATCTTAATTTGATTATCCTAAGACCATTTGGACCAGCTATAACTACAGAATACTGGTTACCAACTTTTGAAAATAACAGCATCTTAGCTTGGAAGTATTCAAGCTAATTTGCAATATCCACTAATGTCAAATAAGTGGTACCAGGCTCACATAACTCATCAGCAAGCCCTTATAGACTGCACATCCCTTACATGCACTATGTCATTATACAAGTACATTAAAATATTTTGGTTCATCAGCCACATTTCCATAGTCTAATCTAGCCAACTTAATCCAGACATCATAGATCAGTGATGGCGAACCTTTTAGAGACCGAGTGCCCAAACTGCAACCCAAAACCCACTTATTTATCATAAAGTGCCAACACGGCAATTTAACCTGAATACTGAGGTTTGAGTTTAGAAAAAACAACTCATACATTAATACCTTTTGTCTTAAAAGGCAGGGCGGGGATTGGAATATGGCATCAGGGAGAAGGGATGTGGGTGGCAATCCCCCCCCCCCCGGCCAATGACTGAACGGCAGCCACCCGGGACATTTGTTCTGATGTCCCTGTGGCAGCTTTGCCTTTGGCTGGAGTGACGGTGCGCGTGCCCACAGAGAGGGCTCTGAGTGCTGCCTCTGGCACCCGTGCAATAGGTTCGCCACCACTGGCATAGATGATGATTGTTGAAATGACTTGTCACCTCACCTGGTTATTTTGAATAAATACTGATGAATGGAATCTTATTTTGGTGTCCTAAGATATGGCTATTACTACTTCTTCTTCACAAAGCCACTCTGTCTATTCCTTCTTCTATGTTGATTGTACCCTTTGATTACCCCTTCTCTTCACCCTGTCCTTTAAAAAGTACATGTTCATCTGAGGAATCTCTGAATCTTCTTGTCATACCTGCCATACCCTTGCCTTCACAACAAGATAAGTTAAAAAAGTAATATGCTGCAAAAAAAATTGCTTAATATCTTTTTGTGTTGTGAGTAAATTAAAACAAATCTTAAATATGACAAGGAAAAGGGCCTTATGCTCAACTTACAATAAAGGGAGTAACATACAACTGGCACTTGCTTATATCATGTACAGTTTTAATAGCTGCGTTAAAATAGTGAGGTAGAATTTTCACCAATGTAGTGATTTGTTCTGTATGATTGGAGAATGAGCAGCTGTCATCTGTACCTTCAGAAAATGCTTGGTGTATGTCTGCCCTTGATGCTTCTGAGGGTGAAGTTTGGCTCAGCTGTTGACTGTGCGAGCACTACACATACCAGTTCAACTAAGCTTGCACTGACTTCCTAATGCTCTCTAGGCACAGTTCAAGGTGTGATCATCTCACTAACCATGTAGTTTCATTTCCATTGAAGCGGTTGTCCTGCTGTATTTGCAGAACTCATTCAGTGAAGGAAGGGACTTTTTTGTAATATTTGATAAGACCATTTCAAAATATTATTCATAATTTTATATCTATTCCAAAACTCCTCTTCAAGAGACTTTTCAATAAAAAAATGATACTAGGACAATAGATCTTCCACTCAGATCAATATTTTCAGTTGCATAAACATATCAAACTGTTTCTGGAATGTTGTAAAATATCCCCCAGAATCCTCCTGCAATATTTCTAGGCAGCATTTAATATATATTCTGTCTCTTTAAAAATGCAGTCTCTTCTATTTGCCCTATTAATTGTTGATATGTTGCCATCCATGAGACAAAAATTAGAGCTGTAATTAAATAATCATGTGATGCTCCTTAGTGCCAGTGAGAACAGACTCATTTTTCCAGGCCCTGATGGTCACTGATAATTGTATTGCTACTGATGTGCTTTATTTGTTTATTTTTTTATGAACAACGATGTACGTTAAACATTGGCCTTCTTTTTAAAATTCCCAGCCAGTAAGTATCACTAAGTCGGCTAATTGGCTACTAGTCCACAGGGACTTAACTTTTCTGTTTTCGGTCAGCTGATTGGGAGAACTATTGGTGGTTTGGTTTGTGTGCCATTTAATTTACACTGGTGTTTTGGCTGGGGTGGATGCATATGGGGAATGCCAGGAGAATTACAAAAGGAGCAGGGTATTAAAATTCAGAAATGATTAAAATTGAAATAAAAGGATGCCGCTTCTTTGCCAGTACTCTGGCAGTCATAATGACACACAGAGATTAGTTTCCACCTTCATCTTTTCCTTCTTTCTCATTTCCTCTTGTTTATTGTTGACACATTTTCCCTCTGCCTTTGCTTTTCTCTGCCTCTTTCGCATATTTCTACTTTTCCCCTCTCCCTTTCCTTTTTAGCATGTGGGAGGTTTCTTAACCTTGTTATTACAATAACAGAATAGGGTATTAATATTTAATATCCATGTGTTTTGAAATTTAAAAAACCTGGGTCACTTCTATTAAATGACATGCCGTTTTATTGTTTGTTAATCCTTATCTTCCTCATATAGTTTCTTACATATTTTCCTCTTTTAGAGGTAATTTAACTTGTAATGTTTAAACACCTGTGTTAAGATACTTGTGGGGGGGAGGAAAGAACTTATCAGTCATGGATAATCAATTATGCATGAATTCAAATTTAACAGATGGACGTTGGGAGTTAAAAATTTCTCGTTTGGCTTCATGATTTTTTTTCTGTTTGTACGACACCTGTCTCTTATGTATAGATAAACATCTAACGTAGCTTACAGCTTTTCTTATATCTTTGTGGGTTTTTCCACCCTTTTTCTTGCAAAAAATTAATTTTACCTGTTCCTCATTCAATTTTTTTTTAATTTAAAGTGCATATACCATCTGTGGGTTGTATGGCGTGTGAGCTTGTGAAAACATATTATTTAACTTCACAATTTAACAGTTCTGAACTGAGTGTCAGTACCACTGCATAAATTGACCTGCACGTATACGTGTATATTTATTGTACACTTCTGCATTGTTCATGCTACTCAGTATGTTCATACTACTCAGTATGTTAATATAGAGTTACAGTGTGGAATGATTAAAACAGTGTTATCCAAGTAGAAAATTGCAATACTCTTTGGGCCAATGTAGTATGGCAGCAGAGACTAGATGTAGGTTAACTTTGTTCATGGAATAGACTCAAGGATTGCCTGCCCAAGTTACATATGTTGCTATGTGCACTAGCCATCCTGAGATACTATTGGATAAAGGCTGTCACTATATTTCAGCAGCATTTAAGCTATTTCAAGCCAAATCACTTGCCCAGCTTATATTGGGGCACAGCTCGGAGTTTTGTCAAGCTTTGCCCCAATGAAGAGGGTCTAGTCTATATTCCTAGGATGATTTTTCAAGTGCCACCTTACATCTCGAGGCTGGCATAATTAAGGTAGAGGCCAGAGTTTGTATCTTAGTGTTTACCTATTGGCTAAGACATTGGTCTTAGTATTTACCAGTTGGCCTTTCTACTTAAAGGTCTTGATCCTCTGATATTAAAGGATAGTTTTCTGTTGCTATGGATGAGATCTATAAGTTCATAATTACAAACATATGGTCTTGCCCAATAACTGCTGGGCCACGATCAGGCAAGGACATTCCATAGATAAAACATTCTTCATGTGAGGCATCAAAAAGATTTCAATATGACATTTAAGTTATTCCTCGATTCAAGTATAAGATATCTGGTAATTTCAATGCCTTATCTAGTGCATCTGAAAAATCCAGGATACAGAAGAGTTTTCACATTGTTGCAGTGTGATGGACTTCCCTGAGAAGTTATAGATAAGAGATATAAGAACATCTCTGTTGTAGAACAGCTGTGTCCTCGTGGTGATGGTAGTGTTGAAACTCCTGGGCATGTGATTTTTACATACAGACTCATAGGCTGATTCCGCATGGGCCAAAAACAGCGGTGTGAAAACAGTATAAACCCTTTTACACCATTTTAAACTCTTTTACACCATTTTCACTCCGTTTTCACACTGCTGTTTTTGGCCCATGCGGAATCAGCCATGGTGTCCTTATAACACCAATGCTTATGGGTTGTCCTGGATGACATAGACAGTTTTATCTTTCACTTTTGATAAAAAATTTGAAATAACACACAAGGTGACTAAATTTGGCATGGTGGCATACAAGATTAGGAGGACTCCATATGATAAACATTCCCCTCAACTGTATGATTAATATTAATCAAGTTACTTGTGTTTGGGTTTTGTATTGCTGTTTTTATACTGTAGGATTTTTAAAAATCTTGTGCTGGTCATAGACTTTGAATAAATACTGAAATAAGAGATTAAGTGAGCAACACAGGGTAGCATGCTTGAAAGAAGCAATTCTATGCAATGTTTAGACTTGCCACTCCCAGAATTTAAAAAGATTTCATATACAGCAATATTATTTATTGTTGGAACTTGTATAAATGTATACCTGCCCCCACTAACTACTGTGGTATGCCTTTTGTGGTCACTAAGTTAATTTTATATTAGGGTAAAGCTATTGCTGAACTTTGCATTACCAGGAAAGTAAAAAAATACCACCCTGAGGTTTTGTTTACAACAGCAGTTTATTTGGATTAATTGTGTATGTTTTGACCAAAAAATGTGAATATAGATCAGAGTAAAAGGGATGGGAAAACAGTTGTTGGTTTCTTACAACAAGAATAACTATAAATTATTTCGTTTTGGAGATCAAGCAACTGTAACATACTTTGCTGAACATATTTTTATATACATACTTAAAAGTGTCTTATATTTGTTTGCATGCACAGACACATAGCATGATAATTTTACAGCATAATTTCATAGAAGGTAGTGCATTAATATTTGTGCCAATTTAGAAACAAACTTTTGTTTGTAGTACAGTACATAGTGTGGTAATTATGCTGAATTTTCTCCTATTTTGCTTCAGGAAATTAAACCATCAAGAATAGCATGGAGAAAAATCTCAAATATATGTAACCTTACAATACCAAAATTTTGCTTAAGTATGTATTTGGGAAAGCATTCACTATTGTATTCACTATTTGGAACTGAAGAACAGTATTACTTTTTTTTACAGGACTAGTCGAGGAAATGAATACAGTATTCTTCTTGATATTGCTTTTATTCTTCTGTTTCATAACTATCAGAACATCAATGGAAACATATATTTTAATAGAAAAATAATTTGCAATAAGTGATTTGTAATGGTCAGGAGAACAGTCTCCATTTGGTTCAAGCCTTAGTAAATGAAAGTGTAGGCATGCAGGGGTTATTGATTCATACTTCACATGGTGTACATTTACTACATGTAGCCAGAAAGTATGCCTTTCTGTAAACATAGTAGATATACCGGATAAAGCAGAATCACTGTCAACTATTTGCCCCAAGTCCTAGAACACTGGAAGATATGTATCTCTTCTTCATACATGAGATGTTTCTCACAGTAAATATTGGTGCCCATGCAGCAAAGGAATTGCTGTATAAAGCATGAATTGAACTTAAGAGAGAGAGATGCTAAAATTTGAAGAGCTTGAAAGCTATCCTAATGTTAGTAGGATACATCTCAAGTTACCCATCCAAGTTGATTATTTATTCAAATCAGCTATTGGTTACCTGAATTAATTATCCCCCAAAACAAACAAACAACACCCTGCTACCATTGTTAATTAGAAGCTAAGAAACAATATGTTGATGAAAAAAAACTAAAAGCAGGCAACACCTTATTTCTTGTCATGCCCCCCCTCTGTGTAACAACCCTGGTCTTCCTTGGTTGTGTCCCATCTAAATAGTTATCCGGGGCTGACCCTGCTTAGCGTCCACGATCTTACAAGATAGGGATAATCTGGGCCAGGTTGGTCACAGCTTTCTTTGATTACTTACCTAATTTTCTGATACTTCTATTACTTACCTAATTTTCTGATACTTCTATTACTTACCTAATTTTCTGATACTTCTATTATGCTTTTCGGGTTCTTTTTACATTGGTTGTAAGAAAAGAAAGATTTTGAGAATGTACTATTGACAATGTAGTCATTAAATATGGAAAAACTGATTTATTTTTTCCTAACCCAATCTCATGGTTGCTTGTATCTGGTCTCTTTTGGATGCTTTTGTAATTCTTTTCAAGTCAGTGTTCCTTGCAATTCCTCTGTTCTGCTCCTTCAACATCCACTTTCCATTCCCTTGGGCTTACGCAAAGCCTTAATAGAGTAGTGCAATTCGGGAAAGTGGATCAGAGTTGTGGAATATTCTACGGTGACTTAGATCTTAGTGATAATTTTTTTTCAGACACTTAAAATAGCAGTAAGGTTGTAAGGGTGATGTCACATTATAGCGTTTATTAGACAAAATATGTTTATGAGATGGTTTATCAGTGCCTTCCCCAATTATCTTCACTTTACCCCCAGCAAGCTGGGTACTCATTTTACAGACCTCAGAAAGCTAGAAGGCTGTGTCAACCTTGAGCTGGCTACCTGAAACTAACTTCTGTCGGGTTCGAACTCAAGTTGTGAATATAGCTTGCATTACATCTGGCAAGGGAAAGGACCCTGTGATGTTTAGGGAGAGTTAACTTGAATAGATATATGGCTGCCTGGAATGTTTTAAAAGGAATTCCAAGATGTAAAGGCGAACAAGATGTGGCAGTTTCACTGATCAGGTTCTGAAACTCATGATCTAGTAGTCTTTGTTTTAGGACTTGGAAAATTTAGACCCCGCTATCCAGAGGAATGAAACTTAGCAAGGGCTTGGTAAATAAAACTAGTATCCTCAGAATTAAAACAAAGATGGGTCCAAAACTTACAAGTGGTAAATCAAGTTCTGGTCACTAAAAAATGCTGTCCGGTTTCTAGGCAGAGAACAGAGTATGGAACACAATGAGGTCACCCTAGGATCTTATATAAAAAACAAGACTGGACTCACTCAACCGAATGGTTCCACGCTCCTGTCCACAATGAGATACCATATAGGAGTTGTGGAGTTACCTTGGCATTGAAAGCATTAATTGCTGCCAGAACATATTCTTGCCCTTTATTAAAGAAAAATTGTTGGGTAGCTAAAACACTGCCCTTGCTGGTAGTGATTGCACATTTTTCCTATTTTAAAACAGCTGTACTGGCTGCTACTTTGTTTCTGGGTTCAATTCAGCGTGCTTTTTAAGTCCCTTAAATATCTGAGTGTTTCTCCCCATATGTTCCCAGCTACAGTTATCAGGTTGCCATCAATTAGCTGTTTCTCCACTTAAGAAAACCTGCCTGACATCTACTAGGGTTTTTTCCCCTAAAGTATCTTGAGGAATACACTATCCTTTGAAGGGGAGGGGGATTGGAGGGACTGCTCGGTAGGTTGTAGGCTGTGGGCATTTCTTGAGAAGGTTGTGGGATTTAATCGTACTTTTGTATCTTTCAGAATTTTGGAATTGTAAGCTGCATTGAGCTACAAGGATAAAACGGGGCATACGTATTAAAATAAATAATGAATACAAATTAGCCATGATAGTTAATATAACCTCCATGATCCGAGGCAGTGTACTTCTAAATGCAAAAACAACGCATGGAAAAAGGCTGTTCACCACTAAATAAAAGCTGGAAAATCTCTACTGCCCCCTTAACCAACCTCTGATATAGCCATATCAGCTAAGAAGGGTGAAAGAGTGCATGCTTGGCCATGCATTAGCATTAGCCATGCTGGCAGGGGCTGATGGGAATTGTAGTCCATAACATCTGGAGTGCCAAAGGTTCGCCACCACGGCCCTAGGGAGTATTAACTTTTTGTCAGAGTTATTTGGCTTAAAACATTAGCAAATATCTGCAACAGTAAGAGTGGAAGAGGACTGGATAGTTTCTAGGCTGGGATTGTGCCAACCATCAGTAATCAGAGATTGAATCATTTTTGTTGCTTTATCCTGGGTGAGAATGTTGGCATGCTCTACTGTGACCTGGCTGGGAGGAGCCTGTCCAGATGTATTCAGTTGTGTTATCAGATAGAGGCAGTGAGCAGTGTGTGTGTCTGTGATAGTATCAATATTTAATTAAATATTTAATACTGTGATAGTATCAATATTTAATCAATATTTAATTCTATGTCATCATCAGGAATTTCATTATGCTTTTAAATTATATCAAGTTCTTTAGGTAGAGCTGGCAAGAGAGTCAGAACAGATATCTTGCTAGTGTAGCAGAATCTTCATCTGTCAGAGGTGGTGTGGAGAAATTGTCAACATACATGCTGAGAGTTCCTTGCTGGGAGGCAGTTTAGGACATTCTAGCTGCCTTACAGGCATGGGGTTATCTCAGTGTCCAACATGCCAATAATAGCAAATCTTGTAGTAGGTTTGATGTTTTATACAAAACTAGGAGACTGCTGGATGGAGGGTGTACATGGTCCTGTTGTCATGAACATCATGTGTTCATGTGTGGCAGCTTGCCTCTTGAGTGTGCACCTGTGTGTAAAGTGCTGTCAAGTTCAACTTATGGCAACCCCAGCAAGAGGCTTTCAAGGCAAGTGAGAAGTAGGGGTGATTTGCCATGGACTTCCTCTGCAGAGACTTCCATGGTGGTCTTGCTTCCAAATACTGATCCTGCTTAGGTTCCGAGATTAAGCTATACCATGCCGCCTCCCCTCTCAACCTTTTTAGTAGGCCAGTTGTATTATCTGCCCTGATAGTTAAGGTTTCTGGAATAATTTAGGAGCATTGGCAGCCAACTTAAGTCCTTATTCTATCAAAAGTCCTACCTTTCTGTGGTATTTTTGGATATTGTAGATAGAAAACAAAACAAAAAACCCAATAGCGATAATGCTTGAATGAAAATGCAGAAAGCTGTGGACAAATGTGACCAAACATAGGTCTACCAAGTTGCTCACCTACTCTGTGGTTGTGATGACAACGAAGAAATCTTATTTCATCATCACCACATTGTATAGTATTGCTCATCTGTGCTAGTCTATGGTGCATAACGATTGACCACAAGAATGAGCAACCTGAACCTGCAAGTATCCCATAGCTATCTTGGCAACCACATGTTCCAAACCATTCCTGGATGCTTATAGCTATCTAGTTTGGGCCAAGATGTGATTACTGTCTTTCTTCAGGAAGGACTAGTTTCTACTTCATTAAAAAGTCCTTGGATCCCTGTACTTGAATAATTACTGAAAGTTTCTGACCAATGACTGAGCAGGAGATGGTGGTATAGTTCCAGGGGCTGAAGAGGCATTGGAACAAACATTGTTCCTGGATTCCCAAGTAAAGGATGTGGCTAAAAGTGCCTTTTATTAACTTAGGATAATAAAATCAGAGAAGAAAGTTCTGCTTATATGGATTGGTTAAATCTAGACTAGGCTACTGAAAAGTACTGTATGCCTTTGAATACTGCATCTGGTGGGTATCCTTTTGACTTCAGTTTGTTATTGCATTAGGGGTAATTTCAAAAATGTCATTTAAACATTTTAACTGCTTTATTTCATATGCAACCTCGAGGCCCACTTTCCCTACTTGTACAAGCACAGAAATATAATAAATAAATTTTTCGTAGCGTGTAGTATTTGACAATGCAGTTCTAAGCACTGATTTAGTGTGATTTTGTTTAGAATATCACAGATACGTGTCTTACCTTCTCAAATGAAGCATTCTGTTTAAATCTTTTCCTATTCAACAAATATTAACTCCAACCCTTAGCCAATCCTTATTATTTAGTTCCTGGAAAAAAAACATTTAAACATGTTATTACCATTCATTATGAAATATTGTATTCTCTAAGATGTACTTTAAAACAATACCTTTAAACTGCACTTATCTAAGGGACTTTGTTGCTCTAAGGACCAGTTGTTTTTCATCTACCAGACCTACTTATTATATAGTGTTAACTTTTCCTCCTGCCCATTAATTTGTATTCAAACTATATTTAGTAATTCCCAGTATGGCACTTAAAGATAAAATAACATTTTAGAAAAGGGCCATAAATTTAGAGATGTAGTGTGCACCATTTTGATGAGCACTAGGGGTGTGCATTTGGTAAAGCCAAACTGGAAAAAAATGGCTATTTAAACTGTAGCTGGCAATCTTAATCCCTAAGAAACTGGGGAAACATTTTTTTCAGATCATTTTGGAGTCCTCAGCAACTGCAGTAGAAATTGAGGGTATGCATTTGGCAAAGCTAAATCGAAAAAGCCCCTAAAAAGTACTCTAATTGTATTTTCGGGGGGGGGGGGGTCACCTTGAAAAGGTGAAAATTTCAAGGGTGCTGAAAAGTGGATCCCGAATCATGGCAAGTTGTTTCAGCACGATTCAGGCCATTTCAGTCTACTACTCTCTCTAGCAGGCACAGGGCTCCACTGCCGCCGCCTTCAGGTTCTTTGTGGGACTCAGAGGCTGGGGTAGGTAAAGGGCTGTGAGCCCTGTTCTGCTCTGTGTAGCGCTTCATCACAATACCCTCGGAGTTCCACGTGGGACTCAGAGACTGAGGTAGATGCAGAATGGCAGGCCCAGTTTAGTTCTGTGAGGAGCTCTACCACCATGGCCCCCAGATTCCATGCGGGACTCTCAGGCAACCACCCTCACTACTGGAGTTTAGATAAATGTTCATAGAAGGATATGGGGGTGGTAAAATGCAGGCCTATTGGACCCAATTTTGGGGGAGAATCCTAGACTTTCTGATATGGATGTTCAGAAATATCTTGGATTCCCAAGACAATTCAGGCACATTTTTTATTTATTAAATTTATTTATTTATTAAATTTATATCCTGCCCTTCACGACCTAAGTTGGGGTCATTAAATCCAAATCCAAACTTTACTGTGACTTTTTTGCACACTCCTAGTAGAATTTTAAATATAAAAATAATCCCTGCTTTGATTAGCCTATTTGTGCTGGCTTGTAGCGGAGTTTAAATTTAAACTTTAAAGTTCAAATTTCACCCTTCCGATCCATTGTAGCTTATGGGGAATCTTTCTGGGGCTCTTGGCAGGGGGACTGTTTTTAAAGGTAGAGACACCAAAGCTGCTGGTGACTCTTCTCAGAAGGACCCCTAAGTTTGGCAAAGATTGGTTTGGGGATCCAATATTACGGGCTGTCAAAGGAGGTGCCCCCATCCAGCCTCCCTTGGAAACAATGTAGAAAAAAATAAGAGCCCACCTGCAGAGTTGAAGGGGCAACAGGACCCATCACACTCACTGCATAACACCTTGACGTTGCAGTCACCCACTGCCACAGATGGTATCACTACTCACATGACAGCTTCAGCACCAGTCAGATCCTCCATCACTGCCCACTTGTAATGGACACTGTGGGCCATGAGGATATGCAATGTGTTTCCAAGCAGAGCCAAAATAATAAATCCAGCACTACAAAGTTGGACCATTCCATATTCCAAGGCCTCTCCACTATCCACCAGAAGCCATAGTAGTATGCTGGAGGCAGAGCAAGTCTTGGCAGTCACTAGGGTTAGGGCTATGTTCACATGTTCCAACACCAACCTATGTAGCAGTGCCTTCTCAGCTTCTGTCCAATTAGACTAGCAGTAACTATCATACCTCCCACACACAGGGA
Source organism: Sphaerodactylus townsendi (assembly GCF_021028975.2). Lineage (NCBI taxonomy): Eukaryota > Metazoa > Chordata > Lepidosauria > Squamata > Sphaerodactylidae > Sphaerodactylus > Sphaerodactylus townsendi. Next base: position 37,394,015 of record NC_059435.1, read on the forward strand.
GATGCAGAAGCCAGCACTCTATGTTGGGTGGCACTGCAATGTCAAATTGCCTACACTGGACATGCATCAGCACTCTTCACCTATCAGAGCCCCATTGTGTTTATAGCATTTGTAGGGAATGTGTTCCAATCCACATCAACATACCCATACTCTGTCAGCATGGCCAATTGGCCATGCTGGTAGGGGCTGATGGGAATTGTAGTTCCTGAACATCTGGAGAGCCGCAGGTTCCCTACCCCTGGGTCAGAGCAAAAGCTCTCTCTGTTGGATCTCCGCTTATGTAATGACAAAACATGTACACATGCATGTGGAACAAAGGGTGAAGATGTCCTTAGTGGGCACTGACAGGTCCCTCAGAGGTCACCAAAGAGTCTAGTCCCTGGTTCTTGGAACACACTATTTCTCCAACAAAAGCCCCACCATGCAAAATACTTTCAGCTGTCTGGCACTCTTGTCCAAATCAGCAGCAAATGATGGTTCTATCTTGCTATCTGCCCCATGAGCATTTACTCCTGGAAGGGAATGAGTTCAAGGATTATGCTGTCATGCACTCCACTCAGCATTGTGGGGAATCTGTCCCTGCATGGTGCCTGTCCAAGGCAGGCCTGAGCCTACTGGGGAGGGTGGTCTAGAAATATATACAAACAAATAAATAAACTGCCTGAGCTGCCAGTCCAGTGCAGAGCTGAAAACTTGCGTCCTGTCTCCTGACAGTTGTTCTAGTCTATTCCTCAATCACCAAACCCCATTTGTGTACAGGGACGATGGTGAGAGGGGCTGGCTGTGGCCTCGGATGCAGGAGGCAGCATTGCCAGGGCAACTCCTGGTTGTGGACAAGGGGAAATGGGGAAGGAAGTGGGGAAAAGTCTCCTGCTTACTTGTCAAGGCATGGCTATCTCTTTGGGTCCTGGTGGTAGAGATGTTTGGGTTCAGAACTAAAAGATGTCATCAAGATGTCTTTGTTCTCTCTGTTGGGTCTCCCTTGTGCAAAGTGCTCACCCACTACTGCTAAATGCATTCACTGTGCACTTCTTTCCTCTGTACAAAAGGGCCTTAATGCTCACGCAAAGCCCATTTGGCAGGAAGTTGTCAAACAGTGTCCCATGCCACATACCCTATCTTATGAATTGTGCTGTGTCCTGGCTGGGTTTTTTTTAAAGCTTGGGGGGAATGACTGGGTCCTGGGAAGGGGACTTGGCCACTTCAGGGGAGGAAGGTGATTGGTTGCATCCTTAGGCGGCATCCACCGCTGCTTGGGGCCTCATGGTGTAGCTGCAGCAGTAAAGGGGGGGGGGCTTGTTGTTTGCCTCTCTAAGACCAGCTGTGATTTGTTTTTCTTGGGTCACTGTAGGGGAAGGCATTCCCAGACTGAAAGGGAGCAGACTAACTTGGGCTATGCCCCATGATCCACCCATAATGATGCTGGTGCACAGCTGTTGCATAGCGGTGCCAGTGCATGAATGTGGCACAGCAGAGTTGGTATAACAACTGGCCTTTATACTAGAGACTCTCCAATGTATGCTGCCATAAGTGTCAGTCAGCACCTTAAATCCATTCGTTCCACCCCCACTCCCCCCTTAGGATTATACTGTTAGTTTTACTTTTCATTCTCTGACAATGCAAAATTTCATCATCACATGTGTATTGCTTTGGTAACTTTTGAATTAAGGATGATACCTTTAATTCATTCCAATATTCAACATTTCAATATGTAATACATGTGATTTTTAAAAATTGTAATCTGCCTTTTGTGTGGCATGGATTTGTATATAAAGTGGTTAAATAGCACTGATGCTTTGAATAATAACATTACAGCTGTCATTGTTATATGACCATGGTGTCATTAAAAAAACACATGTGCTAGAATAATGCAAATATCTATCTACTATGATAATCAAAACATGTCATTTTTGAAACAGTATAGTTTTGTTGCAGAGATATTCAGTGATATTTGTTTAGAATATTCTGATTAAAATCTAAAAATAATGCTTCTAGTATGAACATATTAATCAATAGGCAGATAGATTACACACTGCTGTAGCACATATAAATATATAATACTTCTTAATGTGAATAAAGCAGTTAATGTCTTTAATAGGTACATATGTGATCTAATTCATCACAGGCCCCTTCCGCATATACAGAATAATGCACTTTCTTTTTAAAAAATGTGTATTTATGCAAATTAAGATATATAGTATAGATGACCAAAAATTAATAGTAGAAAGTGGGAAGGGGTGCATTGAGAGAGTTTTGAGAGAACTCAGCCAGCAGCCTTCACGTGCAGGAGCGGGGAAACAAATAAGCCTTTGGGGGCCCCATAAAATTGAACCCCCAGAAGCAAAGTTCACCAAGCCTGGATGCTATTACAAGGAGAGTCTCGTGAAGCCACCTTGAAAGTCTGGTGCCTCTATCTTCAAAAATGTGCAGCCTGCTTACACACTCAGAAATTCCCCATTGGTTACAATAGAGCCAAGGCACTGCAAAGCAGAGAATTTTGGGCAAATTTCTTGGGGTGCCTTTCAGGGGTACGCTTTTAAAGCTAGTGGCACCAAAATTTCAAGGTATCATCCGGAGGTTTTCTTGATGATACCATCCAAGTTTGGTGAGGTTTGGTTCAGGGATACCAAAGTTATGGACCCACAAAGGGGTAATCCCATCTCCTGTTAGCTCCCATTGGAAACAATGAGGGATGGGGTACCCCCATTGGGGGTCCATAATTTTGGCCCCCCTGAACCAAACTTCACCAAACACGGGTGATATCATCAGGACAGCCTCCGTATGATACCCTGAAATTTTGATGCCGCTACCGATAGCTTTAAAACTGCGCTCCCTGCAGGCCAAAATGCAACCCCCCCCAAAAAAATACCCCCCAAAAGCCCAATTACCTTGCATTTGGATTCGTTCATATTTGGGCAGTACATATTCGTCTGATTTTGGCCCGAATTCGCCCAGATTTGGGCTGAATCTGGTATTTGTTGCACCGGATCTCCAAGCCTAGTGGGGCGGCAACAAAAACTGGGAAGCCTCGGCTTCCTGAAAGCCCTCCATAGACAAAAAAAACCCCTGGCTTAAACCAGTTCCTCTTACCCCAATCGGGATTGGGCTGTAACAGTTTCAGATCTCTGATTCAATTCACTGGGTTCGCACATGCAGAATAATGTACTTTCAATCCACTTTCAATGCACTTTGCGGGTGGATTTAACTCTGCAGAATAGCAAAATCCACTTGCAAACAATTGTGAAAGTGGATTGAAAGTGCATTATTCTGTACGTGCAGAAGGGGCTGTTGCCAAGCAAGCCACTGTAGTGTCTCCTTCCATTTAACGGGGGATAAATACTGATCTATGTTATGGGGTTAGTATGTATGTGAAGCATTGTATGTGATAATGTATGTGAAGCATTGCACAGTATAAACTTGATATATTTGATTGGTTCATCCATAAAATGCATAAGTGTAGACCAAGTTGCTGGTTCCATGCTGTCTGAAATGTTTTAAGATAGTTCACTGCTGATTCTTGCACCATCTCAGCTTAATTGTGCTTAGTCATTACTCATTGTACACATAACATTATGTGACTGCACAGCTGCAGCAGCTTGTGATACATTGGATATGGTAACAGTTAGCCCTGGTGATGGGTTGTGCTATACCCTGAATACTCATTTACTAACATAATGAACTGAAAAACTAGTCCTTCTAAAAAGTCAAATATTAGAAATACAAATTCTGGATCTTAACCACTTAAATTATTGTTGCTGCATTGTACTTACATGAAGGGAAGAAAGGCAGATATGCGTAGTAAAAGTAACATATGAATCAGCAAAAAAAGAGGATCTACTGGTATAAAGAAAAAGCTCATGTAGTCAATGACCAACCACCTCTGAATGTCTCTTGCCTTGAAAACCCTATGAGGTTGCCATAAATTAGCTGTGACTTGACAGTGTGTGTGCGTGCACAAGCACGCACATACATACACACACATAGAGAGAAACAAGTAGGTAATCTGAGTAGTGGTAGGCCTTTTAAAGTCCTTGGGGAGAACAGCCTCAAGGCAGATAGTCAAGATAGTTCTTGAAAGCAGAACCATGAAGTAATTTTGTGTGTTGTCACATAGTTCACAAGAAAAGAAATTCTATGGTAACTCCAAACACTGTTACTTTGCTTGTAGCTTTATTGCTTTTTCCTTGGCTTTAAATATGGCAAACTGGCAGCTGGTCTGCTATTTCCTGTTTTATATTAGAATGTATTTGTATATATCATGTAAACCCACTTGTTTCATGATTTACCGTGCAATCATAAAGTGAGTTATTGCAGTCCAATCCCATTCATTTCAGTGCGCCTAGGCCGTAGCAACTCTGCATAAGACTGAGCTGATGGTTTTAAAATATTAACAGATATTGCTGAAACCTTCACATTTGCTTAAACCAGTGGTGGGATTCAAACATTTTAACAACAGGTTCCGATGGTGGTGGGATTCAAATAATGACTGTTTAAAAGTATTTTAAAATATTTTTAATATCACTTTTTTATTTTAAGTATTAAAAATATTAATACTTAATTAAAATATTTTAAGTATTAAAAAGTGAAATTTTAAATTTTAACAACAGGTTCTACAGAACCTTCGGAACCCTCTGAATCCCACCTCTGGCTTAAACCCTAACCCTGTCGTGATAAAGAAGTGCATTGTAAGTATGAGTGTGACTCTCCATAATAATTACAAGTTTATAAATGGTACATTTGGCAGACCAGTTAGCGCTTTTCCCTGTTAATGCAAAAAAACCCAAAAAACAGAAAACCCCCAGGTTTCTTGATTGAATGTAAAAAATTGATTGTTTTGTATTGTCCTTTACTTACCAGTAAATAAAGCTTACACTTTGAAACAATGGACATTTTTTTGTTTCTCCTGCTGTAAATCCCTCCGCCCCCCCCGCCCCCCATATTCAGGCATGTGGAGAACAACAGATCTTACCACAACATTCTGTCCCTGTGATAAGGTGGCCTGGCAGCATCTTTCTCTACCACTACCTGTTTTGCCAGGATAGTGAAATTAAGTAGGACTTTTCACCAGCCCCTTTCATTTCTTTTTCTTTAAACTGCATTCCTAGGTAAGCAATATCAGCTTCATTATTTTTTTCATTAAGATCCCAAGTTTAAGGAAAAATACTCACAGAGGCCTGGAAAGTAGATAGAAGCTATGAGAGGTTACCAAGATATGTTTTTCCAGTTTCTTTAAAAAGAACAGTTTGCTGTTAAATAAAATTAAGAGTAGATCAACTGAGCTGTTAACATACAAACTTCTACATACAATACCTCTCAGTCATTTAGATTAATAGCATCAGATCTTTATATGAGTGGAACATATTTTCAACCCAACCTTTTTGACCCTGCAGGTACCTTTGGAATTCTGACACAGTCTGGTGGGTACAGCCACAAAATGGCTGCTGCAGGATGCAGAGCCAGCCATTGCTCACCTTCATACAGTAAGGATCCTTGAGCTGTGTGGCAGCTGATATCGTGGTTTTTTAATCTGCCCAGCCAATCAAATGTCCAGTGGCCAATCAGAAGCCTTTTTGAGCAAGAGCCCAACTTGGCCTATCCACTTTCTAAAAACATTTGGCAGGAATCTGGAAATGTGTCAGTGGGCACCATTTTGTGTAACTATTTCTATTTGGTACAATCTTTTGATGGTAAAACTAATTCACTCAACATTTCCCATGTTCCTCAATAACTGTTATTCAATATTGATATTGATGCTGCAACTTTTAACTTATTTATTTGTTCATAACATTTATATGCTGCTTCCCCAAACCTGTTCAAGGCAGCTCACAACTAGAACAGTAAAATATAACTAAGAAAAAGAATAAATCATAAAATTAAACAATAATTCAAACATGCCAATAAAAATGCTCTATAAAAGCAAACCACATTAAATAATAGTTTAAAATTATGCTTATAAAATAATCATGAGGCCATAACACAGCTAAAAAAATGATAGAACCCCTTTAAGATAAAATTATCTGTGTTGAGATAAATATTTTTACCTGGCACCTAAAAAAAATACATACCAGGTGAGCTTCTAGGGAAAGGGCATTCCAAATATATGTTCCCAAAAGTGTTAGCTGTGTCTTGAGAGGAATGATTGCATGTAAATGATTTTTTTCTAGGTAACTTGAAACTTCCTGGAAGGAAAGTGGGAGTTCCCTGTTTAGTCAGATCTTGGATGCTAAGCAGTCAGTATAGAAGGGAGACCTCTATAGAAGACTGCAGAGGAAGACTGTTTGCTTCCCAGTTGCCTTGGGAAGGTCTCCATGAATTGGCTGTGACTTGATGGCACTTTAAGTTCATTGCTAAGCCAGCACAGAGAGACATTTTTGATGCTGTTTTGCACAAATGCACTTTTTAGAGCACCAGCATTAATTTATTTGAATTAAGTGACATTATGCCATCTAAAAGACTATATCTTGTCCCAGTGATGTTGTCCCAAGTTTAATTTATCAAACCATGCCTGTCCTTTGGTCTTAAATTATCCTGAGCCATAATACCACAACCAAGATATCTGACCCATCATTTGGAATTAAAAAAACCCTAATTATAATTTGATAATTGTTTTTCTAATTATTTATGCAATATAAGTTCTTTTGAAAAAATGAAAACTGATGCAGTTACTAATTCCCACCATTTCTATAGCCTTACACTGAAATCCTGAGTTGGACATGGTGGTGAAAGGGCTCTGGAAGTGGTGTGTGACCAGTATAGATTCCACTTAATGTCAGTGTTAAGTAGCATCCATGCTAGTGCAGAGCCACATACACTAGCATCAGGAAGTCATGTGGCTATGTGATACCCAGATGCTGAGGCTGTAGCAGTGCCAACACGCTTCCAGTCAGGAGCCCACGAAGGCCCCGATTCCTGCAGGCAGAGCTGACTCGGATTCCTCAGCCTGTTCAGCTCTTTTTTAGATGTGCACTTACACCAGCAAAAGGGTGGCATATCCCATTGAGCCTCATGGGGCCTTCTCATGGCTGTCGAAAGGTTGCCTTTGTTCCTCCTGGGTGTGATAGAGGTGGTGAGGCTGTCCCATGCCTGGCCACTGTGCACCTACCCCCACCCCCCAGGACTGGGCTACCCAACACTCTTGCAAAGCCTAGAAATACTTGGCAAATGTGTCCCCCTTTGAAATACTGAACAAAATACATATTTCTAGAAGGAAAACAAGACTGAGAAAATGCAGAAAATACAGAGAAAATTAAGTTCATCATCCGGTAGACTTGCTTCTATTAAGTATGATCTGCAAACAGCTAAGATTGTACCACTTTAATATGATTTAAACCTGTTTAGATGCAAATTCAGTTTTAAATGTCTAGAGTATTGCGTTGTAATTGGACAATGCTCAAACTACTTGCTTTTAAATAGCCTACCTGAAGTTCCATTTTAAGTTTTAAGAACCATTCTGAATTAGGTGGTTTGTGGTTTACCATTCTTGGCAGTAGTACAAAAATTGCTTAAGTGACCTGGGGGCTAGACTACAGCAGCAGTCCTTCAATCCTCTGACATAATCATCTTATGGCTAATGGAGCTGGCAGAGCAGGTAGATTCAGGCAGACTGCCTTAGGTTTCAGCCCAGAACCAGTTACTTTGACATGATGTCATGATCTTCAGTGGGACACTATGGCTGCAAACCCAGGACTTATCACTTGATATTTCTCAGCAGACCATGCAAATAATTGTGTATAGTATAATGCGATAATCTGTGACTGCCATGTGTAAAATAGACATACCAAAGTTACTTTGTGTGTGCATGTGCACTCACATATATGCTGAATGTTAACTTATTCCACCTTTAGGTGCACTGCTTTAAATACCTCTGTTGTATAACCATTACATTTCAAGCACTATACTCCTTATTCCTAACACAATAATCTATTCTGTGCATTGCTGACTGGTATAAATATTTTATGCATTTTACCCCATTACCATTTTCTGCACACACTCAGTGGTGTTTGTGTTTACTTCAGAAGATGTCAGCCTGTATTTCTCTGTGTATCTTTGATGCTTTGTTCTAGTGTTCTACTAAGGTGTGTATGTATTTTTGAGCACTTACTAATTTGTACCCTTTCTTTGTTCAAAGTTTATCATGCTGCATTTTTCATCTTGTAAGTTATGAAAAAATTATCTCCTGTTGCCTATTAAAGAAAACTTCTTAAGTTTATATGGCATCCTCATTTCTCTTTAATACATTTGCATTTCAGTTAACACTTGCAAGTATGGTTTCTGCCATTTATTTCATCAGTTAATGCTTTGAATACTTAATACCAGAAGCAAATCAAGACACTGTATTTGAGTTGAAGGCCCATAGAGTGAGATGACCATGGCTTAAATTTCAAATTACCAAGTCATCTTTGGATTACAGCCAAATGATTTTGAACTACTACTTTTTTCTTTCCTCTTAGTCTGTGCTGGTACTATCTGTCAGCACTTCTTTCTCTGCACTGATATAGCTTTTGTGTTATACTTTATTATATCATCAACCAAGTAAGTTACCTTTTCAGCACTTTGCTGCCCTAAAGTATAGGTCCTTGGTCCACTAAAATAGCAGTTCATTAGCGTATTACATTACATTCTGGCCAGGGCTCTTGTAAATTAATTATCTGTAATATGTAGAATAATATCGTTTACATATTTGATATATATTGTGCTTGTAATGGTGTTCATGTGAGCAACAATGTTAAGTGTGATATCTGGGTTATATGGCAAGGTTATGCCCACTTCGTATACTGTCGATTTGATATCAAAATAACATTGCTGGATTCTTCTCTTAGTGGAGGATGAAGACAGCACTCAGAAGTGATGGCAAGGGTCCTTTTCTACCCTTGACTCTTTTCACTGTGACTTCGGAATGATAGCTGCGGTAGTGATGGTATCTCTATTTGGAAATGAATAAGGGAGACTAATCACTTCTATTATTAATAGTTAGCCTTCATCAATGTGGTAGATATCCCTTACCTTGAAGCTCTTGGAGATTGATGTTGGACTTGGCAGACTATGTTGAAGTTGTCTGAGTGCTTTCTAATGGACAAAATGCAAAAGATGGCCATAACAGATTGGGAGGAAGAAACATGGGATTTGAGATGGGAAGATCTGTGGGGTTCACTGAACCGTGCTATTTAACACCTATGTAGTGAGATACTCCACAGTTTGGGATTTAGGTAGTGATATGCTGATGATCGTGTTTAATAATCCTGAAGATACTTACCAAATCTGTTCCGAATGCTATGGGTAAGTCACAAATGGAGAATACGCTGAAACTGTAGGCTGACAAGATAGAGGTGATATGAAAGGTTGCTGCTTTAGGTGAGATCTAGCTTTCAATTATTTATGAAATGCAGCTTTTATTGAAAGTCTCTATAAATAGCGTAGGAAACTTTACGCCCTATTGGACAAGCAGGTAGATATGGGAGTAAAAATACACTTTTTTTCAGCTGCATGTGGCTCCAAACCTATTTCTTTTCTCTCTCTCTTTTTTTTTGCAAGCACCTGGTGGTCACGGTACAACAACCCTGAGGTTTGATTATTGTAACAATATGGAAACTTCAGCTGTTGTAACATGTGACAGCCTGTTTGCTTTCCAGTACTAAGCATGCTGAGAGTCTGTCACTCCCATTTTGCAGTCTCTTTGCTGGCTTTTTACTAGTTTCTGGTTTCAGTCCAGGGTGCTTGCTTGTAATGCTTACTTTGACAACAGGGCCTGGTGTTCTTAAAGAGTATTCCTGTGGGATCTGTGAGCCACTCAATTGGTTCCTTTCATCCCCTCTCTTGCTAGAGTACATTTGGCTTCTGCCAGGACATGGAACAGCCTCCCAAAAGAAATGAGGAAAGGTCCTACCTTGCTGATGTTCTGGAAAAAAAATGTAAATCAGTGATTTTTAGGATGAAATGTAATATATGTTCAGTATTTTGGGTCCAAGGGCATGTCCAATTGTAGTGCTGAAATATCTGTTGAAATATTAATATTGATGTGGCTATCATACTTGTGGACTGGGTTTGCTTGTTTTTGTTGAGACTGTTCTAATTGTTACATTTATTTAATCATTTTATTGTTATTTCATATTGCCTAAGTATATTGGAAGACTGAGAGCCTTAAGGCATTTTAAGCAAGTAAAAAAAAAAGAATTAATTGCAATAATATTCTTTTAAAAAACCTGAAACCAAACTTGTGTGTTTTCCACTCTAGTTGCACTTTTTTTTGACAGAATACATACAGCTGTACAACTTTGTCCTCTTAGATCATTGTCACCTGTACAATTGTAAACAATCTAGTAAACAAATTTAAGCACATAGTAGACCTATAGTAATCAGTAAGATTTGCATTCAAACAATTGTGGTTAGGATCAGCCTGAAAGTTTCCCTTGTTAATCTGTTTTTGTTACTGAGTTTCTTGCATTATAATACCTGAACTAGCACAGTGGAAAAAATTTTAATGTGGTATATTATGTTGCTGGTTCAAATTTGATCTCACTCACAAATTAACTAAGTTACAGTTAAGTAGGTGGTGTCTCACAAGTCCTTCACTCACAGTCACCTGCAATATAGAGATAAGTAGAGGGAGGGGCCATGGCTCAGAAGTGAAACATCTGCTTTGCATGCAGAAGGTCACAAATCTGTTTTTTTTAAAGGGGTGATGTAATGGTGATGTTAATAACCCTTGCCTGAGATCCTGGATATTGTTGTCAGAGGGGACAATTCTGATCTTGATAGACCAACAGCTCCATCCAAAAGGCCGGGTGCCCAGACACAGTTCCACAGCCATGTGGACCCACTGTTCCCAAGGAGCCTTTCCAGTGGCGTGGGGAAGGTAAAACACAAAAATGCCTCCCCATCACCAGAAAGCCCCCATTGAGCATAATGGACCTATGCCACTGAAAAGCCCTGGTCACCAATAGGGGCAACGGTCAGGTAGAAGCCATGCCCCTGGACCAGTCACACTAAGCCTTAGGCACAGGAACACTGGCACAGCATTCAGCACTGCGTCCTACTGGTGGGGAAGGCTATAGGGGCCACCTGCTGGCGGTTTCACCCCTCTGCTGGGTCAAGTGCAGCCCTGTGCTGTTCCTAGCAGCAGATCTCCCTGCTTTTGGATGGGGCTGCAAAGCTCTCTGTGGGCCTTTCCCCACTTCTCCTGCTGCCACCGTCGCTGCGCGCTGCTCTGAGCGCGCGGCATCCCTGGCGCGCATCTGGGCGTCCCCACGACGTTTTCGCCAGCGCCAGGGATTCCGCACGCTGAGCGGGCGCAGGAGCGGCAGCGTCGGGGCAGCTGCGCTGTTGCCGCCCCTGATGTGGGGAGTGCAGTGGGACCCCGCGTTACTTGCGGAGAGCAGCGCGGGGCTAAAGGTAAATGGGGAAAGGGCCCCAGACTCAGTAGCAGGCTGCTCCATGGGTTCCTGACAGGCTAGAACTTTGAACTCTGAGTACGTTATATGAATGCTAAGTTTTATTATTATTAATTCACAAAACACTTCATCATCATAAATCAGGGCTAAGCAGCTTGGGTTAAGTGTATTCACAGTGCCAGCCATGGAATTCTAGATTTCGGCCGCCAAAACCCAATGAGTGCCAATGGCATTAAAGCTCCTCAGTCTGGCCTTAATGACATGAATTCTGTAGCTTAGTTGCATGCTCCTAAGTAAAGCATTATCAGATCAACATTGATATAAGGACTTTCATGGAGACTTGGAAGGAAATACAGTCCAATGAATATCTCTGTTAAACTAGTTGCCACCAGCTGACTTACTGTAGAGTGTTATGCCTATACTGAAGAGGATATTTCTTGTTGATGTATACGAGGACAGACAGCAGCATGTGAATTTCACCCAAGGAGTCAGCCTGTTCAGGGCTTCTTATCAGACATATGTATTCCTGCAAGTTTTGCAAAGGGAGACTGTTCATATCCAAGTCCTCATCGGCCTTCCCTCTTGGATGGAACCCCCCCCCCCCACACACACACACACAGACTCCATCCTCTCGCCATGGAACCATGACTGCCTGCCATATGTTCCCATGCCTTGCGTGCACCTGCTCTCCAGCCTCCATCTCTGCACCTCTCCCTGCCTCTGCAGATGTTCGTTCTTTCCACCCCTACTTTGTTTCCAAGTCTGTAGGGTGCGCGCTGCCCTCTCGCAAGGGCCAAGCGCTACCAGCTCCAGAAGTTGCCTCCCTTTCCATCTGGGACGGGTGCGCCCTCGCCCCAGTGCTGGCTGGCGTTGGCAAGGCAGGATGCGTTTGTTTGTGCTTATGGCACGGCACGGTCAGTAGAGCTTTCTTTCGTGCCTGCGCCCCACAAATGTGCCCCCTCTCCTCCTCATATCCCCCGTTGGCCCTGGCGCCCTCTCTCGTCGCCGGGGAAGGCGTCGCTTTGGCCGCTGTCCTGGCCTGTCCCTCTCGGCCGCTCTCTCCATTCGCTCTTCTTGCGCCGCTGCCAGCCTCCCTGTCTCGCCCGGTTCCCTGTTATTCTGGGTATTGTGTGTAATAAATGCAGAGCCGCCTCACACTAATCAAGCTGATTACAAATTCTTGCGCGCCCTGTGCCGGAAACTGCACACCCCTCGGCTCTCTCGCCTCCCCTCCCTCCACTCTCAGTCTCCCCCCCCCCCCCCCCCGCTTTCTGGTTTCAACCCCCTCCCCCTTCAGCCTTAACCCTCCAGCCCCCTTTCTAATCCAATTCCCACTTCCACCCCTTCTACGTGCCCTTTCTTCCTTTCCCCTCACCCCGTTTCCTCCCGGTTTCCTCCACCGCCGCCACCTCCTCCAGCTCGTCTGGGTGCCTCTCCCTCCCAAGACGCGTCGGATGATCCGGGGAAGAGCTCCGGGCAGCAGCAGCAGCAGGGAGGCTGCGTCCTCCTCCTGTCTGGGGTTGCATACACGTTGTTAAAAAGCCGGTGGCCCTCGGTGTTATTTTGTATTAAAATGAGGAGGAGGAGGAGGAAGAAGCGGCGGCGGCGGCAGCAGCAAGCAAGCAATAGCAGAGAGGAAGGAACATGAGCGAGGGAACGGCGGCGGCAGCAGCAGGAGCAGGAGGAGGAGTGATGAGTCAACTAATAATTTAATGGGGACAGAGAGAGAGAGGGAGCGGGGGGGGAGAGCGAGCAAGCGAGCAAAGCGAACCACGTCCGGGGACACTCTCTCTCTCTCTCACACACACAGTCCTGTAACATTCAGCAACAACCACCAACCCGGCCTAAATAAGAGTCATATCCAGCCGGGGGACAACTAGCCTTTTGCAAGCTCCCAGGATTTATTTTATTTATTTTAATTTTTTTTACAATCTGATCTCCTCGCTCACCCATCGCCTCCCCTCTCCCAGCTTCATTTTCACCTAACTCTTCGGAAGTAGATTTTTTTTATTTTTGAGAAATTTTCTTCCTGGTGTGTGTGCGGGGGTTGCGTGTGTGTGTTTTTACTTTTTGTCGGTGACTGTTTCCTTCCGCTCTCCTTTCCCAAATGCAATCTATTCGTGTGAATGAGAAAGGAGAGGACCTCTCTGCATTATTATTATTTGTTAAATAAGAAGCAAGGGCAGCAGGGGAACTGAATTTTTAGTGCCTTTATTTGCAACTTTTCTATATCCTTTTATGATTCTGTTTCTTAGGTTTCTGTTTCTGTAACATCTTGGAGGCTTTATGCAGAAAGTTTTGGGATTAGTTTTTTGTGGGAAGGAAAGGAAATCCCTAGTTGTATTCTGTGTATGTGTATGTGCTGTGTCTTATTACAAATAACTTAGAGGCTTATCGTGTAGTTCTTCTGTTATTCTTAAATCTTCTTATCTTTCCCTTTTTATCTACACTTTAAAAAAATGAATGCAGAGCTAGGTTGAGTAGCTTTTCTTTTAGTTTTACTCTCTCCTTTTTAAACAACGATAGAAACTTTATTCTCAGCATTACACTTATCTGATAAAATTTTAACTTTCCTCACCTAACATCTCACAATTCATTGACTAATACCTTTTTCTTTCCCCTGCTGCCTCTCCCCATGGCCACTACCTTTGATGTATGCATTTCCCCTTCCCCCTCATAAGAAAAATAGAATTTTGGGGAAAGGTATCCTTCCATTTTCTAAAACATTTTTTTTTAAAAAAGGACTTAGACAATATCAGTCTTGAGCTGTTTCTTCTTCAAGAGATCGAGCTGAAAAGGAAAACTCCTTTGCTTCTCTTATTTATATGCAGTCAAGTTTTGAAGTGGTGAGTTTCGGGTCTTTTATAAAAAATTTGCTCCAACTGCAATGTTCCTGTTTCTAGATAGTGTTTTGCTTCTTTGTCTCTTTAAAAGGTCACAGTGAAAGCTTGGCCTGGATTATGACAGCCATATGGAATGGATAAGAACAGAGCCTCTCTTAAATGTGATTAAGGGGTTTTATCTAGAGAGAGGAGGAGGAGGAGGAAGAGGAGAAGGAGGAGGGGAAAAGAAGAAAGGGGAGGGGGCTAACTCTTGAAATGTTGGGCATACAGTACAATGCTCCATTCTGTTAGCAGAAAGCGAGTTCTGACAATTGAATTCTGTTTAGAAAATGCTTAGGGTGTCATCTTGCTATGTTCAGTAGTTTGTTGATGAAACTCTATTTTGAAATGTTTGTTTGAACTGAAAACTTGAATGTCGAACAAATGTATGAATGTGAAACTCTGGGTGTTGTGAGCTGCGATATAACTGACTTCATGAAGAAATTGCGTTGACCAAGTCATGCCAATGACTGCTCTTCACTCTTCCACGCAGGTTTTGATGAACTTTAGCCTTGGACATGGAGTTTAAATTAGTTGCATTTTATACACTTTTTTTTTTTTGGTGCAAGACTTTCTGCAAGGTGAACAAGATAAAGGATGCAGAGGGTTGGGTGTTCTAAAGCTAATTTAGAATAATAAAATACAAGTCTGGGGCACCTTTAACAACGTTCATTTCTACGTGAACTTTTGTGAGTCACAGCTTGTGATAAAGAGCTGTGACTCACAAAAGCTCATATAGAAATAAATGTTGTTAGTAGTCTTTACAGTGTCACTGGGGTTTTATTTTGCTACTATAGACTAATCAGCTACCCCCATTTAGTAATTCAGAATAACCTAATCAGTGTTTTAGACAATATACAAACAATGAATTGCAGTCATATCACTTTTGTAGACTGAACGTAAAGTACTCTTGATTATGTATGCAATGGGTACCTTTTTCCAGTCAAAATCTTGAATCTGGTTTGTGTTGAGTTAGACAGTGACCATGACTTTTCCTGTCTGAAGCATTTTGAAATCATCTGCTAATTCTGAATGTAAGACCAGAGTGTCAGACAAACTGTTCTGGTAAAGCACTAGCAAATGCAGGAGATGTTAGTAATTTAGATGTGCAGTTTTGGGTTAAACAGCAGTTAATGTAATGAAAAAGAATAATCTTGATTAAAAAAAGTGATTAAAGTAGGCATATTTATTGTTAATGAGACTCATAACCAAAAACAGATGGGACCACAATCAACTGTAAACCTTTGGTTCTCAGCATGTCACCCTAGAGTGTAAGGATAAATAACCATTATATTCTAAACTTTATAGTTATTCAGCTGGCATTCTTAAGGTTGTTTCTAAACCTTCAGATTAACACAGTTGTTATGAAAGACAAAGCAGCCTATGATTAAACAAGAAACAAATTACAATGGGAATATACAGCATTGCTACCCAAATGCAGACCTTGTCAGAGCTTTAAAAAAGAAGTGATGCATTTATAGTGCATTAGAAGGTGCTTGTCATTGGATTAATGTTACTTTTTCTATGTGGCCAACCTCTGTTGTAGAGTTCATGTTCAATAATGCAAGTACTACTTCATAAATGATTGGTCACCTGTTCTTTGTAGTGAGGAAAGCACTGTAGACCCCGGGGATGGTGGGTGGTGGACAGAGGTAACTATTATAAAACAAGTATCTATCTAGAATACAATTGGATGCTTCACTCCATTTTCAAGTCCCAATTGCAAGCTTGAAGTAGGAGGTGGATAGATATGCAATATGTCCTGTATGTTGTCACAGAGCTTTATTGGGGTTTTTAAAAAGTATTATTTTGGTAAGAAATTGACATTTGGTGACTTCTTCAGTATTACACAAAAGTAACATGTAGTTTTGTTGTTTGATTTTGCATGTCATTCACTAATTATGCTCCACAGACATTTCTTGAGTACTAAAAAGTTTATAAATTTTAAACTAGATCCCTAGGTTGTGATTTTCTAAAGAAACTTTCCATGTTTTCCTTGATATGACTTTTCTAAGATGACACAGACTTACTGTTTCAGAGTCTGCTATATGACATGGAAAAAGTGTACGTGCATCACTTTATCTGAAGTTGGCTAACATTTAATGTGGAAAAATATGCTGATAGATAGATAGATAGATAGATAGATAGATAGATAGATAGATAGATAGATAGATAGATAGATAGATAGATAGATATGAAAAGATACATATACAAAATCTCTTATTATTAATTAATCTGTTACATTTCTATTTCTCTACAGAGTTTCACATAAGAGTTCTCTTTATTAAATGCCCCCAAATGAGGAATTTATATCATAAACTTGGAACATTCATGTTAGAGGTCTGTAGCAATGAACATACTACTATGTGAATTCTACAAACCAGTTATTCCTATTAGTCTTACATAAACGGGTCAATGACTAAATAGTAGGTTAAGAAAACCTTAAACATTTCAGTTAATTAGAGAATGAAATAAAATTCCTGAGAGTGTATTTTTCTGTTAAGAGACATTTGATATTATGTGAACATGCTATACAGATGTATTATGTACATATGTAAAGCTGCCTAAAATCTACGCACGCGTATACAACACACATATATTTTTTTAAATCATGGCAGGTGATCTTTAGAGGCGGGACTGAGTATGGATCATTTGAACGAGACAACTCAGGGGAAAGAACATTCAGAAATGTCTAACAATGTAAGTGATCCGAATGGTCCACCAGCCAAAATTTCCCGCTTGGAGCAGAATGGGAGCCCATTAGGAAGAGGAAGACTTGGAAGTACAGGAGCTAAAATGCAAGGAGTGCCTTTAAAACACTCTGGACACCTGATGAAAACACATGCTAGAAAAGGTAACATAATTCTAAATATGAAATAGTAATTTTTAAATAACGTAAAGTATCTTTTAGGAGACAGAATATTCTTATGAAATGTTGGATAATTCATCTTCCACTGTTACATTTTTTTTGTTCTACAAGTATTTCAATCCAGCTCTGATGGAAATGGCACTTGGAAACTTGAACTGTATGCTTGGGTGGAGCATATTGCTTTGTAGGGTGGAGTCTTTTTTGTATATATTTGGGAGGGGGAACCTTACCATTAGCTTTATCTGCCTTGCCAAGACCAGATACTGCTACCAGTCAAAGATAACTTGTATTATAATAAAGTTATTCTTTGTACGGTATTGAGCAAAACAATATTTTATATCACATGAATTAGTAATAGAATTCTTGAAGCAGCCAAATTTCTCCTTTTTTTTCTTGAAAAGGGTCCACATTTATAAGGTCAACAGGATCCTAAAACATTTGTTAGTTGGCTTCAGGAAAGTGATGCAAAGCTTTTTTGGTGTTCTGTGGAAAACTACTTTATGATGACCATTTTTCGCACTTTGTTTCCTTAAGTACAATTCATTACTAAGCAATGAACAACTTGGGTGTCGTATTGTTCAGTGACTGGTTTGCGGTAATTAGACATTCTCACAAGACAAGGACTCTTTTAGAGCCAGTGATTGTGGTATGTATGTATGTGCCTGTGTTTGTATTGTAAATAAATAGTGTACGTGATCTCTTTCGATATACAGCTGCAGTGTTCATTTAAAACAAGATAGAGTGTATATAATTTGGCATTTGTTTTAATACTCATTTTTTTCTTCAGTATATATTGCTACATGTTTATAATTCAGATTTCATTTTGCATTGGCTAAGCTAGTGTAAAATTCAACCAAGACAATTGAACACACACCATTAGAAGGCACTGGCACTTCTTTCGGATGCATAACGTTTATCATACCATCATTTATTTTTCCCTTGGATTGGGGAAAACAAAGAATATATTGATTTTGGAATGAACAGACACAGCAGTCCGTATTGTTAGATCTGTATCTATTAAAAATGGAAAACTGCACTTCAGCAAATTCTTTGGCCTCTGCTCATGATTACCCTATTTATTGATTGTTTGCCAAGAATGTATGCATCTTAAGAAAGCCAGGGTAAGGCATTAAAAATATAATTTATTGCTGCTTTTTAAACAGAGTGCATTAATATTGTACTGTGAAGCACTGGGGCTGTATAAAAAGGACTTTCTGACGCCTACAAACATATAAGTTCCATAAATTCCTAAATAGGAGATTTCAGCTGTCTCTGGTATTATGTGATATTTGCACAGCAAACTTTAATGTCAGGACAGTTTTAGACAAGGATTCTACAGACTTCTCTGCTTCTTATGGCAGACGTGCTGTTTACATAGACTCATAAACCTTCAGCAAAACCTCTAACACTGCCTTCAGGTTTAAATCATGCTGTATTTTTAGCATTCAGCACTGACCAGTGCTTTCCCCTATAATACTAGAAGGTTATAAAGTTGCTGTACTTGGCGGTGTTGCCAAGTAGTTGCAAGTGTGATCAGCTAGCTGAGATTGTGGTCTCCCTTCTAACATTTTTCACATTTAATAGAAGGGCATTAGTGACAGCTTATGGAGATTTAACATGTGTAGTCAGACGATATCTTTTTGGTAGACTAGTTGACACTAAAGACCAGTCAAAAAAGCACTCCTTCTTTAAAGCAACTTTCATTTGTGTATGGTAACTTGCAAGGCCTTTCACAAACTATAGAACAATATAACTTGCTTTCCCATTACATTATCAAGTATAGTTCTGAAAGACAGGCAAGGTGATTGGCTTCAAGACTGACTTTGCTTGGTTTTCAAATATGTTTTTTTTATTTGTAGCCAGTATATATATAGCATCATCTTGTTCAAGTATGGACTGTGTGAATATATGTAGTTCTTAGAATCAGGGACTTAACAGTGATCCCAGGTTTTGTTTTAATTTCTATCCCTTATTCTGTTGTGGCAGTGATAGGTCAAAGTTATAATCAGACCTGGGATCAGACATGCTTCACAAGTGTGTTTTTGAGTTTTTGGCTTTTGCAGCATTTTCCACAGCTTTATTAATACCAGGGAAGAAGCTGGCAGTTTACATTATGTTCTTTCGTTGGTCTTTTTTCTTGCTGTTGCATCTCACTTATGAGATGCAAAATATTGACAAGCATTTGGGTTTGTGTTCCATCCTGAGCCTACTCAGCAAAGCAGAAAGAATTTGTACACCATTCCAAGCAAGTCTAGTTTGCCAGAGACTGTTGGTGAACAGAACCCTGAAGATGTAGTGGAAAAATACACATTATTGAAAGGTGCCTTTTACTTAATTTTTTCCCCGTGTGTCAGCATACAGATCAAACAAAAAGACTGTAGCACAAGCAGTACTCGTGTTAATCAAAAAATCACTTTTCCAAGGGGAGTATGTATTATACCTTTTATAGGATTAGATTAAGCACTGTCTGTCCATTTACAGAGGCATGAATGTTTTAGGACTCATTGGCAATCCTAGATACCTTGGAAAAGTAACCTTTGCTATCATTTATGCCAAAGATCATGCCCTTCTGGCAATGTGCCTTGAGGCAGCTCCTGAGCAGAAGCCTTTTAACCCTTCGCTTGTCATCAAAGGGCATAATCTGTATTACTGAAGACAATAAGAGTTTTGTGGTTGAATTAGTGAGTGCAGGTGTTGTATTTACATACTGCTTCTCCTTTTCCTTTTAAGTCTTCAGTTATGATTTCAGCAGGACAGCTCCTTTACACAGTGAGAGCTGTTTGAATATTCTAATGTTTAAAAGGTCTAGCATGTTTCATTGATACTGCTTTCATTCCATTGTGATCAGCGAGATGTATGATTGATAAACCTTTTGTTCATCTTAACTTCAGTGGGATCTCCACCACTGTAAATAGTGGGATCTCCACCACTGTAAATAGACAAGAACCATTGTCTTGAAGTTAGAGTTTAAAATTTTGGTGTACACAGTGTGCTGTATGTATGTATGTGTATATGTGGGTATATATATATGTATAGGCATTCAAAATACATACAATGATAAGTTGGTTTATTATAGTAAACATGAAATTGCTTTTTCCTTTTCAAAATATGTATCTGTTTATATGTAGTTTGAGTGTGCTATGTTTATTTCCAATAATAAAATCAATTAGCATTAGGATAGGTTGGATTTTCTTGCACAGTTTTGTTAATGTGAGATTTGAAGAACAGCCAAACAAAGGTGAAATTTTATAACAATTAGTAATTCAGTATTTCTGGCACAACTAAGGAAGTTTTATTGAAAACAGAATTATGTAGATGGCAGTACAATGGCTTGCTCTGAAGGCTTATGCAGTACATATTTAAATAGTCATAGTGCAAGCTCTCATAACAAATCAGATAAGATAGGAACAACCAACATTTTTTCCTCTGCAATCAACATCATTTCTACAAGCAGGTACTGAATTGTAGAGCAGATTATGACCTATACTTACTGCTGTTAATAATGTTTTAACACATTTTTGAATGTAATGTATCTCTGTCAGGGACCTGTTGGTAGGATTTAAGCTATGAATTTTTAAAAATCAAACTATCCAAAAGGAGTAAATAAGTACTTTGCAGATTTTAATCTCCTCAAATTATTATTACAGGAACCATGCTTCCAGTATTTTGTGTAGTGGAACATTATGAAAACGCCATAGAGTACGATTGTAAAGAGGAGCACGCAGAATTTGTTTTGGTAAGAAAGGATATGCTATTCAACCAACTGATTGAAATGGCATTGCTGTCCCTTGGATATTCTCATAGCTCTGCTGCCCAAGCAAAAGGTAAATATAGCTTGATAAATTAAAAAACAATTGTTGTTTACTTTAAGAGGAGGAGGGACAAGGCGTTGCTTGTTTTCAGGAATGCTGCATTGATGTTTGTAATATGCGGACAGACTAAGGAGATATTATACATTAGAATATATTCTGTTCTGTGAAGAGTTATAAATGCCTGCAATGCGATTGTTAATATGCTTTCCAACTTGAATAATCTATTACCACTGTTGATGCACAAGAACGTGTAGAACACATTTCAGTAAAAGAAGTATTGAGAGAACCAACTTCCTTCTAGAATCGGGGGGGGGGCTTTCTCCTCATTTCTAGTGGTTTGTGAATTTCCCCAAGTTTTTAATACTATCCCACATCAGGAAGCCCTTTACGGGTTAAGTTCACTTATTGACAGTTGCTGTAATAATATTCTGTTGATTATTTTACAGCTTATACAGAACAATGTATTTTAAATCAACCACAAAAAAACATGGATGCTTTTAACTTAAAATTGTGAACCTAAATCTTAAAACCCACTTTTCATATTTATCTATTTATTATTTTTGCACAATGTAGGACTAATTCAAGTTGGGAAATGGAATCCAGTTCCTCTCTCCTATGTGACAGATGCCCCCGATGCTACAGTAGCTGACATGTTGCAAGATGTATATCATGTGGTCACACTGAAAATCCAGTTGCACAGGTATTTCACGCAGGGTGCTAGCCACTTGGTAAATTAGAACTTGTACATGTAATATTGCAAATGTTCAATTCCTGCTTAATTAAGCTTCCAAATGATGAGGTTATACCTGTACTATTTTGTTGCTGCAGTTCTTCAAAAAGAAAAACCCCTCCACATTAGTGTTGAAACCTTATATCCACATAGCTCTTATTCATAGCTTTTCTTTTGGTATCTCATTAAAAGTATATTGCATTTTAGTCAATTAAATGATGCATTACAAGAAGGCATTTTACATAAAGTTTACTTAAGAGAAAAATATTTTTGCATATCATGAACAGCACCATCTGTGTGCATTTTGAAAAAGAATGACTTGTTCACTGTTATTGTTGCAGTCTAGGTTTTTAAATTTCAGTGTAACGAAAAGAGGGGGAGACTAATATATTAATTCCTTTCATGATCAGTCGTGAGAAGGCATTACACCTTAAATTGTTTTACCAAGCGCATCAGAGCAGGAAGGTAGAAGTAACATGAAAAAATAGTCGCCACATGCAGCTGATGTATAATTCATGCATCAATACAGCAGATGTGTTGTATAAAGTAATTAACTAATCGGAACAATCAGGAGACTGAGAGCAATCTCCAGATGCATCTGCTTGATGCGCAAAATGAAATCTGTCTGTCTTAAAGGAATGTTCTGCAGCAGAATGCAATCTTGTAATAATCCCTTTTCTAATCTTATGTCTCAAATAGTTGCCCTAAACTAGAAGACTTGCCTCCTGAACAGTGGTCTCACACAACAGTACGAAATGCTCTGAAGGACTTATTGAAGGATATGAATCAGAGTTCATTGGCCAAGGAATGTCCCCTTTCTCAGGTAGTTAATATAATATCCAATAAATAATGAAACGCTACAAGCAACATTGATTTGAGTTTCTGTTGACTGTTGCCACTGGAGTTTTTTCCTCCAGAAAATTAATTCACTTGATGGCTTGATCAGCTATTGAAATATAATAAATTCATTTTACTCTCTGAAAGAGTTTGCATCTAAATTCTGCTGTATGAAGTTGGGCTTTCTCTGGGTTTTATTCTCAAATCTAAGAACTTCTGAATATGACTGCTTTAATTGGGCATGTATATCACAGTGGTTCAAAGATTCTTGACTTTGTTAAGACTATCAGTGGATTTGAGCATGTGCTAAATACACCAAATTAGTTTAATATGCTAGTTCATGAAAGTGAACAGTCTCTTTGTATTACATGTGAACAGATTGTTATGCACATCTGTAAAAGAAAACCAAAAAGGTATTAAAATCTGTACATCTAATAATTCTTACATTTGTACAGTACTGTTGTTCAGGTTCTCACATGCATTTTGAGAGGATCTGCTACTATTGTATACGTGCATGAAGAAGTTTAATTTTAAGTATGCTTATATCCAGTTTTAAATTCAATCAGTCATGTAAGAAAGTATATTTACAATTATATTGTAAGTGTTCAGTGTTTTCTGCGTAACGCATTTTGTATTTTTAGTCCTTTACTCACTGTTTTTCCATAGAGTTCTACGCATTTGTAAGTGGCCTTTTAATATCGTTTCTGTGCATAGATGTCCTTCTCTGATCACTGTGAATGTACATAATGTATCTCTTTTACCTAATTCCTCCTACTGTTTCAAAACTGTAAGCATCTGGGAGCTGTTCCCATCAGTTTTGCCAGTTTTTTACTGGTGTCTGGTGAAATTGACAAATTCAAGGGAAACCCTGGGTTGTTTCAGGCTTTGAAATACAATTAGAAGTATTACTGTGTATGCCATCATACTGTTAGTCTGGACTGAGTCTAGAGGGGGAAGAATAGGGAAGATGATGGTGGTTGGAGAACACAGATAGGTTAGAAATAGCAGAGAGGTTTAGACCGTAACCAACATATTGTGATCCACATGTAGTGGCAAGACAGTATGAGATACTAGTTGGGGCAGTCATGTGGGGAAATTGTCTTATCCCACTATAGTTGGAGGAAGGCATATGGTACCACATGTTTACTAAGGTGGTAGAAGACTGTTATTAAACTAATTGACAAGGCATATGTGATATCTGTCAGGCATAATTCATATTAGTCTGATAATCCTCACTACATCTTTGTAATGAAGGTCAGAATTATTATCCTTGTTTTGAAGAAGGGGGGTGAATGTAAGCATACGTGGCTTGAAAATGTCTAGGGTTACTTAGTAAGATAGGTCATAATTCCAGAAGAGTAGCCATGTTTCATGATGTCATTCATCTAACATGTTGGACTGTGGTCCACCAAAGCTTGTGCTGGAATAAAATCAGTCTTTAAGGTGCTATGATACCCTGCTTTGTTTTGATAGGTCTGAACACAGACAAGATCTAAATGTTCTGGCTTACAGTCAGGGTTTTTTTGTCCTCTATACTAGGTCTAATATTATTCATGGCTGGAGTAGTTGAAAAATGGTTTTATATGTTGAATAGTGTTTGAGTTGAGTGCGGAGGGTTTGTTCGAACATATTTGAATTTAAATTTCATTGGAATAAATGGGTCTTGCTTCAGTCTCACATTTGGTGTTGATTAAGGCATAAAAATGAAGAAATTTTCTCTGTAGTGCAGGCATAAGTACATTATAAAATCATGCAAATCAAGTCCTTTTGTGTCCTATTAAATTGTTCTTTTCATTTGTAGTTCTAGAAGACTATTAGAAGAGGTTAAAGCACACAAGACATTGATACTCTCCAAACACAAGTTTAGCAGAGAATTTTCTCTGGGTCTACTAATCTTTCATAATTACATGTGTATTGTTGTTGGAAACCATTCTGGCAGTATGTTTGCAAGGCTTACTGTGCAAATATATTCTTTTGGCTTTGGGGTTGTGATTATTTCTTAACAGGAAGAGACCTCCTTAGCTTTATATTGCCAAGTGTAAGCCTGTCTGGGAATCCTGTGTAAATGTGTTTGTGCTTTGGAAAAAAAAAGTAAGAATCATAAGTGTAACTAGTATGCTTGTATGTGTCCTTTTTATACCAATTTATAATGGAGACTGCATATCATTACAAAATATGAAGCTTGGTCCTGTACATCATGACTCTGGATATCGTGGTTTGTTTGGTAGAATCTGTTTGGAATCAAGTGGTCACGGAATTGAAGGCATAGCTTTTATTTTATTTGGACTCAGTGGAAAATAATTCATCAGTTGATGCAACAACTTACTTACTTTGGCATGTTATGGCAATATAATTGCTGCTTGCCATGATATGTAAGTATGCTGTGTTTGTAAACTGCCAGCATACTCTAGGGTCCAGGAGATTCAAGTTAGGATCCTCATTCTATCTCAGAGGATAGTTGGATGATCTTTGATCAGGAAGTCTCCCTCAGGCTCTCCTGCTTCAGAGTTGTTGTGAGGGTAAAATGGAAGAGACGAGAATGTTTTGCCCCTTTGGTTCCTCATTGACGAGAGAAGTGTGGTATAAATAAAAGTATAAAGACCCATTGTTTATCCAGGTTTCTTTCTGACAATACTATCATTATCCACCATCATTAGTTTTAAGATATAATTTTATGTGATATAAAGCTTTAGTTTAGATCCCCTTGTGAGTACTGAAACCAAGAGTCAGGAAAACAATTCTTTTTAGATCATTACTCCAACTCTTAAAAAGGTATATGTTGGAAAGTTTGTCTTGCTGAACCAGTGCTTACGCTTTAAGAACCCTAATTTTGTATGAATGGTGTTAATTGTACTGCTAGAGTGCAAAGAGGAATAATGTCATATTGGGCAAAATTAATGTATTCTGAATTAAGGTTGTAGCCTTCTTGAATTATTCTGTTCTCTAGTTTCAGCACAGTCATCCTTAAGCAGAGTCGCACTTTCTAAGCCCATTTATTTAGGGATTTAGGAGGGCAAAACTCTGCTTTGACTGATACTGTGAAGGAGCAAGAAGAGTCTGTGCATGAAATGGATGTGCTTTGTAGCAAATATAATTTGCTTTGTAGCAAAATTAATTTTGGTTATTGTCATTCAAGATAAAACCTTAAAATCTGGAAAATTTAAATCTGAATTTATAGAGTTTTTTGTAGGGAACCTTTTATTTTTTGCTTTCCCTAAAAACTGATATAGGGTTTTTTTTAAAAAAAAACTCCTCTTAAACATACTGATTTGGAATTATACCTTTGGAGCTGAGGCATCTTTTTAAAAAAATCAATTTCAGGATGCACAATTTACCTGCATGGAGAAAAATTACCAATTAATGCCCTGGCATTTACGATGGGGAAATATGCAGTGATTATTTGTTTATGGCTATGTATTCTGAAGTGGAGACATAATCACAGTATGTTTTCATGAAGTGCAAGGCATCAGTTTGTAATTTTTCACGATGCATGGAAACTGGGTATCTAGAAACTGGGTTTTTATATCTCTGGTGTTAGTATGTTTAAGTTGAGGAGAAATTTCTGAAATTATCACTAGGAAGTCACTCATTTTCTGTCTGTGTACTGAAAATTCCTGGGTTGTACCAGTATATATCCACTGGAAAATTTGCAGTACCTGTGCAAAATCTGCCTCCAGGGCAGATTTCTGTGATGCAACAAGTACTGTATTTATAAATACACAGGAGATAATGTTATTGATGACCATACAGGAGATGTTTAAAAAGTTGGGTACAAATATTTGATGCCATATTGGGTACTACATAGGAGAAAAATGTGTACATAGGTAGAGCTTTTTTAATTTATAGGTCAGCACCCATTAGCATCCATGGGTGGGAGGTGTAAAGCTTTCATGATAAAGCCCACTCGTTCTTCCTTTGAAAGAATAATGTGTGTGCATTGAGACCAGTGTTGTGTATTTCTCATAGTACTTTAAGTTACAAGACGGGAATATGTCTTGTACAGATTAATACCCTTGTAAGCATAAATATTTAGGGAAGCAAGAATAGCATCTGTTACTAACGGAAGGATCTCTCTTGTTCTGTAGCATGACATTTTTGGTCATGCTATTGGTACCGCCGGTCTTAATCTTCCTTTGTATAATTTCAGATACTGTTTTCCTGCCTCTTGATGGTGTGTTATTGACACCACCTTGAACTTGAAGAATGATTAGCCCCGCCCTGCCCTTTACATTGACTTTTTCTAGCATTAACTATATACAGCATGGTAGCTGACATCATTTTTTAAAAAATATATGACTCAGCTTGGATTCATCTTGAGTAAATCCTAATAAATGTCTAATAAGATTATGTCCCCACCCATCTCTACTCTGTTGTCCTGTGAGAAATGTAATTAATAGGGTGTAACAATGACTTTTCTCTTGTCCTTGATACGTAACACTCAGTTTACTGGGCCATTAAATGACACTTGCCTGAGGGCAGAAATAGGCAATAGCTGATTTGTTGTCAGACAAGTCTAAGGCCTGATGTTTCATATCCCTTAAAGCTTTTAAAGAAGAAAGTTTATTTCATTAGCAACAATCAGATTGTCTTTCAGAGCTGCATACTGCACTTGCCTCCAGCTCTAGAAAGGCTGGTGATATCATTAAATTGCAGTGCATTTTTATGCACAGTAAGTTTATTTTTCTACCACTTTATAAATGTATATATACTTCAGGGGTTTCCCCCTCCTTCAAAATCTCAAACATCTTCATAATCCCACTGAAGAATAAACGTGTTTTGGGGGGTTAACTGTCTTCTATGAAAATGGAATATCAAGATATACATTAGCTTATCTTCTCAGGCTGGTAGGAATTAAAGATCTGTGTTGCATGATGTCCTGTATGATGGGAGATTACATGGTGAACAGATGCTTCTTCCTGAGTGAGGGTTCCTATTATATCATTTATATTAAATTAATATTATATTAATGTTTATAGTGAGGAGGGGTTCAGAAAATGATGAACATATGACTGAGTCCTTCAAAATAGTAATGCCTTGGTCTAATGCTGGTACCACCCACCAAGCCCTTTGGACATGGTATTTCTGGGTCGCATGTTAGGAATTTGGTTTCCTTCCTCTCTGTCAGAATTGGACACTTCACAGAAACATTCAGATGCTAAAAATGAGGGTTCTGCTGTGGCTGAAGCTCCCAATTCTTTAACTGCTACCAAGCTACTCACCTACCAGGCTACCCACCTAAAACATTTTTGGTGCAATCAAATTATAGTTTACTAAAGACACATTTTTTTGAGAACTGCATTTTTAATTTTTAGCAGACCATTAGAAACTGCATTAGAACATGACTGTATAATAGTTAAAGCTACATTGTGGAAAATAAAAGCTTCATTTTTATCCGCTAAACTCAGATATACTGTTGCAAGAATCAAGTCAACCTTAACATCTATTGAATGAGGGCATGCATACAAAATGCAAGCTTGTGCTAACAGGGATATCATCAGTAGCAGCAGGAAAAGCACCGAACTTTAGAGGTCTCAATTCAGGTTCTAGCAGCTTAGTGCAACCACCATAAAATTTATTTGTACAAGAATGTCTGTTAAATCTCTGCTTGTACTCTGAGTTCTGTGTATTAATTTTGCTATTTGTTAATTTCTAAAACTTTGTTTCCATTTTATGTGGGAGCATTGAAAAGGATGTTTGTCAATGTTGTGATCCAACTGATGTGGAAGGCTGTTACTGTGTAATTTTTTTTAAAGTTAATTTTAGCCTGAGTGAAACATCGAGACATGACGTACACTAGCTGTCACTGAAACTTGGAGATATCAGCTAGTCAATGCAGAATACTTTAAGGTCTGGTACATATATGTAGGTGTAATATATATTTTTAAAAGGAAATATATTCAGTATTCAGACATCCAGTTGAACTGCAGTTAAATATCAACGTACACAGGTTTCTTGTCTTGGACAGAGTATTGCAGGAATAATTCCAGTTCTCTGTGCCTTATATTAGGATCCTGGTTAATGGGAGGAGAACTAAGCTGGAATTAAAACCTGTTTTAGAATCCCAGGTTGGTGAGAAGACAACTAATTCTGGTTAAGTCATGTGTCTGCCTTCTCATGTCATGGTCAACTTAAATCCTAAAATATTATTTCAACACATTCTGTGGTGTGAACAGAGAAGCCAAGAACACATACGAGGCCATCAGAAACTCTATTTATGCCCATTTTTGTTTATCCCTTGGTTATCCCTTCTGTTTTAGCTACAGTAACTGTTCCTTATATGGCTGCACACATTTGAGTACACCTGATGCTAATACGTTTCCTATTATATAAAATTTGTCATATATCTTCCAATCCAATGAAAAATAGGTTGTTCTAGGTTGAGCTCATTGCTTCCCTCATAATTACCTTGTAAACATTTCTGACATTCCTGAAATATCAAGGTATCTTATACAGTAATTTATAATAGAAGTGGTTGATAGATGGCTTCATTAAAAATGATAAAATGAGGTAGACATACCATTCTGGCTCCCTGTAAATCAGTATTGAATACTTAGTGTCCTTGCCTCTGGAACAAATGCTCTCCTTCCTTCCTTGTTTGCTCTAACTACGGTTTAGTATTTTATGCATATCACTGCTCCCTATGGTTAATGCTAATCGGGGCTCCCCTTTTAATCAGAGTTTGAAGTATATTTACAGAAGAAGGGGAAAATATTGACTTGGACTCTCAATTTTGGAAAAAGTGATTTTCAGGGGCCTTAATGTTATGTCTACACACAAGATTTTTGTTTTGTTTGTTTTTTTCTTGCATGTATCTTTCAGTTGAACTGAATTACCAAGAACCTTCAAGGAGAACTGTTTTATTTGTTTTACTTATTTTATCTTGTTTCTCAGCTAGATAGCAAAAACCACATATGTCAAAAAGAAAATAATAAAACCATCATAAAATCAGAAGATTTTTAAAAATGGGAAATTTCTGCTAATGGAGAGGGAGTTATAGGTGTGCAACAGGAGGGGTGAATCAGAAAAATTGCCTCCCTCTTCTGTTCATGGAAATATTTTGTATGAATCAAATCCTAACTTTAGGCAGGCCCAATCAGCTGAAAATTCCAATGCATTAGATGGGTTTTGAAAAGCAGGCATTCAGGGAGTGGGGGGTTGTTTATTTGTTTTAATTTGTAATGCTTTATTGAAAGCCACAAGGAAAGTTTGCATATAAATAAATAAAATTCAGTAAGTTTAAAACCAGGTGAAATTTGAGGAAAGGGAATTCCACAACACCACAGGTGAAAATGTATTGGTGGTGGAACTCCTTCCCACAGCTAATGAATGTATTGTTTACATATGAGAGTATATGAAGTCTTGGCATTTCGGGAGAACTACAGATGTCAAAGAGAGGCAACATAATCAGTAATGAACTGTAAATAAAGCAGCACACTTTCCCATGCAGTAGTAGAAGCTGTACACGATAGGATACTTCTCAAGCTTCGATAAGTCAAGCGGGAATAGCTTGATAGGGTATTGCATCATCATAGCTAAATTAATGCTCCTTATGCAGAGGTTGAGGCTTTTTTTGCTTCTTAATGATCTATCTATGCATCTTATATTTATGAACTGTTGCTTCACCATCATCAGGCAACGAAGAAACTTCAAAAAACTTCTCAGTCTGTTGAAAGAGTTATAAACAACATGAGAAAATTTAATGTAATAGCTTTGTGTTGCTGAGTTGGCTAGCCTTAGACATCCCTGGTGATTGAAGTGAGGCAAGGCTTTGGCTGCAGGGATTCATACATCCAGGCTTAGAATATATTCAACATGTTTGTTCTATTAAGATGCATATATGACAATTAATGGCCAATCCTGTGGGATGGCCTAATGGAATCGTGTAGCTGGCACAGGGCTGTGCCAACAAATGTGCCCCTTTCACTGGTGCAAGGGCACCTCTGCCAGAGGAGAAGGCAAAGGCATCAGCAGCAGGCCACTCCTCAGCTCCAAGGCAGTGACACCCAGAAATTAGGGGTGCCATGGAGCTGCCCTGGTGTCCTATCAGACACTAGAGTGTGTGTGTGTGTGTGTGAGAAAGAGAGAGAGAGAAGGGGTGGAGTAGGATGTTTCCAGGAGTGCAGCCAACATTAGTTGTTCATCCTGGGATTGAAGGCAGGTATGGCCTGGCGTTTAGACTTATGCCACCCTTTCGGATGGTGTAAGTCCATTTAGCCCTATGGAGGACTTTCCAGCAACAGATTTTTTCCTTGCATTTTTTGCCTCCCCAAGCTGCCGGAAAGCCTTCTGAAGGGGTGGAGCAGCATGTCAGCGGGACCATCTCTGGCCACCTTGGGCTGTGGATTGGGCTGTAAGTTTAACCTGTAATAATTAAAAAAAAATCCTAGATATTTTTTGGAAGACAAGACTGATTACGCAACATGTGTCAGTGCAACCAACAAGAGAGGATAATCAACAAACAATTAAATAGAATTTGGGTTGTTGAACCAACCAGAAGCAAAGCAAAAGTGTTAATATTAATGCAGAATTACGCAGTAGGATCCAACCCATAGTAGTACAGACTACAATCCCCTATAATTTATCCAAGTAACTTTCTGAAGCCTTTTGTACAATACAGTCGTATTGCCTGCATAGAAAAGCCACCTTGAATCATTCCGTTTTGTATAATTTATGGAAAGCCAGTACAGTGGGAGCCTTTCTGACCTTCTCAGATAGGCCATTCCATGAGGTAGGAGGTACGATGGAGACGTCACATGTATGGCAGTTGATGATTTTGCCCATTTGCAGGTTGGCTTCTGCAGAAGACTGCAGATTCACAGGAGGAGAAAAGGTCTCACAGATCCAAAGTCATGAAGGGCTTTGTGGTAGGGACAATACTTTACATTAAGCCTGATAATTAAGTTAACTGGTAGAGTGACTGTAATGCTCCATCTGTGTTCTGATAATCACCAAGCAGTGACATTCTGCACCAGCTAGGATTTCCAGATTGATTTTGAGGAGAGACCAATGAGAGTGCATTACAGGAACCTATTCTCAGTGTCATCATGTCATAGATTTCGGTGGGCAGGTCAGCCTTCTCAAGATATGCCATTAATCACAGCAACCAGGCAGAGGACCTCTGCTGCTTCACCAGGAGACTTGGATAAGGATATATTACTTGGATAAGGATATATATAACTATGTATCATCTGGATATTGATGACCCTCAAAACTATGAATGATTTGGTCTAAGGACTTGAAGAGGAAAGCCAGCAAAGCCATCTCCATCCCATAGCCTAGTTTGAAATTAGGCTGGAAAGTGGATAGAGCATTTGAGTTTTCACAGACCTGGCATTTTAGATGCTATAATGCACTGATACTTGTGTCAGATCAAGAAAATGTTAAAGTGCTCATTTGATTACAATGGTAAATCCGTTGTTCAATCTTGATCTTCTTCGTGTATTTTCTTATATGTTATTTTTTTAAACTATTAAAACATGCATTCTGGCTCCAAAAACTGCAACATTTCTTTTCTTTTACGAAGAACTCAAATTCTATATCAAATGAACTAAACTAATAAGTCCACACTGCAATTTAACATCACTTTCATTTCAAAGCAATCTGTATGTGAAAGTATACTGCAAAAATACTGTCTTTACAAAAATACTGCAAAAGTAGAATCATAGTTGGAAAAGACCACAAGGGCCAACAAGTTGAACCCTCTGCCATGTAGGAATACACAATCAAAGCACTCCTGATTATGTCAGGAAAGAATACTGTAAAAGTAAATACTGTCTTTACTTTTCACTGAATTTAAGAATACATTTCTCCTCATAGTGTCCTTCTCAGAAATTGCTGTCTTAAAATGCGGATCATTTGTTAGGATTAAATGTTATGTGATCACATGACTTGCAGATTTATTAAACCACAGTTTGTGCATTGCAAAACAAACATTGTAACCACTTTCTGGTGTTGATGACTCTTCTGAAACAGTTTATGTATTCTTGGTTAACTTTTATTGACTGCTAGTTTCAAATATAGCTTGTTATTCTTTGTAATGCTTAGATCTGAAGTAAAGAAAAACATTCCTTGTATCTGGAAAGCCAGAGAGCAACTTTGGACAATAGACTAAATAAAGCATCAACAGAAGTTGGTTTAGATATGTTGCTTAGTAGTTGGAAGACATGTAACCCTTCATTGCCCCCCATACACGCACACTGCAGCAAAATTATGTTGCTAGTTAATAACTGGTTATCCTCATCCATTCTTCTCTTAAAGTGTGAAGATACATCCTTCTAAGTTCACTGAAGCCTGGGATGGCATTGTTAGACAGCTAAATGCAGTAATTTTCAAAATAAATATTTAGATTTTAGTTCACTTGAATAAATACAAACACAGCAGTAATATGATGTCTCCCTGGTATAAAGATAGTACACCACCTGCTTTTTAAGAGGTGTGTGAGGTGTAGCCAAATTAGACTTGACTTGTGTATATTTAGAGTGAAAGCAGCCATTGCTTTTTCATTCCAGTAGTGTTTGGAGCTTCCTGTTCTCCATCGGAAGAATGTAACATAGGAGGTTTTTACATCATGCCCAACATCATCTCCAGTTGATTCAAATTAGCTTCCTTACCAAGCAACTGAAAAACAGCTGGTATAAAAACATTGAGATGGATGGTGGTAAGCCAGACATTACAGTTCTATCAACCAAACCTTGTTTCCATATACCGTGTTTCCCCGAAAATAAGACAGTGTCTTATATTAATTTTTGCTCCCAACGATGTGCTATGTCTTATTTTCAGGGGATGTCTTATTTTTCTGTGTTCTGTTCGTCGGGCATGCTTCCAAACAAAAACTTTGCTACGTCTTACTTTCGGGGGATGCCTTATATTTCACACGTCAGTAAAACCTCTACTATGTCTTATTTTCAGGGGATAGGCCCTTTCCGCACGGGCCATTTGCGCAGTAGCGCCGTCCTGTGCGGCCTTGAGCTGCGTGAAGGTGCCGCTTTCCACCTCCCTTCCCAAGGGAGGTTTTTTGAAAGCGGCGCCTTTGGCGTCAGTCTGGAGGGCTGCTGAGACCTGCCCACACTGCCCTTTGACCCCTAGAGGTTTGAGGGCAGCATGGATGGGTCCCTGCAGCCCTCCAGACCGACACTGGAGGACGAGGTGAGTGGGGGGGGGACACAGAAGAGGCGACTCCATGTGGAGCCGCCTCTTCTGTGCTGGCCTCCGCAGGGGCCGCTCGCACGCTCCCGTGAGAACGGCCCCCTCCCCTCCACCGGCATAATTTCTGCCGGTGGAGAGGCGCCCTTTCCGCCGTGCGGAAAGGGTCTTATATTCAGGGAAACAGGCTAGGCTGATGGAAAGCCTTGTTTCAACTAGAATAATGAAACAGATAGAGAATAGCCCTTGTTATTCTCAGCATGGCCCTGACAAAGGAACTTCTGTCTTGAAGAATTTTAGGATGTAAAACTGTTTGTTCGATTATTTATTTATTTATACATACATTGGAATCAATTTAGGGATAAAAACAGTATAAAACTTTAAAACAACACAAACGTGAGGGCTAAAATAAATCAGATGGCAAATTCATCTTTTTTAATAAAGTTTTTGATAAAGTTCTTTACTGGGATAAACCTAGCAGTTGCAGGATAAATCGACCCCTTGTTTTATGGGATGAAGGGCAGGAATAAACAGCTTCAGCATTGGAGGAAAATAAACTGAATTGTCCAAGTGTCTGTATGGGGACCGGTGTGATTCTTTTTGAATGTAAGCAGTGTAGGGTCAACAATAAAGAATCAAAATCATTGGATGACACCAACCTTAATGGTGAAAAACTGTGAAGAGCTCCAAAGTGATCTCTCCAAATTATCTGGCCAACTGGGTGGATGGGAACTGTATGTCAAAGTGTAAAATGATGCACACTGTGGTAGTAAACTTTAGCTTCATATATGTGCTAAATGAAGTCTGAATTAACTGTAATTATCTAAAATAATCTGGGGTTTGTTACTGGAAAAGTCAACCATGTGCTGTGCATGTCAAAGATAAATTCAGAGTTTAGGATTATTGGAAAAAGAGATGAAAATGAAACATCAAATAAATGTATAACTGCCAATATGAAACTATGTGGAGTAGCCACATTAGGAATATAGTGCACCGTTTCCATGCATAGTTATAGAATTCCCAACTACAAGGGTAGCCATGTTGATCTACAGTAGAACAGCAAGATTGTTGGGGTATAAGTTTTTGACAGTCAAAGCTGCGTTCAACCGATATCTGACAAAGCAAGCATTAACTTTTAAAAGCTTATACCCTGAACATCTCATTGGTCCCTAATGTGCTATTAGACTCAAATCTATAATTTTTGTAGTGTGAAAGTACTTAATAGAGGAGGTGTCCCCAGCCTTTTTGAGCCTGTGAGCATC
This sequence comes from Sphaerodactylus townsendi, assembly GCF_021028975.2. Lineage (NCBI taxonomy): Eukaryota > Metazoa > Chordata > Lepidosauria > Squamata > Sphaerodactylidae > Sphaerodactylus > Sphaerodactylus townsendi. Next base: position 37,428,936 of record NC_059435.1, read on the forward strand.
ATGAGAATTCTGACATGCCATGGTGGACACAGCCACAAAATGGCTGCCATGAAATGGTTACCACCACAGAAGGCAGAGCCACTATAAAATGGCTGCTGTGGTTTCCTTCAGTCACACAGGAAGATCTCTGTGCTGTGGTGTCAGCTGCTGCTCAAATACAGCCAATTGACTTTTCAATGGCTAATCAGAAGTCCTGCTGGGCAAAAACCACGTGACGGCAGCCACTTTTTGAAAAGACTTGGTAGGCACCATGTTGGATACATTGTAATAGAAACATCATTACCCATAGCAAAAAAACTATCCGTTTTTTTTTTATTTTGGTAAGCTGGTTTCCAGGATTCTGCTGTGTTCAAAAAAACTTCAAAGAATTCTTGACTTGCAAGGGAGATTGTACAAAAGTAGTACATGTAAACTACAGGCAGTAATATCTGTTATTTTCAATATGCTGAAAAATTGCCAGCTTCTTGCTTAAAAATACTGGTTTGACCTCTTCCACTATTTTTATAAAACATTTCTATGCTGACTTTTCCTCTTTGTAGGGTCCCCAAGGAAGTGAACATCAAAACATTTCAACAATAAAACAGTAAAGTAAAATATATGTTTTATTGAATTGTTTATTTTATATATAAATACAAATAAGGAGGAGGGCTGATAACAGTTACTAGAGGTATGCCCACCCCCATCCACCAAGTGAGAGTCTGCTTCTGGTGGAGAAAGAAGATTTTTCTATGATGGACAGGAACGCTTAGTAGAAAGAAATATTCGGTTCCCACATCATGACTTCTTCTGAGGTTACCTAGCTTTTCTTCTAGAAAACCCTGGTACCAGTACCGGTACTATCAGTAACTGAGATTTCTGATTTGATGAGTTCATACCAATCCTGAAATCATGAAGTCTTTTTCTAACGACTCATCTAGTTTTTGCATTGTCATAGAACTTCTAAGGGCTGTTGATACATGGGGACTGCTCAGAGTAGCACCCCATGATGTCCAAAGGCTACTGGTAGAAGAAACAGGTCAGGAGAGATGATCTGCCCATCCCTGTTTATCATCACAGCTTGTCTCTGACACTGCACATCAATGACTTAAATTTTGGTGTGGAATGCAAAGACAAAATAAAAGCATCCCTTCTCTGTGTTACTTCCTACTTCCTAAGGTTTATCTATGAATTAAGACATCTGACAGATGAAGTCTAAAGGGTGGAGCTGGCTCAGCATTAATATCTATTAAAACATAAATGGGGCATTGCAATTTAAAAATGCAGAAATGTCCAATTTCCACTAACTAGGTATGGCTTTGGAAGATTCTTCTTAAAAGTTTGTATCAGACTTGCCTATAAAATCTTGTGAAACATAGCTCATGTGAAGATAGGATATTTTCTGTTGTCAGAAACTACCTTTGCTGCTAACAAAACAGGCAACAGTTGTGTCTGGGGGGACTTCTTATCAATTACGTTTGATAAGCCATCTGTGACTTTTCTCAGACATGGGGATCTGCCAGCCATAATGTGTATCTTTTGTAACCTCATGAACTGTAATCCACTCTGTGTTGGGCTTTGAATATTGCTGCCCATCTCCTGAATGTGAAGGAAGGCTGAATCAAACAGAGATAACTTTTCCGTGGCTGCATCTGTTGTCTGCTGATTTCTGTATTGGTTTATTGCACTGTTTTTAATTTTAAAAGTCCTTTGCTGTTTGTGCCTCATATATTGCCTTTTTCTGGAGGAGCCCTTCTGAAAAAGAACACATGAAAAGAACATACACAAAAATAAGTTATAAGAGCAGGCCTTCCGCTAACGTTTTGAAATATAGCTTCTATTACTTTTTGTTCTCCTTTAGAAAGATTGGGAAGGCAGTTGAGATAACACAATTCTATCTCTTCAGCTGTTATTTATTTTTAGCCTTGGCTATTTTAGTTCTACCTGATCATCAATATGTTTTAGAACGCACTGTTTTAAGATACTAGTATTATGCAGTAATTTATTTTTGCTTAGTTTTTTTAGCATGGCACAATATGTTTAATATAAATTCATTTTCACTACTGCCTAGCATTAAATGAAATCTTCAACTAATCAATGGGGCTATTCCCTGCAATTTCAGTTTTAAACAAGTGCCTGCCTGTCTTAATTTTATTTGGTGGTTGGATTAGAAAATCATTGTCTAGAATGGTTGCTAAGATTATTATACATTTAATTCAATGTCAGTTTAACATGCAGGTTACCCTACATGGTGTAAATAAAGAATGTAGTATGTAAGGATAACATGAAGAACTTACAATGGCACTCTAAGAAGAATATCCAGTGGGATTAGAAGGGCTTTGCTTAGGATGCCACCATTTGTTTTGTTTTGCTTCACCCTTGTATGAAGCTGATACATTGTGGTTCCACAGTGAGGACACTGATCTCAGAATTGGCTGTGTTTACTTGTAAAATCAGCTTGCTTGTTTGTTTATTGCAAAGGGTGCAAAATGAGAATCTAGAGATGGAGGAACAGGCTTTATTGGGGAGAGGAAAGAAAAGGAACCAAGAATTTTGACAGATGGTTCAGAATTGTCTATGGCTCAGATTTGGCATAGTTCAGAATTGGCTATGGTAACTTGTGGAATAGGCTTATTTATTTATTTGGTTGTTTATTGAAAAGGGGCAAATTGAGAAGTTATAGATGTGGAAACAGACTTTATTGGGGTGATGGGGAAGAGAAGGAACCAATAGTTTTGACAGATTGTTCAGTAAACGTCCCTTTTATTGAGAATTATGAAAAGCTGCTTAACACTGCTATGTCATTAATATGGTACATTAAAAGGTTACTGTCAAGATAATGTTTCAGTTTTCGAAATTGACTCTAAGGGTTTATGGGCAGCACTCTTAATATTCTGTTGAGAAGATAAGGTATCTTTTAACTTGCCACTTGACAAAATCATTATGTTGTTACAGGGCTTCTCTTGGAGAGCTTGATTAATGTTAAAGCATAAATAAAACCTGATTTGAAAATAAAAGGTAAATTAGACTTGAACTGCTTGTGGCAAGCCTAATTTAACTGATGCCAACTTATGTGCAAGGTGATGGTGTGGAAATAGTGTAAGAGCAGTGTAAAATTAACCTTGTTTCATTCTTTCAATGTCTTCTTTCCAAACATGCCATTTACAAACCATATTTTACTATGAGCTGAGTAAAAAAATAAGTCCTTAGTTGAAATGCAGTTAGCATTCATAATCTAGATACCATGTTTTTGCATATTTGTGAGATTTCCAATTTTTTTAAACAAAACGTTCTTAACTCTTTGAGAAACTGGTAAGCAAGCTCTGTGTGTGAAAGGAATATTGTGTCTTGCACAATCCTGCTTACCCTGTATAAACAGTTTTTGACATCTGTCTTTATACTTTTCGAGGAGAGGAAGACTTTGTTAAAAGAACCATTTTTATATAGCAGTCACCGTTTCAGTCTTGCTTTACCTGTATTATGAAAGCAGATGGTCTGCATGTCTTTTGAATATTTATAACTATCAACAATCTCTTGCTATTCACCCTTAGGCTTATGAGATGTCAGGACTGTTCTAGTTGGGAAAAAATCATCTTGGGTGTTTACAGAAAGAGGATTACATTAAGCTGAAATGACTATACATTTTCCAGTTTAATATTTGTCCATCAGCTGTTTAATCGTATTTAGATAATTGTGTAAATAAGTCGTTGTAGCCCTTGCCCCCTCGACTGCTCAAGCTTGAAGGCTTTAAACACCAATGAGCCAGTTGTGTAAATGCTGCTTCCTGTCTTGTTCTAACATTCAGAAAAGGGTTAAGAAAGTTTTTGGCTGAGATAGCTAGAAAGAGCACATTTCACACACACACACACACACACACACACACACTAGCTTAATCGCTTTACCTAGGTCTGTATGATTGTCTCGAAGAACATCTGTCCCTGAAGTTACCTGCTTGCTTTTGTTCTGTGTTACTATTGCAGTAGCTGTGTTCTTTGAGACTGATCCTTAGAGCCTGATCCTTTCTGAACAATTTGTGTATAATACTTAAGGTATAAACCTTAAAAGAAGGAATTTGGGGACAGGGCAGGACAAGTTTGCACAAGCTTGTTTGGACTCAAGCAAGTCACTGATGACAGATTTTACAGTGGCTTGTTGATTTGGTAGCAAAGCATGAGCAGTTTTGGTTTAGATGATGGAATTGAAATGATTAATGTTTTTTGTTGTTTCACAGAAAGAACAACAATGCACTTTTAATCATAATTATAAACCATTTCTGGCCTGCCTGAGTACTTACAGGTCATAGTCAAGAAATGTCATCTTGAAAACTGTTCTATTGATTGATGAAGAATAGATAAGGTCTGAAAGGTTTTCTCACATTTAGAGAGAAACCTTATCTTCTGGCCTACTAGGCAAGAAGTATAAATGCTGTCAGAGATGGTTGAATTCGTTATGTCACAAAGTTACTTGCGTACCACCTTATGTCATACTTCATTAGAGGATAGGAATCCAAATTTGGGATACATTTTTAAGCTGTCTAGATGAACCAGAAATGAACTTTAAAAAAGAAATTTAGTCCTTAGTGTCACATCGTTATGGAAGATATTATAAATAATGCATTTGGTTGGAAAAGAAAACTCAGGCTATGGCAGATGGTATCATCCCAAAGTAGTGGGGCTTTTGCAAAGGTGGCACCATTTCAGATCATATCTTCATCAGACTCTGAGAAAAAGAACTAAAAGTACTGTGCATGTATAAATTGGGTACATTTGGATCTTAGAGATGCATACAAACTCAAGTAACCTTGCAGGAGATATGAAGATATAGAGCTTTCTGTCTTTGGTTTTAAATGAATTGTCAAACTTGTCAAAAGTTTTTCTGTTTCCGAAAGGGCAAAAGCTGTCACTAAAAGAACTAATTTCTGACATTGCAACATGCTATATTTTATGCTAGTTCTGCTTTCATGGGTATTTATAAACTATATAGCTTTAGACATTCTGAACAAAATAAATATCAGAAACCTTTAGCTTGAAGCTACGGTTGCCAGTGCCAGGTTGCAGAGTTCCTGAAGACTTGGGATAGAGCCTGAGGAGGGCAGGGTTTGGCGAGGGAAGGACCTCGGGGGCGGGGGAGAGGGGGAATAATAGACAGTGGTGGTGAACCTTTGGCACTCCAGATGTTATGAACTACCATTCCCATCATCCCCTGCCAACATGGCCAATTGGCCATGCTGGCAGGGGCTGATGGGAATTGTAGTCCATAACATCTGGAGTGCCAAAGGTTCGCCACCACGGCTATAGAATTTGCCCTCCAAAGCAATTTTAAAAACCTGCAGAATGCTCATTTCCTTGACAATTAATTTTTGTTATAAAGCTTGGTGTCACCCAGTAAAGCTGATGGACAATTTAGGGCAAACAAGAAGTATTTCTTTACTCAACATGTAAATTGTGAACATCACTGCCAGTAGATGTAGAGATAGCCACAATAGATAGCTTTTTAAAATATTGGATTTATGGGGAATTGGCCCATCAGTGACTACTAGCCATAATGACTAAAATTAACTTCCACGTATGCTATCACTAAAGCTCTGAATAACAGAGCTAAATGGCAACATTGGCATAAGGCCTCTATTTCCTGTTTGTTGGGCATCCAGAACAACTTGTTGACTACTATGCTCAACTGGTCTGATCCAGCAGGGCACCTCTTTAGTTACTACAACAAGGAGTCTTTTTTTTGTAATTATGAAAACAGGAGTCAAGGCCGAAATCAGCATAACCTGAGGTGGGGCAGTGCCAAGAACTCACCTTGCTAATGCTGCACCACCCATGCTCCAAGCTGCTTTCACTGCTAGTGTGACTAGGGAAAGGGCTGTAGGCAGTTCAGGTGACTGTGAGCATTGGTGGTGGTGAGAGGGCTCACAAGCAGGCAAGGGAAGGATACACAGGCAAGTTGAAGACCTGTGGATAGGTGGAAAAGAAGGAGGGTGTGAGAGAAGGTTGTAGAAGGGGGCAGGGGTCACTGTGAACTGTCAGCTCAGGGCCCACCAAAACCTAGAACTGGCTCCGGTAGGACTGATGTACATTCAAATATTAACATATTTTTGTTGATGTGGAGGGAAGCAATACCAAATCACCTCTTGCCTTGAAAATCCTGCAAGGTTGTCATAAGTCATCTGTGACTTGACAGCAAAAAAAATATTTGGAAAAATATGCAACTACTGTTTAATGTTCACAATTTTTAGTTATGCTAGTATCCAGCTTCTGTTGTCGGTGAAAGAGAATAATAAAAGGTCAAATAATGGGCATCCAAACATTCCTCCTTACTGCATATATTGTGGCCAGCATGGACTAATGATAAGACTAGTGCCAGCAAGGAAAAAAACTCTTCCTTTACCATCCCTTGTCCAACTGCTGCATGACTGCTGCTGTTGACCCAGTTGACCTGACCAGGCAGCAGGTCAACAGGTGAAGTTTCAGTACCCCAACCTCTCTTGGAGAGAATGTCTTACATGTGTGTGTAATGGTCCATAAAGTATGATAGGTTTTTCTAAACAGTGCAGCAATAACTCTGGTAATGCATCATTTTTTTCCAGGAATCCTATGCTTAGTATTTCTGTCAAATATAGTAGCACAAATGCCTAAGATCTAAAGAAACTCAATATGGTGTTGAGACTAAAAATATTACCCATCAAATAATATAAAAACTTCTTTTGTTAAACTATTCTGTAATACAGATGATCCCCCCCCTTTTCTTTTCAGAGTATGATTTCTTCCATTGTGAACAGCACTTACTATGCAAATGTCTCAGCAGCAAAATGTCAGGAATTTGGGAGGTGGTATAAACATTTCAAGAAGGCGAAAGATATGATGGGTAAGCAAAAAGATAAGAGCTAAACTACTGGTAACTATATGCTTATGTTTTAGCAAACTTTTAAACTTGATGTGAATTCTGGAACAGCAGGATTCTTAGCCTGATGAAATCTCTGTACGTTTTTTAAAAAGTTTGATTCTTTAACTGTTTTAGATATATCAAGGAAGGAGGGGAAAAAAGCAGTCAAATCAGTACTTTAAAAAGTTTGATTCTTTAACTGTTTTAGATATATCAAGGAAGGAGGGGAAAAAAGCAGTCAAATCAGTACTTTAATAATGTAGATGCTTGGCTTTTTAAAATGTAATGCTTATAAATATGAGTCCCTGGGCATCTTTAATTTTCTGTTACTTAGGCAAAATGTTTTTACTTTTTTTTTGGATATTAGTTTAAAACCTTTTCAGCATTTGACTACTGGTTCAACAGGTGTAGTTATCCGAAGTGAAAGTAAAATAGGTTATTATGTATTCAGATTGGTGGCCAGGAACCTGCATGCTCTGTGAGAATGGAAATGTTGGCAAACTTACGGTGAGCTCACACATGCATTCTGTTATAGATCACTGCAACATTAAGCGATGGCTTGATTGAGTGAAACATCTCTCTCCGCTCAAATTATGTACAGAGCTTCTGTTAGTGTCTTATTTTTCCTTCATACACTATTTTTCCCAACATACATTTATCATCACGTGAATGGGTATAAAATCATAGTACTCTCTGAAACTTTTTTCAGCCATTCCTCCCTGAATATGGAACAGTGGAACCTGTGAGAATGAAAACGTGTGGCCAACTCAACTTTACCTAGCAAACCTGCAATCCAACCACAGCAAGAGTGGTCACTAGCACTAAAAGCTGTAAATAATTTCTATCCTGATTCTCACAGTCATTTATCCAAATGTTCCTTTTGTTTAAAGATCCTGAGAAAGGAAGATATGTTTAAATCTTTGACCTAATTCTAAGAATGCATGTATGAACCAGCCCTATATTAAACCAAGTGGCTGTTTAATATACAGAAAATAACTTTAGGTGTGTTTCAACACCTAAAGGAAGGAATCTGGTGGAAAAAAGTATATTTTGAGTTCTGATCAGGATAAAAAGAATTGTGGTGATGTTGTGGTTAGGGTTTTACATAAATTCCGATCTGTAAGTAGTTTTTGCTGTCATTTATTCCCAAGACCAGATGTGCACGGTGAGTTTGCCAAAGCTCTTGAGAGACTGTTGTAGAATTTTACTCCTATTAGTTTTGCTATTAAAAATATGCATTTCTTTGTACAGCCATGTTTTTATTAACTCTGTACTTTTAATAATAGCATGCTATGCACAGTGTTTATAAATGGGGAAAAATTACTTTTACTTTGTCCAGCAAAACAATATTAAATGAATTGAGCTAGTTGGAATACAGCCAACAGTTAAAATTTGGCCAGTCATTACAATACTGCTACTTCAGAATTCTGTACTTGTACTCATTCAAAGTCTTTATGATAATACCAAGCAGTATTTCAAGACAAATAATTAAGCATTTAGGTAGATTATCACTCAGGACACTGTAGGATGTCCAGTGTTTTAGGTCATAGGATGTGATCATTAGTTGAAGGTTTTAAGGTTGTTGGTGTTAAGTGCAGTGATACTTACAGCAGCAATGGCGAACTGATGACGCACGTCAACAGTGATACACCACAGTGTTTTGGGTGACATGCCAGAATTCACCAACATCTGACAACAATTGATTTTGTTTTACTTGTATTTCATTTTTATAATAATTTGATGTTTCTTTATATAATACAAAGCACCATGCATGATCAGACTATTTAAAAAAAAATGAATATGTAAAGAATTGTTTCTCTTTTGTTCGGGGGCCACACGGAGTCAAGTTAGGCATTTTCCAAATATTTGACATGGCTAGCCCAAAAAGCTTGCCATTACTGAATTATAATCTGTTTAGGAAGTAAATAATTTTCAAAAAGCAGTTTTCTAGAAATGAAATTGTGGATAAAACATTTAAGAATGTTGGATATTTCAGTGCATAATGTTGTATTTTTACTTATTCTTTTATGACAAACAGAATAAGGTTATAAGAATTCATGACAACTGAAAAAGCTTTACATTTACTATTTCACTATTTCATCCAAGTGAAGAATATCTCTCATTTTTTTCTCTTTAGCTGAAATGGATAGCCTTTCTGAGTTATCCCAACAAGGTGCCAACCACGTCAACTTTGGTCATCAGCCAGTCCCAGGGAACACAGCTGAACAGCCTCCATCCCCTGTTCAGCTTTCTCACAGCAGTCAACCATCAGTTCGGACCCCACTTCCAAACCTGCACCCTGGACTTGTATCTACTCCTATCAGTCCTCAGTTGGTGAATCAACAGCTGGTCATGGCCCAGTTGCTCAACCAGCAGTATGCAGTGAACAGACTTCTAGCCCAACAGTCCTTAAATCAACAGTACTTGAACCATCCTCCTCCTGTCAGCAGATCCATGAACAAGCCGTTGGAGCAGCAGGTCTCAACAAACACAGAGGTGTCTTCCGAAATCTACCAGTGGGTGCGTGATGAATTGAAACGAGCAGGAATCTCGCAGGCAGTTTTTGCACGTGTGGCATTTAACAGAACTCAGGTTAGCCTTTTCTTTTAAACAGCAAGATTGATTTTTCTGCATCCCCTCCTATTCCTTATTTTTTATTTGAACTAAATTAGACAGTTTACAGAGGAATCCTGTACATAGTTACACCCTTATGAGCCCTTTGACTTCAGTAGACTTAGGAAGGTGTACGTTTACTTAAGACAGCACTGTTGGATTTGTCATGATAAGTAACCAATGATACAAAATTGGTAGTCATTTCAGCTGTGGTTCCAACCATAGTTACTTAAAAGTAATCCAGATAGTGTTGAACACTCTCATAATTTTATGGTATACTAATCATTGCTTGGAGAAGCAAGTAGTTAAGAAGAGCAATATTTTACCAATTCTTTTAAAGTACTTTCTGTCTGCAAACAGTTTGCTTTGTTTTTGAGTATTAGAAGAATATTTTCAAAGTATTACAGCTGTCGCCTTATTCACGTGTTAGGCAAGTTGCCTATTACATTTTGGAAATCACAGGTTACAACCTGGAGAATTTACATTGGCTGTCAAATACTGATGCCCAGTCTGCTGTTGGGTTCTGTTAATAGCAGATGTCATCAGTATTGTTACAGCCAATGGTAAATTCTCCTGTTTGCGGCATGCAACCCTAATAGTTGCATGTGAAATTTGCCATGCGCTTAAAATGAGGAGGATGCATTATGGAATCTAGTAAGAAACAGGGTATGTGATGTGACAGTGGCATTCTCTTCCAACGAATCAAAGATCCATTCTGCACATTGCAACCTGTGATATGTTTGTGTATGCCATTTAGACTTGGATTGCACAAGTATTGCAGGTATTTTGACTAGTTTTCCTCAACTGAGTGGTGATTAATGGTTTGATTCCTATGCCTCTTCCCTGGTCATCGTTGAATATTCCCCTTATGTATCACAGAATGTAGGAGTATTCATGAAGCTAAAACATGTAGAAAACATCGACAAGACTACGCTGTCTTACTGCAATAATATTTTTCCATTTTCTGTACCCATTAGACAAATCAGACAAAGGGAATAGTGAACAATACTGAAACAGCGACGCTTTTCCATCCTGGCAAAGTTGATTGCACAAACTTACAGGAAAAATAGCTGTTAAAATAGACTATACAAATATAGTAAGATGGTAAGGTGCCATCAAAGCTTCATAATAAAATGTAAAAAGCACCATACTTTCATTTTTATAATTTAAAAAAAAATTAAAAATAAAAGTGCAGAGTTACAAAAAAAATTATAAAAAGACAACAAAACCATTTCAAAGTCAGAAATGCCCATCTAGGATTTAAAATCAGATAATTAATAAGTCCAATATTTATATGGGTTTTCCCAGAAAAAAGTTAGAATTGGAATACTTTCCACAAAAATATCTAGTGTCCTGAATAGAACACAATCTGATTTTTAACGGCTATATGTTATATTTCAAGTATGTTATGTTGAAAAATGTTCAAAGCTTTATGTGGAAATTATTGCTATTGGAAAAAGACTTAAATTTTTTAAAGACAATATAGCATGTTCTTCCCTTACATCGCTTAAATTTAAGAAAAAAATCTGAAGGCATTGAAAACTATTGATAAACTAGTTTTAGCACATCCAAAGAACTATCCATGATCTGCCCATAGAAGTGTTTGTCCATTCATCCTTTTCAACAGAATTTAACTCTAATCCACAGTAGCTACTGAGGCACTTTATCATTTGCTTTACTTGTTAGTTCCTTATTCTTTCCCCACATATAAGTAATTACCAGCCTGAAACTCCTAAGCTTGCCTGGTTACTGTACTGGCCATGAAACCACTCACTGATATTAATTTTATAAATCTTTAGAATTAGACTTTTTTTTGCATAAAACTTAAGCACCAGAAAATTCTGTGCCCCACATTTCTGTTGTAATCTTTGCAACTCCAACCCACCATCCCATTTCAAACCATAATATTTTTTTGGAAATTCTACTGAAGTTGCATCCAGATGTGTCCTTTAAGAGTTTGGTTTTTTTAAAAAAAAACTTCCTGTACTCACTTTGGAAAGCTCCCCCCACCTCACCTTATTGTGATTTCAGACTACCAAAACATACCAATGCAACTGCAAATGAATTTCACCTGAACACATGCAAATGCACTTCATCTCCCTCTCACCTCAGAGGAGGACAAAACACTTGCCCAGCCACACAAAACAGTCCATACTGTGCCACTGAGAGAAACACATCTTACTGTGATATTCCTGTGAAGATGCCAGCCACAGATTTGGCAGAAATGTAAGGAGCTAAAACTACCAGATCATGTCCACACAACCCAAAAAACCCACAGCAGCCAGTACAGCGATATTTTTTTTTTGGGGGGGGGGGGGCATTTTAATGCTTATCTGTAGCTATATTACACTAGCATATGAGATCTGAAAGATTAGATCTAGAAAGGATTAGAAGTACCTTTAAAATAAATGTACTCCCAGGAGCTGATTCTTAATTTGCAGAGAAATTGGCAGCTAAGTCAAACATATCTGAGCCAAGTTAAACTTAATATATATTTCAGAATATGGAAATTCCTCACATTATCAAATGCAATTTTGAATAAAAATGTTCAAGGACAAAAAGAAAAGCAGGGGGAAAAGGAAAATGTTGTGATGATCTACTTTTAAGGGTTGACTTTTTTGTCAAATCAGAGTGGCCACAAAATCTTCAAATTCGTTTTAAATATAAACTGTCTACTAATGCACAATTATCCTATGCTGTAATAATTTCATGTTGGAAGTTGATGGCACATGCATTTATTAATGCATACCTGAATAATTAGCACAGTCATCATCCTTGTGACTTCTAGAACAATACTGTTGTGAGATCATATAATACCCAAAGTACACTGTTTAGTTAGGAGCAGCAGTGGCGTAGGATGTTAAGAGCTCGTGTATCTAATCTGGAGAAACCGGGTTTGATTCCCCGCTCCGCCGCCTGAGCTGTGGAGGCTTATCTGGGAAATTCAGATTAGCCTGCACACTCCCACACATGCCAGCTGGATGACCTTGGGCTAGTCACAGCTTCTCGGAGCTCTCTCAGCCCCACCTACCTCACAGGGTATTTGTTGTGAGCGGGGAGGGTCAAGGAGATTGTAAGCCCCTTTGAGTCTCTTGCAGGAGAGAAAGGGGGGATATAAATCCAAACTCCTCCTCCTCTTCTTCTTCTTCTAGTTTAACTGCTTGTTTTGCTTCTAGCACCTTTCCATACTACAATATTTATTTACTGCATTTACATGCAACCTTACCATGCAGATACTCTAGGTTTACATTTTAAAATATAAAAAGAAAAAAAGTTTTAATAACTTTTATACCTACTTTCCCCCTCCCTCTTAATTCTTGGAAAAGGTTCCTACAATATTTTATAGACCGCCCAGAGCCCTTCGGGGGTCGGGCGGTCTATAAAATTCAATAATAAATTAATAAATAAATATTATGGGAAAGTCAATTTTGTATTATTAATTTTTTTTAGTATCTTTACTTTGCCAGGGTCTGGTTTTTATTAGTTAAAGTAGAACAGCCTAGTCCATCAGACTGAGCTTTGGACAATGTCTTTGATATGTCCTTGAAAAAAAATAATTCATTGAACACTGTTAGGATTATTTCCAGCTTTGTGACTTCTTCCTTTGAACAGAAGGAAGAATTTTGGTAATATCACATCTGTTGTACTTTAATGAAATTGGACAGTTGGAAGATAAATTTGTACAGTGTTTCTGTATGTGGCATTGGTGGAAGTTACCAAGTCCGTGTTTTAAAATTTACATTATTTATAGTTCACCTTTCTCACTGAGACTCAAGGTGGATTGCATAATACATGTCTGTGCAATCAGTTGGATGATGAAACAGCTAATAAGCAATGTAATAGAACTAGGGTTGCAGAAATCTGAAACAAGGTGTAAGTCTTAAACATTACGTGTTAAACTTATGTAAGAAATCGTGTTATATAAACAGAAATATAGTGCAGTGAGAGCAACATAAGGCATACAGCAACAGATCCTTCGTATTAATAGTATACTTCGCAATTCTGTTTCTTTTAGTGAAATGTCTTCCTCAATCATTCTGTTATAAATGCCTTCCTAAACACTTCCATGTAAAATAATTTGCAGAAAGGCAGACATATGGGCTCCTCCTGATCTCTGGCAGGCTGTTCCATAGGTGAAGATCCTTACAGAGAATGCACTTGTATTGGCAGTTGATCTTGTCCATTTGCAGGATGGCATCTGGAGAAGGCCTTCTTAAGAAGGCCCTAGTGTCGCAGTTAGGAATATAGAAGGAGACACTATGCAGATATGGAGGTCCAAGAACACAAAGGGCGTTGTATGGGACATTACCTTGAATTGAATCTGGTAACTATTTGGAAGCCAATGAAGTGCCTGCAGAATGAGTGTACAGTGTATGGTGCACCCAATTCCTTATTATAACAAGAGTTGCAGCATTCTGCCCTAATTGGAGTTAGATATCAAGTGGAGTCCTATAAAAATGCATTATAATCTTGTATCAGTGTGACTGTAGCATAGATCCAAGAGGTTAGATGAGTTAAGGTAGGAGGTCATTTTCCAGGCTAAACTACGTTGGAAGAAAGCACTTTTTGTGGTTGCATTAACTTGGTTATAATGCTGGATCTAGTAGAACCTTATGGATGAATCAGCTAAATCCCAACAAAAGTGAGGTGTGATGTCATTCAGGGCCTCAGGCTTCCCAGCCAATGTTGCCTTCATCTGGCTAGACTTCAGGTTCAGTTTCCCACCCATTTCAGGTTCAGCTTTCAGGCATTTAACCACAGCAATCAGGAAGTGATTCAGTGCCTTTACTGATTCCCTAGGGGATTTGTATAGAAAGATTTGGACAATCAAGAACTTTGCCAGGAAAAATAGATGGGTGCAGTTAACAAAACAATGTTAGTTTAATCATCATCATAGTAATAGTAATAATAAACTTACACAAAGCCCCAATAGCATTTGAAGACTAAGAAGGCCAAATTTGATCAATGCTATTACAATATCTGCCAAAATAGCAAACTTTATCAGTGAACTCGGAACAATCTCGTCAGTGCTATCTGTTGAATTTTCGTAGTGGTGTTGGAATCTTAGTGCTCATCCTTATTTGCTCTGTGTCACTGCTATAGTTATTGGTTTAGGCTGCCACTTCCTTGCCAAAAAAAACAAGAATTGGCAGAATTTTCAGAGATAACTACATAAACTGTTCCCAGCACAGCACACCATGATTTTGGTACATGTGTTTTCTAGTGTTCTAGAAAACTGCCCGGGGCTGCAGAGCCTGTACTAACAATCAGAAAAGTTCTAGTGGTTATGTTCCTTTATGCTCCAACCTAATATCTCCTTTTTACTTAAAAAATACATTTCATGTGGTATTAGTATTAAACCTATTCGAAAAAGCAGTGCAGTGTTTTAAAGAACTAATATAAGTTCGCTGTGTTGGAGATTTTATATTGACGTATGTTTTATTTGTGATGTGACTGCATCATACAGGGGCAAAAAAAACTGCTAAAAGTTTGTGGTTTTAAATGTAAAACGTTTAAGTTTTGGGAGGAAGTATGATTTTGTTCATAAAATCCAACCCCTAACATGCATTAGATAATACCCCATAGCTACTGAGATTATTACTCATTTGCTTCTTATATTTATTTTATTATTTATTTATTTATTATTTTTTAATTATTATTATTCATTTATTATTTGATTAAATTTCTATACCTCACCTCTTCGACTCAGGGCCAGTTACAATGAAGAACATACATATATAGCATATATAAGGATGCCAGCAGGCCTAGAGAAAAATGTTGAATCCCTTTAGTAGAATATTATTTACCAGATAAATATCTTTATGTCATGAAAAGCTTGTGGCCCATTTCTACATATTAAACCTCTATCAAAACAATGATATCTAAAACAGATAACAAAGGCTGTTTCAAAGGGGCCAAAGATACATCCACATATAGCAAGCTTTTAGTCCCCCTTTATTTGTTGAGCCATGAAATTGAAGTTGACTAGCCTAGAGGAATTGCTAGTTAAACTAGTGAATGTATTCAGAATGAAGTATCCCAGCCTACTGCATTACATAGCGAGCAAATTTGCTCCCAAGTAATTCTTGATCTGTTCCTCATCCTTATAGACTTCAAAGTCTCAAGGAACAGCAGAGAAACCTATCTGGAAAAGTGTATGTGTAGGGCAGGAGGTGATTTATTTGATTCTGTGTTGCTTTCAGTTTTGTACAAATCAGGATTCTGCCAATGTACATTCAGTAGTTTTAAGGGCACATTGCAGGTTTACATAGATGATCCAACTAGGCTTTCGTGTTTTCCCCCTTCTTTTTCCCACTTTCATTGGCACACTGCTTATTTTCCAGTAAAATGAAGAATGAAGATGGATTATTCAAAATTGATAACAGTAATGGACCATCCTGTAATGTTTTATTGAATTTGAGTTCTGTAAATTATGTGGTGGAGGGAAATTTGCCTGCTTAAGTATAACAGAAATTGCCACTGTGTTCATATAATTCTTCGTAGTGTAATTTAAGAAAAAGCACACTACCCACATCACTGTTTGAATAAAAGGTACAGAGGTGCTATTACACTATCATGACAGCTCTCCTCTTGCTAATAAGCGACAAAGATAAATGTGTCTGCTTATAACTTACTTGGCAGGGCTCCAAACTTGCGGGTGGAGTTTGAAAATAATCTTCCACCTGGATATGAGATTTCAACCCACTGCAGTGGAGACAGATAGCATATGAGGACATTTTGCATATTTGGGGGGAAAGGTATCAGCAGATCACATTTTTCTTCTGAGAGCTTTGAAGTTCCATAAGGCTGATAAAATCTATCTCAATCAGTGATTACGTTCAAAGAGCAGACAAACTGGGGGCCAGACAGGCTATGTTTTAGTGCATATTGGCAGACACTTTAATTTATCTCCCATTTTAAAGAATTCATAATTAGCTTTTGAAAGTGCTGATATTTATTGAACATTTTTGTGCAATTACTAATGAAGTATACTTGCAATGACTTGTAAAGATTTGTTTATTTTTTTGGGATGTGGCTGAGGTTTAAATTGACATCTGCTGTAAGAAAAACGATTGGACTGTTGTACTAGCAAATTTAAGCGCATATCTCTGTGTTTCATGTATGGCAAAAGTCCAGTTAACACCAGCTGCATTAATGAAGTAATTGTTAATATGGCTAGTTATGACATAATCATACTAGCAATATTTATGTATTGTGGTATTTCAAGATTTATAATGTAAATGGCTGATGCTAGCAATGTAGGAGAAATATGGTGGGGTCATATAAATGTAGAACAAGATCTAGGCATTCAAATATATACTAGGGTTCAAAACTGAATGCCCAAAGGCCAAATCTGTACCCATGAAGAATACTACCTAATGCTCTAGATACCTATCAGGCGCAAGGAGAAGGTGACTGCGGCATTTGTGCTCGAGGAGGGGTTGTAACTCAATAGAAGTGCCTCCTCTTTGCTTGCAGAAGATTCCACGTTTAATCCCTGATATTTCTAGATAAAAAGTATCATCAGTAGGTGATGTGAAAGATGTCTACCCTGGAGAGCCACTGCCAGTTTGAGAAGGCAGTACTGTTATTGATGGTAGTCTGATTCAGTTTAAGGCTGCTTCATGGATATACTTACTACAGATTGATAAAAGATGGGGAAGGAAGAACTATTCTCTGATATTTCCTGTATGGGAGAAAGAGTTGAAGGAAAACTGGTTCCTAATATACACTTTATGTACTATTATTCTCAAATGATGCACAGGGACTTATTGGTGTGATCTGATAGAGTACTGCAAGAGATAAACATATTCAATAATTAAAGGCCTCCGAGACATGACACACCTTCTCCAAGGGCAAATAATTCTGGTGTATTTTTTCCATGGGAATGATTGGAACATTCAGTCATTCTTGATGCAGACATGAATAAAATCACACAGCTTTCAGAGATCACTTGTTGTATCTCTGCACAAGTAACTGCACTGGGCATAGTTTCTAATCAAAAGGCATATCCAGAGCAGCAACTCACTCAATCAGAAAGAGTGCTGATTACTTTTTTTTAGAAGACAGGTAATTCTACCATATTTTAGGACTGGCATTGCAGAGTGTCTGCTCAAAAAGACAATATTATAAGTTTGTGAGTATTGCTCTGCCTAGAGTTACTAATCTTAAGGTTGGAATTCTCTGTAATTGCAGCTGATCTCCAGACTACAGAGATCAGTTCTCCCAGAGAAAAGGCAGCTTTGGAAAGCATACTCTGCTGTACACCATAGACTCTAGAACAGGGGTAGGGAACCTGCAGCTCTCCAGATGTTCAGGAACTACAATTCCCATCAGCCTCTGTCAGCATGGCCAATTGGCCATGCTGGTAGGGGCTGATGGGAATTGTAGTTCCTGAACATCTGGAGAGCCGCAGGTTCCCTACCCCTGCTCTAGAAGAAACCAAAGTCCTAGAATGACATTACATCCATCTTGAGCTCATGTCTTTCTCCATATTTATTTACTTCATTTACACACTGCCTTTTCTACCCTATGGGGGTCTTTTCCACAATAGTTCTTTACAACTTATCTTGCTGACAAATACTTCAGTTTTTCTTTTAATTTTGCACCATTTTTTCTCCATTTGGTTCCAAAAACATTTTCCCTTCATTTTTCTTCCATTGTTTACCTGAGCTCTTTTACCAATTTTTTTCCTGAGCCTGCTTTCCTTGAGCATGGGATCATGTTGAAAGTCTTTATTTCTCCACCCCACCAGTCACCTGGCTGTTACTTCCTCTTCCTCTTCCTCCTCCATTGTCAAAAGGCTTTAATTTTTTTCTCTTGATCATATCAAACTAGCAGTACAGCACTAAGACAGAGATACAAACTAGCATGGTTGATTGGATCAGTTTTATTAATTTCACATAGAACTTGCAGTCTTAAGGTTCAAGCAAACTAGCATGGTCAATTGGATCAGCTTTGTCAAACATTAGGTCAGAGAACAATTTTGAAGCAACGTGCAACTGGAAGAGTACTAGGAGTATTTGCTGAATGTAATCGAGGTTGTTTTCCTTCAGGAACCTGCTCCAGGAGCTTTTTGATTCCTATTTTTAATTGGTACTTCGCAATAGTAGAAATGGTGGCTGAGACATTTTGAATTGCAGCTTCAACATGTAACTGTGCAGTCACACTAGAGTGCCCATACAAAATTTAAAAAGGGGGATGTTGTTCTTCAGCGTCATGGATGACATCCCACCACCCTTAGACATTATCTGATTTCAGCAGTAGTGTGTGGAATAAATACAAGAAGTGGGGGTGGGGGGGAGGAACCACAGTGATGGGAGAAAGGAGGTGTGTGGAATGTTTTCACAGAAAATGTTTCCAAGACCCAAGGTTTGACCACTTGGAAAATCTGTGGTAAACTGTGCATATGGAAGAGGCTAGAGACTCAAAGTAGGTTACATTTTCTCCTATCCATTTTATCCTTATGTCAACTTCGTGAGGTATGTTGGTCTAACAATGTGACTGGCCCAGAGTTACCCCACAAGTGTCCAGGACAGAATGAATTCAAAATTGACTGTTGCACATCCTAATCTGGCAGTAACCACTCTCCAAAATTTCTCAAACTTCAGTTAGCAAACTTACATCTGCCTATTGCATTAAAATTGTATAGCTGCCATATAAACTAGAAAATTAGTGAAAAGATCTATTCATACCAATATTTGAAAATGGACTGAAATTATCATTACAGTTATTGATCCCCCACAAAGTAAATTTTCAGTGATTAACAAAGATTGGAACAGCTAATAGAGTGTTTTTGTTTCAAAACTGTGATTCTTTTAGGAGTCTTGGAAATATGAATGTGAAATGTGAATTAAAATAAAATATTGAACAAGTAGGATTGTCAGCTTTGGGTTGGGAAATACCCAGGGATTTGCTGGGAAGTGGCTGAGGTGGATGTGATTTGGGGGAGGGATCACAGTGGGATGTAATTCTATAAGGTCCACCCTCCAAAGCAGTCATTTTCTCCAAGTGTAATATTAGGAGATGTCCACCTACTATGAACAAATATTGTCAGAAAGGAGGTGTTTGGAAATAAATCCCATTTAAAATATACATGGAAAGAATAGCACGTTTTAGAGCCTTTGAATCAAGCTCTGGATTTGTAGAAAAGTTAAATCTTCGTACATTCCGATAGTCAATCTTTCGGGTGTATGAGAAAAACTGTCTAAGTAGTTTCAGAGATCTCTATTAATATTTGTAATAATGACTATCTATAAGGATTTGTTATTAGGAATGTAATTTTTATAGGGTGTAATTTTTATAGGGAATATAATTTTTATAGTATTTTTTCTCACAAATATTCAAAATATTTCCTTTTCTCCAAATAATAAACATAGTATCAAATATAAAAAGTTCTCTCAGGCTGATTATGCACAAGGTGTTTGCTGCATGGTGGAGGCAAATGTCCACTGCAGCAAGATTTCTTGGACAGATATATTTCCTCTAGCCCCACTATTATTTTCCAATCTCCATGGCACTTATAGCATGATTTTAATTTTGCTTCACTGCCAGAGCAGGACAATTTGCCAGTGGGAGCGGCTGTGCTGCAGACCTCTTCCCTCTGCTGGCAGCCAGCCTGCCTAGTCTTACCTTCCCACTCCCTCACACTGCTTTGCACACTTCCCCCTGACCCTCCTCTATGTTGCCGTCTACTTCCTTCTTCTTGCCCTGCTGTATAATTCTATTGCATGGCTTCCCTGCTCCTGCATATATTTAGATTTTTTTAAAAAATGAAATAACCATATCAATAGATTGATAAATTGATACTAACACTAAAAAAAGTAAAAATAATAAGACTAGTCTTTTACTCTAAACAACCAATTTGCCTCTGCATTTGATCAATGGACTGGCTCTGTAGTTTTGTACACAAGCAATTAGTGGTTCCAGACCACACTGAGAAAAGCCTTGTTCTTAAAGCATGTGTTTACAGCACATTGGGAGACAGATGATCATGAACCTGGGGAGCTAAGCAAACGGCAGTTCATGCTGTCCTTTTGCAGTTCTGCAGTTTGTCTGCTGCCATTACTCCCCCCTCACTTCCCACTATAAAAGACAACGAATGTTCGGGCAACGTGTGCAGGTGCTGTATCCAAACCTTTCTTTAATAGTTCACCTTTTTATGTTGATCTATCGATCTATCAGTCTATCAGTAGATTGATAGATGGATGTAACAATCTATTGATAAGATTAAAGATAAAAAAATAAAGATTATATTAAAAATTAAAGCACACATGCAGGATAGAGAACTTGTAAAACATTGTGTGTGTGTCTCCTCCAGATGCAAGCAAAAAGCCAACTGATGGGTAATACCTGCCCTGGGGCAAACAGGGTGATGAATAATAATGCTGAATATGCCCCGAAACAAAGACTCCTCGCCATTTGTAAACGGCCTCAATTGCTCTGTTGGTTGGTGGTAGTTATGATTATTGATTTCAGTGAAAGTTCCTTACAGGGTCATATGTTCATACCCTTTTTACAAATAGTTATTATTTTATCTTGCACAATCAAACAAATCTGTTTATTACCTCCTGCTCTTCAGCTGTGGTCTTTTACAGCTGAAAAAGCAGTCCATAAGATATTCCTAATTAATGTAATCCACAGTATGTATGACAAATATTGGTACGTATGTCCTTGTTTTTTTAAAAAATGTACCCCACTTTTCTCTACCTAAGGAGTTTCAAAGCAGCTTACAAACACACTCCCTTCCTTGTTGCACAGCACGAACCTTGTTATGGGTTCTGACAGAACTGTAGCTGGCCCAAGGTCACCCAACAAGCTTCATCTGAAGAAGTGGGGAATCAAACCCAGTTCTGCAGATTATACTCTGCCACTCTTAACTACTACACCATGCTAGCTCTCAGATGTTTGGGCATCTAAAGAGCAGATAATTCCTGGTAACAAGCCAACACTGATGAGAATCATTAAAAATTTAAGTTCTCTAGACCATCTAGTCAGCGTGCCAACCAGAACATGTGCCAGAATGTTCATGTCGAAAGCATCCAGTGATGTTTAAAAATCACTTCTATAGGCATGCAGGAACCCACAGAATTGGGAACATGTTGCAGTGGTGGGGGGAGGCTTCCACCCATGCTATTTCCCTGACCTTAAACATCCCTAAGGAGCCGCTATTTGATCTGGTGACCTGACAACCTGAAAACTGAGTTTAAAATGTAATGGGATGAAATCTCAGCATGCCACTGGTTTGGTGTCCACTTTTAAAATTCCTAGTTACCTAAAAACTGAGCTGAATTGAAATAGTCATCATAGAATCTTCCTAAATTAATAAATGATGGGATAAAACAAACACCATGTCCCTCTTTATTGTCATCTAGTATATAACATTGTATTTCTTCATCTTAAAAGGCAAAGTCCTCTATCTTTATCTTTGCATATAAGCATTCATTTGGGATCAAAAGCTGAAGTGATAGATATGAAAAAGAGTTAAACAGGGTTTGAAAATTACAGTTCTACAGAGTTACCTTTGCCAATAAGTAAATCAAGGTGTAAATATCTTAATTAATAATCAGTAAATAAAATATGGTGATTTATTTGCTTGACTTTTAAAAAAAAAATCTTGACCTTCATAAAATGAATTTGGTGTAGCATATACAATTCCCTCCCCTATTTTATCTTCACAACAACCCTACAAGATAGGTTAACCTGAGAGAGAGAGACAGAGAGAGACAGAGAGAGACTGGTTAAATTGTACCCATTGTACCTAGAGGTAAGATGGAAATTTGAAACCCGGTCTGATTGGTCACAATCCAGAATTCTAACCACTTCACCACATTGATATGTGAATGAGCCAGAATAGTCAAGGTTTCATGTACACAAAAATTAATTGTGAAAGGATACATTATGACGTCATATTTTTGCAACGTTTTTAATTCTTTTTCTTAAGTTATATAGTGGTCCCAAATTTCTAGGAAAAAGTTCTCTGCCTTTGTGGTTTGTATTTGTTTTATTTCAGGCTTTGAATCAGAGTGGTTCAAAATGCTGCAGAATTACTTGGATTTTATTTATTCTTACTATTGTCTGCCTTAGAAAGATTTCATGGCAAGTTAAGTCAGTAAAAAAGAGGAGCCCAATTAAGCAGATTCAGTTTGTATTGTGCATAAAGCAGATGCTTAATAAAATTAAGACTACAATTGAGGCTCTTCTGCATTACCTCAATTGTCAGTAATATATTCCTATGCAGGATGAATGCCTTTTTACTGTGTGCTTTCCAGAGTTAGAGAAACAAAGAAAAGAATGATTAGCAGTGACTGACTGTGTATGCTGTATAAGACTGCATAGTGTAACAGGGGCTTTTTCTTTCTTTTCTTTTTTTGGTATTCTTTTTCTTTACAGGGCTTGCTCTCAGAAATCCTGCGAAAGGAAGAGGACCCCAAGACGGCTTCACAGTCTCTACTGGTAAACCTTCGGGCTATGCAGAATTTTTTGCAGCTACCAGAAGCAGAAAGAGATCGCATATACCAGGATGAAAGGGAAAGGAGTTTGAATGCAGCTTCTGCTATGGGCCCCACACCTCTTATAAGCACACCCCCCACCCGACCTCCACAGGTAAACAATTTTTCATATATTATGATCTGCTTGTTGATGAAGCACTGGTAATATCTGAAGAAAAAAACTACTAAGTTGTTGAGTATTTTTAAAGATACAATAATGATGGTTGAGGTTTATTGGACAAGCAGTCTTTAAAGTCAATTGTTGAATCCTTTTAAAATCTTTACCAATCTGTGCAGCCAAGAAGCTCTGAAGCCAATAGACAATGCTAGCTTGGCTTCAGACTATATAGTCAGGAAATACACTTAGCCTTCTCCATCATCTGCCCCCCACCCTGCACACTTTTTTGTTTTGCATATTCTGGGGAAAATTATGCACTTTAAATAGATATTAAAATTGACTATGGTTTGTACTGTGAAATGTAACCCTATACAAGGACTTGGACTGTAAACCTTGCTTTCATTTGCACTGCACTCTATCTATTGTAGGGGCAACCTCTGATCCAGAACTCATGGAAAGATACTGATCTTTCTTGAATGGAAGCACTTGTCATCACAGGGAACATGCTCCATAACAGGAAGGTGTTGTGCAAATGGAGCAAGGATTAGAGCCCAAGGATTTGAACCCAAATGTTTGAAGCCCAGCATATCTAGCGATAGGCTCACACTAGCTCTGATGTTTGTAACTTTAAAACAAAAAAAGATACTGCATTGGTTTTTAGGCTCTCTTCATTTGATCATGTATTTATGGTGTGTACACTATATTAACTGTGCAGTATCACTTCGAAAATACAGGCCAATCCAGATGGAGAGGCCACTGGAGGCAGCACAGTCTCAAGCCAACATGTTTGCCCTCCTGGCCGGCATAAGTGGTTCATACGGCAGCCAGGAAAGCAAATAGGGTGGCAGGTGGGCATCACAGCCCTACGCTGCACTCCATGGTGCTCAACTGGCTTCCAGCCACCATTTCCACAATTGTCTTAGCTTAATGCGGAGGCCAACACAACTTGGAGCATTTTCAGAGCCGACACAACTAGGGGCATTCCCAAAGGTGGAGCCCACAGGAGTTTGGACCTGGGAACGTTGAAGGCAGGGAAGATGAATTTGGCCAGAATAACTCTATTTCACCCTATGGAGGGCTTTCATGGGGTTAAAGCTTCTCCAGCTTCTCCTGCACTACCTGAAAACCCTCTGGAGGCAGCAAACCAGCGCAGCAGCAGCACAATCCCCGTCTGCCTCCAGGTACTGAATTGGACTGTTAGTGTATTCTTTTTTGGTTTTGGAATTGTTGAGGCCTTGCTGCATCAGAGCACCCAGGAAACAAATATATTATAATCTTCCACTTCATTTCCCTTCCCCAGTATATTTTTTATTAGTTTTGCCTTTTCTCTAGTTTCAGAAGTTACAATAAATCTAAATATTGATTTGTCCTCTATATGGCTCCTCAAAAAGACTCCAGAAAAGGATATATGAGTCTTCCAAACATACTGTAATGTCTAGGATTTTCAGTCAGGATCTACTGATTTTTGGATCTCTGTTTTAATAACTATCGTAGCTGGAATTACAAGACATTATCATGTTCTACTGAAATTGTTGCTGATTGCTGAAAGAAAAATACAAAAATGCTAGTCCCGACAAAAACAAAAGACATATAATAAATAATGAAGTGCAGAAAGTATCAGAGAACAATAACTCCTCTTCTAAGGAGGAGGTTCTTCTTTTTTAGATATAATCTTTTTAATACCCGATCATTGTAAAGTGTATGATCTTTCAAAAAAAGAGCTATGTTAAAGCAGATCAAATTGTACCAAAAATCTGTTGCCTATTTGCCTGGATATGTGTATTGATATGGTGTTTGATATTTCCTGCATTCATTTGTTTATTACCTATGTATTGTCTATAGTATGTAAATGATGCAATAGTAAGCTGCATTTTGCTTTAGTCTTTTGCCTTCATTTGAAAATAATTCCTGAGCATTTCTAAAGATCAAGCCAAGCATAAATCAGACTTAGATCTCTCATCAAGAGATTTCTTGAACCCTCATGGTTTCAGTCTTCTTCGTATATGTGTGGTGCTACAATTTCTAATTTCAAAAGATATGTTTCAGTGTATGTAGCACTTTACTAAGATTGTTTAAACACCTTTGAAATCTAGGTGCCTAGTCTTTCTCTAAATAGCAAATAGTTCTAATTGACGATCTGTGTGCCAAGTTTATTTTAATGACACATGTGAAATGGCCAAAATATAAAATACAACCTTCCATCCTTGAGAAACCACCATGCAGAGGAGAGTTAATGGAAACACTCACACTTAAATAGAACTGTATTTCCAGGCGCCACAATAATAATGGAGTAGTAAACTTTGTCCTGATAAAAAGCCATTTTGAAAGCAACCACATTTATTATACCTTTCATGCCATTTGCAGATAAGAACTAAAAAGTAGTTTGTTTTGCCAGGAACAACTACTTTATGAATTTTAATGTACAATATAATATTAAAAGCTAAACCAGGATTTAGAAATGGTTTTGTTCCCAAAACTAAAACAGTAGTTATGAGAATGCATGATAAAGGGTTTTTTGTTTTATTTTCACTTGGGAAAAATAACGTGAGCTCCCATATTTGTGAAAACCTGTTCATTTACCTTTGATTCTTCATCAGTTTGTGCTTTGTTCAGAAAATATGATGAATGGATGTATATATACAAATCAGACCGTAAAGAAGAGTGTTTTTTCTATATACTTTAAAATAAGTACTAGGAATAAAAATTATTCTTTCTTAGGCTCATCTTCCCAAACGTTTATGGCCATTTTATAGAAATGGTAGCAGTTTTGTTACAATTACAATAACTGATTAAGTGATGCCTAGTTGCACTTTGTTTTTAAGATGTGTGCTTTTAGCAGGCATTTGTTTCACGTTTTGTGAAGTGCCATATGTACTGATGTAGGTATATAAATAATAACTTTTATTATGGGTTTTGGTGGTGTTCCAGCTTTAACATTTTTGAAGGTTTTATGTCCTTTGCTAGCACTTTTTCCTCACAGATCTCCCTCTTGAGTTCATTTCTACCCCAAACACTAAATCTCCTTTCAGGAAAATGAATGTTATAAACCACTGTTCCTTTTTTGAAATGCATATGTAAAGTATAGCACACTAAGTTGTGACTGATGCTTAAAAAGGAAAAAATAAATGTATACATGGTATTCTAATGGTTAATTAGCAATTTAGAGCAGTTCTCAACAACACAACACAACATACATGCATGCTATCTTTAATGCTTCAATAAAAGTTAGGAAATAAAATTATATAATTATATTATTGAGATTATTTTGTTGCATAAGAATTTAAAAAATGAAATAAACCATCTTAATCAACATAAGAACATAAGAAACCAAGTTAGTTTATGCGTGTATGCTTGGGTTGCTCTAAATTTTTTTTTTTTGCATAAGCCCTTTCCAAGAGTTGTTTAGAATTTAAAAAACTGTACCCGATATTTCTATCTGTTAACATTCACATAATTTAATTATTTTTCACCATGTTTCTGATTTAGTTCACTTAATCATGTGGACCCACTTTTAAATCATTATTCTTTCTAGTCTTGAGAAAACAATTGTTTCAGATGAATGAAGTAGTACTTCAGTGCATAAATGCTCAACACAATTGCCATCTTTTTCTGGTGAACAGAAAAGAGAACCACTGCATAAGAGCAGTGGGTTTGATGGTTACAGAGGTGATTTATGGCAGTATGGCAGTTTGCACTATAAATATTCAAGATTTTTTTCCCAGCTTAAGATACATTCAGAGATTGAAATTCATTTAAAGTTAACTAGAAAGTTGGCCTTAAAAAAGCAGTCAATTGTTTTTTGTTCTGTGTGGAAAACAGGTATAGGAACAAGACTTAACAGGACAGCATTATTGAACACTTTTTAAATAAGAAGTAAAATTAAGCATTTTGTGCTGAAAAATGTTGAAATCCTGCTGTACCATTGCACATGCACACACAGAAACACACAGTTACTTGAAGGTCCACTTTTTGGGTAAGAACCTGGGCAGACTTTCCCTTATCATAACTACGCTACCTTTGGAAGATTCTTAAGACCAGGGAGGCATAGGAAGCCAATAACTCCAGCTGTGCCCCAGGAAATTTGCCCTTCTACATTGGCACAGCACTTACCATGAAACAATGTATGTGCCATGCTGGCAGGACTTCCTGCCACTTAATTTTTAGCCAGCTTCCTAAGCACTTTCAGGGTTTAGAATTGCTGTGTTAAGATTCTTTTCTGTACCTTGTCTGAAAGTGTTAGATCACCTACAGCAGGGGTAGGGAACCTGAGGCTCAAGAGCCGCATGTGGCTCTTCTGCCCTTGCACTGCAGCTCCATGAGCCGAGCCGCTGGTCCCATCCTTGCCCACCCTTCCCCTCTCGCCTGCCCCGCTGGAGCGGGGTGGGCGCTTTCTTAGCGGCTGGCGAGGCCGAGCCGCTGGCCCCATCCTTCCCCGCCCTGCAGGCAGCAGGGCAGACGCATCCATGCGCTTCTCAGAATGAGCAGAGTAAAAGGTGTTATCTTTATTTTAAATGTCAAAAATTATTTGCGGCTCCAAGTGTTTTCTTTTCCCATGGAAAATGGGTCCAAATGGCTCTTTGAGTGTTAAAGGTTCCCTACCCCTGACCTACAGCAATAGCATTGTCCCTTTGGAACAGCCTCCCTAAACAGGAGAGAGTTCCTATATCAGCTGTATTTGAGAGAATGTGTAAAAGCAGTCATGTTCAAAAGAGGGTTTGGTGAAAGGTGATGTTTTTGCTGTACTTTAAGAAAGAGAGCAAGAGGGACACTTTGTATTTCAGAATGTTCAATCTTTCACCAGCACTGTCTTTTTAAATTGCTTTGAGCCACTATTGTTTATTTGTTTAGAAAATTATGCCTTTCCAGGAACCTGCCCAAGGTGGATTACAAAATAATAAAAGGCAGCACAATAAAAGATATTAATTAAAATTAGGCATTTAAAAACTGAGCTCACTATTAAAAGCGATAAAGTGTGATATAATTCAGCATACAAACATAAGCCCCATGGAGTTTAGGCTAAGAGATGCAGAGTTACCTAGGAAAAACTACGGCTAAACAGAAATTTGAACTCACATTTTCCAGTTAAAATCCAGCATTGTATCCATTCTACCACAATATTGGAAACTAGTAAAAGACATTTATATGACAAAGAATTGACTGTACTGGTGTTTCCTTGTGCTTAATTTCTTCAGTGAATCTAACATTGCAATCATATCTTTTCGCTGATTGTAAAATTTTGTTCAGCGGTTTGCAAATTCTTATTAGTCTGTTTTACACATTTGAAAGGGAGTTTGTGTGAAAGTTATAGTTCTTTTAATACCAAGCATATTTATAGGCAAGTCTCACTGATTTCAATGTAATTTCTAAACTGCAGAGCATGATACAGTTGTGCCTCTTAACTGGATGCTTACTGTTACTTGTTTGAAAATATACATTCATATTATTTTATAGGTGAAAACAGCCACTATTGCAACTGAAAGGAATGGAAAACCAGAAAACAATACCATGAACATTAATTGTTCCATTTATGATGAGATCCAGCAAGAAATGAAGAGAGCTAAAGTGTCTCAAGCATTATTTGCAAAAGTTGCAGCTACTAAAAGCCAGGTAAGGGCCGTATCAGGCTTTATCAAGTTGACGTGCAATAAAAGATGTCCCAGTATTTGCTCCAGTATGAGTGTGTTTGGGCTTTATGAGGATGGATGGAAGAAACTGGAGAGAGTATGGATGCAATCTAGAAAATGTTAACTTAGGTTCTACTTAATTACTGTGCAGCTCAAGAAGTCTTCTAAAGTGGTCTGCCTTTCTCTAGATTTCGTACTTTCATGTTAACCTGATATACTTGCCTGAAATGTGAAAATGTAACTTTTGTCTGCCAGAATAGACTAATTCAAAGTACACAATCCAGATCATTCAAACAACTCTACCCTTTTATTAAATCAGAAATAACACATTACATCACTATGTGACCTGTCCTTTTTGGTTACAACTGAATCCTACTATTTGATGCATTCAATCTTAAGTCCAGTTTTCCTTCTTTGTGTCATAGTGCACAGATATGTTTCTGAACTATTATATACGTCTCACAGAACTACTCTCTTTGGGTTGGATCTAACCATTTTTTTATGTTGGTAGGTCCCCTTTGGCTGCTCAGAGTATTCATGTACAGAAGCCATTTGGGGTGCGGTCTGCAGTAATGGAATACATCCAATTCTTAGAAATTCCTCTTTTTTTATCCTTTTCTTAGTGCGTGCTTTATTTCTACCCCACCACCACCACTACCACACACACACACACAGGTTTGTATTGCCATGTATCTCTTTATCTTCTACTTTCACTAAAGCATGAAACAAGAATTTAAATCAACATTAAAAATGAGAGTAAAATTGAATAGCAATTCAACAACATGACTAGGGCCCCTTCTGCACACGCAAAATAATGCGTTTTCAAACCACTTTCACAACTGTTTGCAAGTGGGTTTTGCTATTCCGCACAGCTTTAAAGAGCACTGAAAGCAGTTTGAAAGTGCATTATTCTGCATGTGTGGAATGAGCCTTAGTTTAAGAATTATTATCAGTAACGGAAATTTTAGAAAGGGTATATAGTTAGGCAGGACAAATTTTGTTTTGGTTCACAAATATGGGGAACCATGCTACAGTAGTCTTCCATAATGTCATGCTAATGTCATGAACAAAGCTCCAAGTTTTGGCATGATTTGTTTCTTTGTCAAATGCTGCAGCAAATTCCTTTTCCCTGCTATATAATAATATACACGCTGTTACATAAGCATTGTAAATAAATATCATACCAGTTACTTAGCACTATATATTTCACAATGATCAGCCATATTTCTCTTGGAAGCTCATAACCAGGAACCATGTTATCCCTCCCAAATATCTAATCACTCAAGTGACTCTGCTGTTGAACATGAAGTCTTCATATTTTAGCTGATCCGTGGATTTATATAATCCATATGGATTTGAGTAATCTTTTTAAAGTTCATCAAATCTATATGTTTTGTTTGTTTTGGAGCTGTTGCCAAAAATTGATTGCAACTGCTTTCCTTCATTCCTTCTGCCTTATCCAGCTCTTCCAGTTTGCATTGGGAAAAATATGGGAAGACACGTAAGTCCCTTTAATCCCAAAATTGGGTCCCATTTAGGGTGGACAACAAATACTTAGTATGTTTTTTATTCCCCCACTCCAAATCTCTTCCACCCTTTCCAGTTTTTGCTATAATACAAATACAGTTTTTGGTATAATACAAATAGAATAAAACTGACATAAATAAATATCTTTCCGAATTGAAATGCTAAGTTTGCCATCACAACTACTGCAAAGCACTGAGCATTTAGCATCCCAAAATCACTCTCCTGGATGAATAATTTTGAATTCCCAAATGGTCAAGATTTTGGACTATCCCAAATGGTCAAGATTTTGTTGTTGTCTCAGTGCAAATGAACTTTGCACTTTCATTTATTTACTTTGCTTTTCTCCTTTGGAGACTCAAAGTGGCTTATTCTCAGAACAATCATGTGAGATAGGTTAGACCAGCCCTTCAACGTCACACAGTGGTAGCATGGAAATTCAAACCTGGGTGTCTCAGATGTTAGTCCAGTACTCTATTACACTTATCACACATTCCATTTCCCCATCTTGTTTTATGCAGAATAGAAAAGAGGAGCAGCAGTGGCCTAGTGGTTAAGAGCAAGTGTACTCTAATCTTGAGGAACTGGGTTTGATTCCCCACTCTGCCGCTTGAGCTGTGGAGGCTTATCTGGGGAATTCATTTTAGCCTGTTCACTCCAACACATGCCAGCTGGGTGACCTTGGGCTAGTCACAGTTCTTCTGAGCTCTCTCAGCCCCACCTGCCTCACAGGGTGTTTGTCGTGAAGGGAAAGGAGTTTGTAAGCTAACTCTTCTTCTGCTGCTGCTTCTGTTTCTTCTTCTTACTCTGACCAAGTGACTGGCCCCAGCTGTTCATCCAGTAAACATTAAGTGCTAAATAACTTCTCATTCTTAGTCAAACACTATAACCAACCAAACTGGCTATCTCGTAGGGTGCACATATTGACATTGCCTTAGAACTCCATTTTAAAACAGCTGTAAAAGTTTTTGATTTTAATTAATAGCCAAGTTCACTTAGAATGTAAGTAGTGCCTGCCTGAAATCTGTGTTTAATTTGAAAATGTTAAAGACTATATAGCAAGACAGAATATTAAATAATATTGATTGGAATGATTGATAAGATAAACAAATAGTTATTTTGGATTTTTATCAGAATATTTATCATGCCCAATTGGTGTATGGTATCTGTAGGTAGCATGTTAATTGTACAGAAGCTTACAACTTTAGATACATGTGTGGGATATGAAGGAATATTGTGTAGTGAAATGTAAGGTTGATATGAAAAGTAGATTATCGTTTCCATGAAGTCATGTAAAATACTTCCTCCAATTGATCACGTCCTTAAAACTGCATCAAGCTAGAAATTCATATTTTAGTTCTGACCTGATGGAATATGACCTCTTTTTATTAAGCATGTGTTTGAGATTCTAGTGTTGCATTTTACTTTGTTATTTAAGCTTCAACTTTGGAAATGTTTGCAGTTGGGAGTTTCTCCATCTTTTCATTATATAGAAAGGATGTTTCTTTTTAAAGTTACATGCTGTAAGGAATACTTAAAAGGATATTTTGGAAATGTTATATCAAAATGATTAAACTCAAGCTGTGGACTGTAAAAAATTATAGCTTTACAGGCCACATGCCTGCCTACCCTTCAATCACTGTCAAAGTGATAATTTCTGCAATAATATGTTTCTTTTATTGTGGGATTCTAAACACCAAGTGCTGTTTAAACATTAAACTGAATTGTTTATGTTAGCGCTGTACTCACTGTGTCATACATCAGGCCACTATAATCTCTCATGGAATGTAAAATTCTGTCATGAATCATGGCTTGTGTATCGGAAATTACTGTAATTTTGATTGGAAATTACAGGGCTCTTGAAATGTTTCTAATTATGATAGAATGTTAACCGCGACTTCAAACCTGTGTGCTTCTTTAGATGTCTTTTATTTCCATGTGAAGGTTGTGCATTAAAAAGAAATATCCGTTGTTTGCATCTCTCCATATTATCCATTCTGAATGTTTTCAGCTTAACATAGATACTGTATCCATAACGCCACTTGGTTTCATGCTGTGCTTAATGTACATTGGTGTGGGGACGGGGAAGCTCCTGCTGAATTCTCCCTGTTCTGCAATACTCACATATTTTATATAATTTGTTTTAAGTTTACTGTTACTTTTAAATAGAAAAGTTGAAAACAGTAATTCCAGAAAAAATGCATTGACATGCAGCTGATAATAATTGGGAAACAAAATAATGTGTGGAGATTAGTCACTGAAGTCACAAGTAGTCTTGTTAAAATGGCATATTACAGTGCACATCACCCAATTATTAATGCCTAGGAATATTAATATGTAATTTATACATGTATTTTTAAAAATAGCTTGCTGATTATTAGAGAGCAACTTATACAAGTCCACTGTTACTAATATAGGCAACCTACTTTTAAAGATGTCTTATCATAGTATAATATTATTTCAAGGTATTGGTTGTGATACCTAACATCTAAAGTTTGTGTTATTCCCCTCCTCCCATATTTTTACTTCATAACAAGCGTTACTCAACTATTTAGTGTTCCAAGCTTAAAAGCAATGTTATAAGTTCAAGTACAAGCCACTTGCAGCCAAGACTGACAATCAGAAAAAGTATTAGAATATTTCTATTACACAAGAGGGAAGAGCAGCTCTTGTCTTTCAAGTAACTTACAGAACTTCCAAGTACCTTACAGAACTCCTGCACATTATGGAATCTCAGTCCCTTCTTTGATGTCTGATTTCCCAACAATTTTCTTTCTTGACTGGATGTGATATTTCTATTTGCTGGAAAATTAAAAAACTACTAAAACAAATGGGTTAATACCATTTAGATAAGCCATAGTTGCTTGTTACAACAGGATAGTCTGTTAGTAATATCTGTGGAGAATGAGAATAGTTTATCGCTGTTTACAATTTTAGGAAGAAACAGTGTAAGACTGTTTTCACACAGGCGCCATCCCTAAAGAGCTTTTCGCAGCAGCACCAGCCTTACCGCCCCCAAGCGGCACGAAGACACCACTTTTAAACCTCACTTGTTGAGTGAGGTTTTCCAAAAGTGTCTTCCTGCCGGCATGGTGCAATGCGCACCGGCGTGAGGGCGCCACTTTTGCCCCCTCCGGTGTGTGCAAGGGACTTGCCTTCCTGTGCAACTCGGTATGGCTGAAAAGACATGCCCATGCTGCCCTCGGGTCGGAGGGCAGCGTGGGCGTGTCTTTTCAGCCGTCCTGAGCTGCACAGGAAGGCAAGGTAAGTCCCTTGTACACACCCTGGGCGGCTCTGTGTGGAGCCACCCCTGCGGGCGGCATTGTCGTCAGGACTGCCTGCATGAAACCGTGCGAGCGCTGACTCGGCCGTCCGGAAACGGCCTGAGTCTGAAAGATGTCATTCTCATACCAAATATTCACTTTGTTCTTGTAAAACTAGTCTTTTTTTTCAGTCAAACATTGGCATGACTTATTTACACATGAAAGGTAGATAATTGCAATTCAGGTGCTGAAGAATGCCATTAGATTCCTTTACTGCCACACAGAATGTGGCTTGAATGTACTCACATGCAAGTGGGTAGGTTTTCTTCCATGTGAAGCTGGGCTAAGAGGAATGCTCAGTAGGCCTGAAGTATTTGAAGTATTTCTCCCTTATATACCGTACATGTCTCCCTCAAGTATGGTTTCAGCTATGGCTGGATTAAACTAGTACAGGACCTGTAGCATATGTTATAAAGGGGCCCTTGTAACAGCACACACTGCAGTGACTTTGGAGTATGGGAGCAACATACAAAGACACCATGCCTGTGCACACAACACAGAGCCCACACACAACTGCACGTACACATAGCCCACAGCATTCACCATGCAGCTTCTTTGACATGTAAACAGCCGTGTTATCAGATCATGAGAATGTAGTGTGATGTCAATTTTACCAGACAGCTTGCAAACATTAAGTGTGGTGCCTTCCAAAACGTGGGACCTATAGCACATGCTGTTTTTGCTTCGACACTGGTTTCAGCAAGAAGAAGTTTCTCTTTTGCTGTGTGGTAATGTTGTCACTAACCCAACAGCTGTGGTTTGGTAATTTAATAAGCCTCACATATGGCCCTACTATTTCTCTTTCTCTCTGTCTCTCTTAGACACTCATATATACCAGATTCTGTTGTTAGTTTATTAATATCGTAATATTGGTTAAATATTGCAATTTCCCAGTATAAAGATATTACAGTAATTTTTATGTTTCTATGAAGAACTATTTATTTAATATATTCATACTGGACAATTATTTTTAAATAGTTCATCTTTCACATTTTTTAATTTATTGTTAGCTCAGTTTTGCTATTTTTCATGTTACTATAATATGTTGCTGTTACTTACCTCCTTGTGTCAGTTTGAGCATCAAATGCTGTATTCAGAATAGAAAATTTTAATACAACATTGTTTTGTCCTAACAGCTAGGACCGACATTATTGGATATAATTTATTAAATAAATAGACAAAATTTCTTCAGTTTACCAAACATTCCTGAAATTTCAAAATGTCCAAAATAGGCATGACCGGTCTTATGCTGGTAACTTTCAGCCCTACACTCAAGCATGTGTTTACATTTCTCCCACCAGAATCAGTGGAGTTGGAGATATATTGGTTTTTATTGTATTCAATACATTTTAGCTAGATATGTCTACATAACTGAAATAAGCAATCCTAGATATGTTGTCTGTTGGAGGACAGTTTTTGTTGCTGGTATGTAAATAGAACACAAAATATATTGAGCTATATACACATTTATATTATGCGATGCCCAAGAGAAATGAATTAAACTCTTTTAAAACTAGGATTTGCTTTGAACATTCATCTGTAAGTACTCAATGATCACTGCAAACTAATGGTATTTAGTGCCTTACAAGCCCAACCCTTGTTTGGTCAAATCTGTTTTCAGAATTGACAGAGCACTGCATGTGCTTACTAACACTTGATAAAGTCAGAGATAATGCTGGCCCATTGATTTGCTGCATATCAGTATATTGCCTAACTTCCAGCATGTCTATTTTTATCATTCCAGTTGTTCAGTCACTTAGGTTTAGCTGAAATTAATAGGTTCACATGGTACAGTAATGAACTATATATTCAATTGGTTGTTGTTCCACGGGGCTTTTATATTTTGACACTTTATTAGTGATACCAAGAACCTACCCTTTTAATTTAAGCTTCATTGTAAAAAAAAAGTGTATTCTAAAGAGAAACAATGCAACAATATTCCCATTCCCCACCCCTGGAATTAAACAGTCTTAACATATGCTATGCATATCACTGTGTGTGCCTGTTTGAACATAGTCTTTGTAATGTTTTGCTCTGCTTCACTGATTCTCGCACACATATATAGATTTTACTTGTAGATCTTTTCTTCCCATTTCACCTATACATCCCTTCTCCATAATTTTGAGATTCTGGTATATAGATCCCAAAATGCTCAGTATTTCCTCTCCCCAAAAAACCAAAATCTCTAAACCATTTTTCATGGTATAGCTGTAACTGAATATCTAAAAAACTTTGGCTCCATTGTATTCTATGAGAAATCTTTGCGTGGTTCTGGACAGGGCAGTTTTTAAAGTTAGATGCACCAAATTTGCACCATAGCTGCTGGTGACATTCCTTAGAAGAACCATCAAGTGTAGTTAAAAAATGAGAAAGCTGTGATACAAGTGCCCAATTGGAGAGAGGGCAGGTGTCCAGGAAGACAACTTTTTGAAATAAAAATGAAACCTGATTTGGAAAAGAAATGACATGAGGAGAGAACTGAGCAGGCCAAAAATGGATGAGCAAAGTGAGTAGTTTAAAAAAAGATGAAGAATGGAAGGAGTGTACAAAAGAAAGGAAAATACATGAACTAAAGGGAGGGTGAATTTTGAAGAAAGCATCCATGCAGGCATTGTTGACTTTCTATTTCTTTAAACAGAATGAAGAACCCAAAATGATTTTTGTATTTCTAATTGGAAAGGAATATAACACTGAAGCATATATCAGACAAAACAGCTATACATATAGGAGTAGGAGAAACTTGTTTCCTGGTCTGTCTAGCAGTCCAGTCTTCAGGCATATGTTTAAGCTCCTGGGGATACCAGCTGCCTGTTTCTTAACCCTCCTATCTATATATATAAAAAACCTAACAGTGACTTTAGTCATGCCCTAACGCCAAAACGGCTGGACGGATCGCTCCAAAATTTTCCCAGGACGTCCCTCCCTGTTCTGGGCAGGTAATCGGACCTTCAAATCGCCGAAAGTCCATACCTGAGCCTGGTAAAACATCTTTTTCCTGGTGCACCAGGCAATGAAGCTGGCTGTGTTTAACTGTCACCCTTAGAATGTTCGTGCAGCATGTCTGTGGCCTGAGGGCTTGGTATGAGGGCTTAGAATGTTCGTGCAGATGGGCAGTGAAAAGAGTAAATAGGTAATACTGTTAGGTAATACGAGTGGAAGTGAAACACATACACGCTTTGCCGTGTGAGACGTCAGGTGGGGTCCCCCCCTCACACGCAGGTACCTTTCACTCTCTGTGCCTCACCCACTTCTACCACACAATACACATCCAGCTCATCCTCACACACTTCACTCTGCCCTCCCTCACATCCAACCACCACTTACCCACTTCCTCACCCATATTCACCACACTCTCTTTTACTAAAAGCGAGCTGGAGTTTGCCTTTTTCTTCTAAGAAAATCCGCGGGGTGGAGGCAAACCAACACTACTGGCTCCGCTTCTTTTACACGTGGCCCTTTAAGAACCCAGGGAGCTGGCCTCAAACTGAGCGCCTCACCACCCTGCCTCTGCTGCCTGACTGGGATGGCCTGCTTGCCCCAGTTCTGCCTTACCCAAGCCAGGACTGTGCGTTTCAACCAGCCTCATGGACAGCAAGATTCGCACTCTGGACAGTTCCGTTGTGGAATGGAAAGGGTTACGTTATACTAAAAAAACAAGACAGCACCATATTACGATGTGCATTGAAAAGGGAAAGAGGGATTCCATTTGACCACCCCAAAAGGCTATGCTGGGGATCATTGGACCTGCATGGACATCTGTGTGGGTTGCGGACTGTGATGAGAAGGACAATTGCCACAGCAACGCGTGGCCGGGCCCCGCTAGTACAAAATATAAATAAATAAATGGCATCTAAGGTTTTCTGGAGAAGGGCTGTCTGCAACCTGTCTCATACTAGTTAACATAATTAATAATTAGCAAAATACAGAAAGTTATGTTAAAATTAAGACAATAAAATGTCCTCCTTGCATAAGTCTAAATAAAGATAAAGGTCTGGTTAGTGATATGCCTTTTGGAAGCCTAAAATCTTACATTGGGTTCTGAACAGCCAGTTTCGTGTACGAAGTAGCTAGAACAATTAGGAAAATCTCGTCACTGAAATACAGGAGGCAAAGTCTTCTAAGCAAACACCGCATTCCTGACTGAATCTTGATTCAAGGAGCTCTTCTTCCTTAATTTTCTTTTAAATTATTGGAGACAAACAGAAGTAGTGGGAATGTTTTAAATATTATTATTAAGCCAACATGTCTTCCT